>NW_005871074.1:3099314-3281359 GCF_000147115.1 Myotis lucifugus
TAACAAAGAAACAGAATTTCCGGAGTATGGAGGCCCAGAAATCACGGATTTTAAAAAGATTCCCAGGTGATTCTAATGTGCAGCCAAGGTTGAGAACCACTGGCCTAGTTAGTAAGAGCAAAGGAGCTATGGTACTTTGGGCAAATTACCCAATCTCCCCAAGCCTCAGTTTCCTCCTCTCTTAAACAGGGAGGGAGAATATGCTTTTGTTACAGAGTTGTGAGAAATAATTAGATACTACGCAGAATGCTTTGGCACTTGGTAAGTAGTTAGCCCTCTGGATCCTCAGGTTTACACCCATGGATTCAACTAACTGTGGATCGAAAATAATTGGGGAAAAAAATTCCAGAAAGTTGATCCCTAAACAACACGGTATACTAACTATTTACATAGCATTTACATTGTATTAGGTATTATAAGCAGTAATGGGGAATATCATGATGAGGAAGTAGATGGCAAGATATGGTGGCTTCTTAAATATACCCTTTGTAATTACTTTAATACTCTATTATTTTAGAAGCTAATTTAAAAAATATGAAGTTAATAGGTATACCAGAAGGGAAGTTTCAAAACTATGGACGGGAAAATGAGAGATTTAAGATTATTATTCAGTCAAGTATTGGCAACATCTACTTTATTTGGCTATGGAGAAGAATAGAGGGGGATGCTAATTTGCTTTCTAAATCATATAGTTGTAAAGTTGTTGAATTTTTTATTTGGAAAGGAAATTGGAAATCATTATATTTTCATTTTCCTACTGGCATCCTGTTTCAGAGATAGGAATTTGAGGCCTAGAGGATTGTAAATTGTTTTAAATTAACGTCAAGGTTAATGACAGAGCAAGCTTTCATTTTTACTAGATCATGTCAAAGTTGTCTTGCCAACTCTTTAAAAGAAAGAAATATGCAGTTTTTTAATCCTGGTAGAGGATTTGGGTTTATAATCCTCTAGTTGATGAGTAAAATAAATATACTTAATTATATATGGTTTACTATATTTATATACCTAGTATCTTTATTTTTTAAAAAATATATTTTATTGATTTTTTACAGAGAGGAAGGGAGAGGGATAGAGAGTTAGAAACATCAACGAGAGAGAAACATCGATCAGCTGCCTCCTACATGCCCCCCACTGGGGATGTGCCTGCATCCAAGGCACATGCCCTTGACAGGAATTGAACCTGGGACCCTTCAGTCTGCAGGATGATGCTCTATCCACTGAGCCAAACCGGTTAGGGCTATACCTAGTATCTTTAAATATCTTCTATCTAGTACCCTCTACATTCTGAGTTTAAAAATTTTAATTTGCTTATGTTATCACTTTTAAAATTAAGAAATACTAAAATCCAGCAGATATATAAACATGGAAAATTCTCTATAATTGCACAGCCTGATTCAACAAATATTAGGGATATGAGAAAAACATTTGTAAACATTAGTGACTATAACAGTAGTTAAAACATTTGTCTTTACCATTGTATACTTATTGCAAATAAATTTTCATTCAGATAAATATTAAATTGAAATTCCAAAGACCAATGTAGAATACTTTTGAACATGTTTCATTTTTCTGTCAATATACCATATGTAGGTTGTACATATAATATGAAAAAGTATATTATTGTAGTTTACTGCCAAAGCCAAAGTTGAGATTGCAAGAACCATGAGCTCTAAATTTTATTTCCTTTGATTGTACTTTTATAGCCTGTAAGATACAATTTATCGATGTGAGATTTTGCTTTTGAAATCTTGTTTTTCCTTGATTAAAAACTATTCTTTTATTGGAAAAATGTGTCATAAATGATAAGAAATGAGGATATACATAGTATATTAATGATTCAGAGATGTTATTTTGATCTTTTATTTAACTGTAGCCATATTTTATAATTTGGTATTTTAATGAACAAGTTTGATTGGCATTTAAATTTTATACAATCCTGAATTGAGAATTTTCTATATTTTATTATGGTATAATCTTATACCTAAAAATAGAGTATTTTTAATAGAGTAGACAGAATTGATAAATTCTGTCTAATTTGCTACGTAGATTTTTGTCCTTCTAACTTAATATTGTAAATGAATTCTGTACCTTGTTATTCTTTGAATTTTATCATGTTTATATAATTTTAAGCTGCTGCTTTTATGGAGTTGAGATTCTAACTATGCTTAATAATAAATTAAGCAAGACATTTAATGAGGTACCTGGATAGTATTTTGAATAATTTCATTCTCCTGTTCTTTATGTGCATGTGCTTGGAAATTAGGGCTGGCTTCCCAGGGACCTGCAACAAAAGTAGGGGAAATATGATCTCTTCTAAAGCAACGAAGGAGTGCAGCCAGTCCTTATTATTTCACTCTCCAGTAGATATTTTTAACACTTAGCTGCTTGGAAAGTTAGGGCAGAATAACATGCATCTTTACAGCTAGATGCCACTTATTGGCATATGTATATTGTAGGATGACTTTAAGATAAAAATATAAAGAGTACTTATAAGAAATGTGTAGGTAAATATATACATTTTCTAATTATATCTTGAAATTATATTCTAAGTACAGTATAACACCTGTAATTTATTAAATCACTAATAGTTTAATACCATAGGCAAATGTTTATATATCATAATTTTATGAAAAAAGAGACATTCTTATTTTAGGAATAGTTTCAAATGGAATAAAATACCTTATTTTTTCTTTTTAAAATAATTCATTTAGCCAATGATGATATGATCATACAAGATGTGTCGCTGTATCCCCCAAAATTGGTTTCTATGCTTTACATTTATAGTATGATGAGACTAAGGATGTGCTAGTATAGTTTGTTTATTCAATATTTATTTATTTTTTCATGATCTAATAGCTTTTTTAAAAATTCTTTATTGATTAAGGTATTACATATGTGTCCTTATCCCCCCTAGAGCAGCACTATTCCAAAAAGAAATGTAACATGAGCCAAATATGTAATTTAAAATTTTCTGGTAGCCACATTTAAAAAGTAAAAATAAACAGATGTACTTAATTTTAATATGATTTAATTAACCCAATATATTAAAAATGCTGTCATTTCAACATATAATGAATATAAAAATTGTTAATGAGGTTTTTTTGTACTAAGCCTCTGAAATCAGGTAGGTATTTTATATTCACAATATATCTCAATTCTGATGCTAAATTTTAATTTGAAATACTTAGTCTGTATAAAGCTTTGATAAAATTCATATTTGAATAAAGTAAATGAAGGTACCCAATTTATTTCCAAACATATTTAAAAGTATCAGTTTTAAATTTAATTTAATTTTTGGCTTTCAATCAAGCTTTTAATGAAAAGGTCATAAAATAAGTTTCTCATCATTGTAAAATAAGATTCCATGCTTCTGACCAGAGAAATCAGTCATTGATGAGTTGCTTTCTTATGACACTTGAGGGCTGCATACTTGCATTAGAATTACTTAAAATTAAAAATTTGAGTTCATCAGCCATATTAGCCATATTCCAGGTGCTCAGTAACTGTGGCTAGTAGTTTGGTATCGACAACAAAGTAACAGAGGTAGTTTGGCAATATATATCAAAGATTACAACTTTTGAACTAGCAACCCCTCTTCTGAGAATCTAGAAAGTTGGAAAGATATTTGTAATATAATGTTCATCCGAACTTTTTTTTCCCCAAAGAAAAATTGAAAACAAATGGAAGAGAACTCTAAGTAAATTATGATAGATAAATACAAAAGATGATGATTTTAAAAATGATGAAGTAGTAAGATTGGCAGAATTTCAGTGGTATTAGCATGGTATGACCAAGGGACAAATAAAATTTTAGTTTGGATGATAGATATGATAGTCACATTGCTGATTTTTTTTACATTTAGAGGTAATCTTATATTTCCAAGGTTGTGATTAGCATCAGTTTTACACTTCAAAGCTTTAAAGTTAGAATAAAGTTAGAAACAGTATAAGCCAGTGGTCGGCAAACTGCGGCTCGCGAGCCACATGCGGCTCTTTGAGTGTGGCCACGAAGTTTCAATCGCACTGTAGGTGCGCGCCCACATGTGGTATTTTGTGGAAGAGCCACACTCAAGGGGCCGCAGTTTGCCGACCACTGGTATAAGCCAAATAATTAGATAGACCACTATCCTAATATGTATTAGCTGTGTTACCTTCTCTTCCTGACTTTTTTTTTTTTTAATCTGCAGTTTTATTTGGGAAGTCTTGTCCTGGAGTAGCAAGATAAGAACTTTGGAAGGAAGGAGAGTATAAGCCTGCAAACTAGTAATTTAAAGATCACCTTTTCAGAGTGTCATTTAAAAATACTTGGTGTCTGGCTGTTAATTTGAATTGGGTGTCAGAAATGTGTGATACCAGTTTTTTAAATCACAGGAAAAGGAGGGAATAGTAGTTTCTAAGCTGGAGAATTGCAGAGGAATGTGATGTTGGAAGGAAGTACTTGAAACATCAATAGTGGTCTGAAAGGCATGGCTACATAATTTGTAAAGGTGTAAAGAGACTGACACAGTCTGAATCAGTTCTGTTGAATTACAAAAATTAAAAATTCTTTGATTCTGAAAATAAGATACACCTTTTCCAGGAAACTAATTTAGTTACTAATATGCATTTTAAATAATTCACGTGTTTTGTTATGCTACCAAATCCATTGAAAGGATCATTTTACTGGCTTCTTATTTACAGGTATGGTTAGCTTCTATTTTAAGAATAAATTATTTTCAACACATTAACTTGATATTTGGAATTTGAAGCATATGTAATTCCCTTAGAAACAATTCTGGGAATGGTGGCCTTGATTCCCAGACAGTGTGGAACATAATTTATGCAGCATCCATAACACTGACCTGATTTTGGATCGTGTAGGTAAAGGGTATAGGTGGTGCAGGAGTAAGGGACACATTTTACCCCACTTCTGTTCTGTAGGACTGGCGGCATTGAAAGAGGAACATTTTCTTTGGCCACCCTCCTCCTTTTTTTCCTCCAAAATATTTCACCATTTCCAGCTCATGGGTTTTTGAAAATGTTCTGTGTATTATATTTTTAAGTCTTATTTTTTCATCCTTTACAGCGTTGAATAAAATTAAACTCATTAGAATGTTTGTTCCTGAAAACATTGACACGTACCTTATCCATATGGCAATTGAAATCCTGGAAAAAGATTGTGACAACAGACTGTTATGCCAACCTTCATGTGATTCCAACAAAAAGAGATGTTTTCCCAACTCTGAAGCGAGCTGTTCAAGTCCTAAGAGAAGCAAGGAAGAAGTAGGCCCTGATACCAAGGTGTTAATTATATGAAGAATTTTCATAAAATGTCTGTTCAATTTGCATATTCTAACACTTGAATGCTATTTTTTAAACTGTCATAAATTCTGATATAAGGTTACTTTTAAATCTGTGTGCTATATTTCCGTTGCTTTTCATCACTCTGAGCTGAGAAAAGTGATTTTTTACATGACAAAAGGTGAATATAGTCTGTCATTTTAGCTTATTGTGTAGAGTATTAGCTTAAATTTTTTTCTCTACCTCATATTATATAGCCTGCAAATTACCTATCTTTTATAGGTAATTAATACTGTCTTTAAGTATATGACAGTTTATGTGATTAATGAAAATGAAAACTAATTCTAGTATAAATGCCTCCCAGACTGGTGTATGTTTCATTCTCTCATTCATCAGCTCAGGTACAGGATAATCATGGTTCCTGGTCCTGAGCGTATGCCAGTGCACTTTTTGCAAGATCAGAGAAAGACCATGAATTTAGTATTATTTTAGGTGGCACATTTTATTTAAAAAAACGCTTTGAAAATTATTTCTCTGTGTCTGGTGTGAGAAAAATACTATTCTTTGACAATGTGACTATTAAATGATGGTATGCTAGTACATTTGAAAATTTGGCCTTCAGTATCTTCCAGGTCAAAAATTACAGGACTCCATATGTGTTTGTGAAAACTAATAATTAACTAAAAATTATTTTAGTTCCTAGATGATAAATTCAGCATGGTTGTAGGTGGTTACTGATATTTATATTGGAGAATTAGGAGCTCCATTTCAGTTCTAACATAATCATTATAGGCTTTCCAACAGTTAAACTCCTTTTCTCAATAGAACTGGTCTTATTTAACTACTAGAAGCCTGTTGCACGAAGATTCGTGCAATAGGCTTTCCTTCCCCTGGCTACTGGCACCGGTTTTCTTCCGGCACCTGGGACCCAGGCCTTTGGTCCAGCTGCAGCCGAGAAGCCAAGCCTCTTCAGTCTTCAGCCTTCACTCCAGCCGGAGCCTTCAGTCTTCGCTCTGTGCCTGTGTATGCAAATTAACCGCCATCTTTGTTTGGTTAATTTGTATAGTCACTCTGATTGGCTGGTGGGCGTAGCAGAGTGACACCAATTTGCATGTTTCTCTTTTATTAGTGTAGATGTACTTCAGTTAGGTTTGTTTATAGTCTTGTTCCAGATAACCTCATGAAATTTGATTTATTAGAATTCATTAAATTATTTTGACAATTGAGTTAGCTATAAGAAGGACATTAAAGAAAGTATATGTTGGGTGATATTAGTGAAATTTGCCTTCTAAGCCAGCCTTTTATTTCTGAAATCTATACCAGGTGCCTAAGACCTTATTTTTCTCCAACTTCTACTTATCAATACAGAAAAAAGGTGTAATTTTTAATTTTTCTTGAATATTGAAATACATTTATATAAAGTATTATTTTAAGCACAGATCAGCATTTTGCTTTTCATCTATTGAAATAACATCAGTTCCCAACAACAGAGTGGAGAGACTTTGGGGAGGAATGGATTTAGCCTTTTTTTCCCATTTAGGGGAACAAGGGTTTGGGGGCTGGGAAGTAGATTAAGAGGTGAGTGAGCCAGCCAAAGTATTTTTTTTTTCATCTACCTCCTGCTATGGAAAACTACTCCAATGCTGTCTGTCAGAGTCCTAGTTTCAGGATCTTTCATGTATTAACATTCATTGTCTCTATTGACTTGGTTGTATCCCTTCGTGTATTTCTTCTTATAATTCTGAGGCTTCTGAAAGAGAATAATGTCAGGACAAGATTTAGTTTTTTTATCAGTTGGTGCATTGTTAGATTTACAACTATTGTGATTGTTGTTAAGATAGAGGCCTAGTCGTGCCTATGTTTTAAGGAGGAAGATTATGTCTTGATATGTGGTAGCTGTGAATTAATATACAGAGGTATACAGTGGGTTCTTTAAATATGTAAATATTTTATTTCAGAAAGTTTTCTGATAGTTTTTAAGATTTTGTTTATTTCAGGAAACTTCTTAAATTTTACTTCTCATTTCTAATTCTCTCTCGAGCTTTTCTTCACTCAGTTTTGAGTTTTTCTGATTTTGATTTATGGTGTTCTTTCATGTTTTGAATTATTTTCTTAATCTTTTTCAGCTCATTTTGAGAAGTTAGTTTTATTCTGTGTCTTAGAAAGTCTTTCTGGTGTCTGGGATTTGACCGTGATACTTTTCTGTTGCTCATTTTCATGTGAAATGAATTTTCCTGCACTTTCCTAAGAAGGCATGGTTCAGGATAGTTTGTCCAGGTTCACAGAGCAATCCCTCCTGTGGTTCTTGTGTAATGTTCAAAGCGTGGAAACTTGGCTATGAGGTGCCCTCCTCTGCCACTTGCCCCCGGGCTTTCTCCTCCCTGTGCTTCTGCTAGGCCTGTCCTGCTTGGTTTTTATTTCACCCCAGCAGTTCCGGTGAGTGGGGCCTTCTCCTGGGAGGCAGCTTTGCCTGGTCAGGAGAGTTCTCAGGAGCCAGCTGCTGTCGCCACTCAAAGGGCTACTGTGGGCCCCTTTCAGCCACCTGCAAAAGCCCTCCCACTTTCGAATGCTGTTCTCTGCTCATCTGTCATGCTTTCCAGTAGACTGGGGTTCTCCTGTGCTCAGGCACCTCACTGCTTGCCTCTGCTTCCTCCCATACAGATGCTGCACCAGGCAGGTCTATGGCTTGTCTTCACATGCTTACAGCTTCAGTTTCCCAGGGATACCTTTCAGCTTTCTTTATTGTAAAAGTAGATGATGAATTTTTGTTTTTTGTATCTAGTTCTATCTGATTTAGTACTGGGAATCAGAGAAATTTCAAAACTATGCTGCTGTTTCTACCATCTTCCTAGCACCCTCTCCTTCTGCATCACTTTTTTCCTTCTTATTTCTCCTGACTTCCAAAAGAGAGAGAGAATCTCCTGCCCTGCCACTGAGTTTCATTATAAATTAAAATATACAATATTATTTGCAAACTATTTTAAGATACTCATAAAAATGCCTTATAAGTAACATTACTGCAATCATTGTTAAAATTCAATACCTCAGAATAATAATTTTCTTTTTAAATTAAATTTATTGGGGGTGACATTGGCTAATAAAATTATATAGGTTTTAAGAGTACAATCCTATAATACATCATCTGTATATTGTATTGTGTTTTCACCACCCAAAGTCAAGTCTCCTTCCATCATCATATATTTGACCCGTTATTACATCCCTCCCCGTGTCCCTCTGGAACCACCATACTGTTGTCTGTGTCCATGCGTTTTTGTTTGTCTTGTTTGTTCATTTATTGCTTTCAGTTTTACATCCCATATATGAGTGAAATTATATGGTTCTTGACTTTTTCCATCTGACTTATTTCACTTAGCATGATATTCTCAAGATCCATCCATGTTGTCACAAATGGAAGTATTTCAATAAGAATTTTCTTAAGCTTTGCTTTGTTAGGCATAGTGTTTTTTAAGAAAATAGTGCATGCTGTAAATATTTTGTATGCCATAAAAATGTTAAAGATTTATGGAAAACATCCCATGATTGTTCTCTGAAGGAGAAGAGTCACAGAAATGCACTAACTTCTTGGAGTCAGCCACCCAGTGATCCAGAAATAGAAGATTTATTTACAGACTCTCAGTTACAGGTAACATTGATTAGTGAAATAGTTTTTGTGAAAATACATTAGGCTTGATAACTAATATGTTTAGATATATCTTTGTTTTATATGAAATGAAATACAAATATAAATATTTCTCTATTTGCTTATATATGTGCACATAAAATCAGCAAATGAGTTAATGTTTTGTATACTCAACTTAATGATAATAGTTTGTTAATAGAATTTAGAGTATCAAGAAGATGTAAATGTCACCTTAAAATGTTATTATGATTGCTGGGAAGTTTAGTCTTCTACTGATAAAGGAAGTCATCTCTGACAGGCATTGTTTCTGGTAGGTGAGCTAGACTTCATAATTAAAATTTCCTCGGATACTTATTGTTGAGACTCAAAAGATACACACAGTGTAAGTAAGTTTTCCCTTTTTCTCTCTGAAATGAAATTATTATTATACTTATAGGAAAAATGCTGAAGATCATATTCTACAGAAATGTTACAGAAGATAAAAGACTTCATATATTAGCTACCAATTAATGAGTGTCATGAATAAATCAGAATGTGTTTTGATATTTTGCATTTATTCTCACTTAATTCTCCAAATAATCTAGTAATGTTAGGTACTTTTATTCTCATTTTCTGTGTGAAGTAATTGAGGCTTAAAGAACATTCATAAGGTCATTCATTTATCAAGTGACTCCATTAGAACTTAACCTAGTTCTGTCTGGGTTCAAAGTTCCTGCTTATCCCATGGTATTTGGGTACAGTAAGACTTCAGGTTTTTTCCTCCTAGATTTCATGCTATGTTTTAGTGTTTGGCTTTGTTATAATCTTAACTCAGTGGTTCTCAACCTTCCTAATGCCGCGACCCTTTAATACAGTTCCTCATGTTGTGGTGACCCCCAACCATAAAATTATTTTCGTTGCTACTTCATAACTGTAATTTTGCTACTGTTATGAATCGTAATGTAAATATCTGATATGCAGGGTGTATTTACATTGTTACAAATTGAACATAATTAAAGCATAGTGATTAATCACAAAAATAATATGTAATTATATATGTGTTTTCCGATGGTCTTAGGTGACCCCTGTGAAAGGGTCGTTCGACCCCCAAAGGGGTCACGACCCACAGGTTGAGAACCACTGTCTTAACTGTTCTATTTTTAAAAAAATATTTTTATTGATTTCAGAGAGGAA
Organism: Myotis lucifugus; assembly: GCF_000147115.1. Lineage (NCBI taxonomy): Eukaryota > Metazoa > Chordata > Mammalia > Chiroptera > Vespertilionidae > Myotis > Myotis lucifugus. The sequence continues at coordinate 3,109,407 of NW_005871074.1, forward strand.
GGGAGATCGAGATAGAGATAGAAACATCAATGATGAGAGAGAATCATTGATGGGCTGCTTCCTGCATGCCCCCTACTGGGGATCAAGCCCGCAACATGGGTATGTGCCCTTGACCAGAATCGAACCTGGGACCCTTCAGTCCATAGGCCAACGTTCTATCCACAGAGCCAAACCAGTTAGGGCTGTTCTCCTTCTTCTAAATGCACTCAGGGGCCTAACTCTAATTGTAAGCAACTTTAGTTGTCTGTGGCTACAAGGGATGTAGATATTAAGGTCTTTTGGGAATAATAAATATTTCTGTGCCAATTTTATGTTTACCCAAATGCCTTTTATCTGTGCTATTTTATATCCCTAATATTTATTATCTGTAAGGCAAACATTATAGTAAATCTAATAACTCTTCTCCTGATCATCTCTTCCCTGTAAGGAAATAAGTGCTCAGGAGAAAAGGTACTATATTAAACAGCTTTTTTTTTTTTTTTACTTTTAGCTTTTGCAAAAATGTGAATAGTCCTTTCTTCTACACTTGATTTCTTTAATTAAGTTGGAACAGCTAGTAGATTTTACTATTTCCATTTTTACTTATTTATTTTATCCTCACCTGAAGATACAACCTTTATTGATTTTTAGAGAGAGAAAGGGAGAGGGAGAGAGAGAGAATCATTGATGTGAGAGAGAAACATCAATCAGTTGCTTCCCTCACACTACCCAACTGGAGCTCGAACCCGAGATCTGGGTATGTGCCCTGACTGGGAATTGAATCCACAGCCTTTTGGTGTATGAGATGACACTCCAACCAATTGATCCATACCAGCCAGAGCACTTTTTACCTTTTTAAATACAGGCTTTAGAGTTTTTTTGCCAAGTATCTTTTACTACCCCTCCTCCCCCCCGACACACACCATCCTTAAATATTTAGAAACCATTTTTTAAACATAGAAAACATAATAAAATAGTAAGCCATTAATGTACAATATATAGGTATAGTCTTCATTTTTTAAATGGAATAAACCATACTTTTGTACCTTTGGCTAGCAGACATTATAACTGAGATGAGGCCACCATATCATAAAGTTCTTCAAATAGTTCTGATAACTAAAGTAACTCTGCCGGATTCCACAGTGTACCAATGGTAGGATGATTTCTCTGTCATGTCCTCAAACTAAGATAACACAAGTTAATACAATTTTAGCCTTATGGAACACTTACCTACTTAAAACTTTTATTTTTTTCATGTGTGGGTTGTTTAGTGCACAATCACTGTCTTTGGTTCTTAAAACAATTTTTCTTCAGGGATTTTTAGGGTTCTGAAGCTTCATTTGGTGCACGGGCCCCTAAAATTGTGCAAAGTATTGTACATGGATATGTTTGTCTTTTTCTTTTTTTTCTCAGAAGCGGATCTCTGATTTTTAGCAGATTCTCAAAAGTCTATGAAATGAAAAAAATTTTAAATTTATTTGGCAAATTTATTTGAGTATCTTCTATGTCTCAGTAACTCTGCAAGGGACTGAAGGTGACTAAACCATTTTACTCCGTCTACCATTGTACGTGTAGAAGTTACATGCTTTTTCAGATGCCTAATATAACGGTGTGTGCATGCACACATGTTTGTGCACACATGTACCCAAGTGGATATCTTCCTCAGAGCATTAAATTCGCCATTTTGGTCACCTCCAAGCACATACACTATGGACCTGAAATGATACCTAGCTTTTTCCTTCCCGAGTGAGTGTCTGTACATGAGTGTATAAGCATACACAGGATGGCAAGTAAATTGCCTAAAGCAATGATATAGTGATCTTGTATCTCTTTTTTTACTTTTTGATCCAGAAATAAATTGTATGATTTCACTATTTTGTTTTATTTGGCAAGAGAAAGCTTATGGCTATATATTTAGTAATCTATGTTATTCCTTTTCTGTTTCTTTCTTACAGACTTCACCCAAAACCTCACAGAGAAAATTACCTGAATGGTTTGCCAAAGGAAATGAGACTTTACCTGTTACCAGCAAGAAATCAATGGCCAAAACAAAAAAGAAGGGTCTTTTTAGTTAAAAGGGCAGCTGCCAGAAGAATTATGTTTGTCTTGCTGTATTATAAGAGAGGTACTGTATTTTATTTCTGAAAAGAGTGGGAAATAATATGTAAGCTTAAAAATTATTTAATCTCAAAGTAAAATTCATCTATTCACTAATCAGCTGGCATCTTATAACAGCCTTGTGCAATTTCTATAAAATTGAGTCTTCTGAGTACGTCATAGAATGCTGAGTTTCCTTTAAGATTGCTTTAAGAATTGTTATTGCCCGGTTTTCTAATCATTTTATATCAGCAGTATATTTGGAAAATGTAATTTGTGTGATATGATACAGATAACAGATTAGTAGCTGTATGATGATAATGTGTGTGATGTAAAACATTCCTGTATTACCCAGATTCTGTCTTGTACATGAGGAAAACAGTGATTTTACAAATTGCCTTTACTCTCTTTAGACAGTACTCCTCTACACGTTGTTAAATGGACCAGAGCTGTGAAAGTGAAACATTTTGGGTTCCATGTAAATAGGGAAAAAGAATATAACAAAAGACACCATTTGTACTAGAAAACTGCATTTTCTACAATATTTCTATTATTTTTTAAATAATAAACTTAAAAATGTTATTTATACTGAATGTTATGAAGAGTGTATATCAATCTATTTTAAGCCTTCGTTTACTTAATAACATTTTTTGAGGGTGTCAGAATTTGATTCTAAAATCTATTAATGTCATACATATAACTTAAATATCTGAAACCCATACTCTTGACTCTGATTTAGGTAAAACATAATTAATATAGCTTTAAGCAGTTGATCATATAGCCTTAATTGACTTTGGTAAAGACAAATAACTGTTGTTAATAAAGAAGAAATATATGCATGATTGTTCCAGAAAAATGAAAAAACGAAAAATCACCAATAGTCCCACCAATTAACCCCTTTTATGACATTTGCCATAACTTCTTATATTTACTTCTTTTCTAAGTTTGTTACATGAATAATATAAGAAAGAATTTTCTTTGTAAAGCATTCAAGCTGCACTTAAAACATGGAAGTCCCCACAGTCCTGTTTCCTCACATGCCATTACCAGCCTTTACCAGAAGGTAACTTCTGTCATATATATGACATGTGGTTCTCTAGTCATTTCTTCTGCATTTACTTGCTTTTGCATTTGCATCTGTACATATTCTCTTTTTTTTAACACAAATGAGATCATGCTATAATTTTCGGGAGCAAATTTTGTGCTTAATATATCATGAAGTTCTTTCCATGTCAGTACATATTGATCTCATTGTTTTTTTTACAGTAACATAATATTCTCTTCTATAATTTATATAATCACTTTTCTATTGGTCATTTCTATTTGAACAGTTTTGTCATTGAATAATCTTCCACAGAATCTGTTCTGTGGCTTTATGCGGTACAGGAATTCTCTGAGTGTGGTCTGCAGACTGTTTGGAGTCCCTAAGACCCTCTCAGGGGGTCTGCAAAGCCAAAACTATTTTCATAATACCAGGATGTTATCTGCCTTTTGTATTATGTTGATATTTGCAATGAGGGTGCAAAGTCATAGGGAGTAAAACCACTGATATTTTAGTGCAGCGATCACCAACCGGTGGTCCGCAGACCACTGGTGGTCCAGTGAGGTCCAAAAGGTTGGCAACCGCTGTGTTAGTGCAAAGCAAGGCAATGGTACCGAATTATTGATTGTACTAATTCTTAGTCCTTTTCAGCACTCTGTGTGATGAAATGCCAGTATGCATAAAGCTCTTCAGCTGCCAAAGCATGATGGTCATCTCCTTTGATTGTTTGAGTTGTCCCCATGGAACACCACTTCTATTGAAAAGAATGACTGACGGAAACTGTGATTAGCCAGACGTGGGTGTTCGGTGGACATTTCCTGAAAACTGAGCAAAGTCGTCCTCCCACTTCAAGGAAAACTGCTGATTATTTGTCTCCAGTGATAAAATTGGAGAGTTCTAGAGAAATTTATAATTTTGAAAAACTTGTGTCTGTTACCAGGAGTTTGACAGCTTCCCATACCATAACGCAGACTCTTCTAATGAGATGGAAAGGGTTAATTTTTTAAAAAATATTATTGATTTTTGGCAACAGTTAGAAGATCTGCATAACTCAGAGAACCAATATTTTCTGAATGATTAATACATCTATATTATAAAAGGCCTGTGACCCTACTGCCCTAACGACCAACGGCTGGCGTGGGTGGGCGGGGCTGTGAGCACAGCCAAGCGATTTTGTGTGCTGGGCTTCTAGTCTCTATATATAAAAGTCTAAGCCACCTTTAGGATGGAACGACCAGAGTGACCAGAACGACTGGTTGCTATGACGTGCACTGACCACCAGGGGGCAGATGCTCAACGCAGGAGCTGCCCCCAGCCCACAGGCCCCGATTGTTGATGGGGCCTGCTGGCCACCCTCCTGGTCCCTCCCCCCAGCCGGTAGGCCCTGATTGACCTGCCACCCACCCGCTGTGGTGGCGGTTCGCCCCTCCCCCCTGCTGGCAGGTCCTGATCGCTCAATCAGGGCCAGGCCCCAGGCTGGGACGGGACTGGGGGTGGGTGGCGGCAGACACAGGCTACGAGGGAAGGAGGAGGGGAGGCAGGGAACCTGATTGGTCCTGATTGCCGCCCAGGCCTAGGGACCCCACCTGTGCACGAATTTCGTGTACCGGGCCTCTAGTGTCTAATAAAATCATGCATGGACAAAAGATCCATTCAGAGTGCACAGTGGACCAAAGGGTTTTAACATAGCACAGTAAGACACTAACACTTGTCCAGTTTGGATATAGTTTCAAAGAAGAATGTCTTCAATTATCTGGAAAGGTTATGAAAATACTTCTCCTTTTTCCAACCACATACCGGTTTGAGATCAAACTTTCTTCATAAACTTTGGCCAGGACAGCATATCGAAACAGATTGAATGAAGAAGCAGATCTGAGAATCCAGACACTTCTGTTAAACCAGATGATGATGTCACTTTTCTCAATATTGGGAGTGGGGTTTCCAAAAACTGTATTGATGTTAACATGTAATACTGCTATTTTTAAACAAATTAATAAGTATTTTTAAATTTTTTCTCAGTTTTAATTTCTAAAAATGGTAAATACTGATAGCTATTACCTACATTAACAAAAGCTCCATGGGGTTCTTAATAATTTTTAAGGCTATAATAGGGTCCTGAGATCTAGGAGGTTGAAAACTGTTTATATGATATTTTATTATACAGAAGACATCTATGAATTATTTAATTTTATGTTGGACATTAAAGTTGCTTCCAGTTTTTCTGCTATTTTAAGTACCACTTTGAAATGAAATATGGAATAGTCTCACAGCAAATACCAGAAGGAGAGAGAAAATGAATTTTGTTGTGGACTTGATGCCTTTCCGTCATACGTGGCCCTTGGTTTCTGTTTGGGTTGTTGCAGGAGAATAATTCTGGCCTCGACATGCAATGGCACCTACGACCTCATCTGAGCTAGTCTTTGGCAACAGCCCTTGGATCTGGGGTGGGCACGTGTCCTCAGCTGTTCCAATCAGAGTGAACCTCAGGATTCATATGGAAATGCTAAACCAAAATGCTCTTTCCCCTGCTGTTACTAATGAGGAAAGAAGTGTGAACCTTGGGAGCATTGGAGCAGTTTTAGGATCATGCGGAATCATCCTTAGTGAAGCTGGCTCTGAGGTAGGCAGGGTGAAAACATGGCACAAAATCAGGTTGCTGGTGATGTTTCTGGGCTCCTAGCTCAAGCCTTTCCTAAAGTCAGACATAACTGGATATTTCAGATACATGGGGCATCAAAATCTCTTCACTGGTGTTAAATCTGTCTCAGTGAGGGTTTTTTGTTTTACTTCCAATTGTGTGCAGTTGTCACAACAGTACATCATGTGGTTGATAGAAAGGCCCTCCTATAGACCCAGAAGACAACGTTTCTTCATTGGCGAAGGATATGGAATCTCAGAGTTCTGCCAAGTGGATGACAAAGCGCACGCTCCTGGGCGGAGGCGGAGGTTCCAAGATCTCCCCAGTTCTCATTTTCCATGAGTTCCCCTGTGGTTTTTGTCTCCTCCCCTCTCCAGGCTGCGCCCCCTCCCCACCAGCAGAGTGTGTTTTGGAAGCTCTGCCGTATGAATCTGCCTGATCACCAGGTGCAGGTAACTGGTACAAAATGATCACAGCACATAGAGTATTTACTGTAAGAATAGTTGGACTGAACTTGAATTTCCCGGGTATAGCACCATTCTTCAGTAGTCTCAGGCCTCAAGTCTCAGTCTCAGGTTCATTCTTAAAAACAAGGAATTTCTGAATATCTCATGCTATCTCCTCCAGAAAGTATTAATTACTTTATCTTAGTGTTGTCAGACGAATCCCTGACAGTTGTTTAGAATACAAAAACACTGTGTTCCCACCAGATTGTTAAAATAACAGAATAGAAGATTTTTCCTATTCAAAGAGGCTGTGATAGAATTAACTAAGAGCATGAAAGATCCCGTGGAATGACCTTGAGGTCATTTTAGAGCTAAATATACTGTAGGAATAATAAAGGTTAGCTATCCTCAACACTTCGCCTATAAGAATGTGACAGGGGCAGCCCCATTGTAATCAGATGGTTGTTAGTGGTTTGCTTAATGACAGGGGAGTTAAGTAGTTCTGACATTTAAGGGCTCAGGGGTAAAATTCTCAGTGTACCAAAGTAACTTATTTTTCACTGAACGAAGGGTGCAAAGGGATGGGCATCCTAGAAGCTTTTAAAAAGGAAACCTTTTAAGTTTAGTTGGAATAATAAAATATTTGGAAGTTGATATAATATTCTGTTTCATGAATCAGTATCTGTTAAGACAGTCTTAAAATTTCTGAATATAAATTACTTTTAATTTCTTCGAAGGCCTATTGTAGCCGATTAAGGATAGGGATTTTTAAGCTGTGGAGTGCTGAATGTGCAAGATAGTGAGGAACAAGGCAGGAGAAGAAGGCGTCTGCTGGAACTCTATAAGCCTTAGAGAAGATGGGCTTATCAAGCCCCCAGGCCCTCTTTGTCTTGGGACCTAATGGGGGCACTTTATTATTTTTATTGATTCACTTGAATTTTATACAGTTTAAAGCATCCAGCAAGAAACTGTCAGTTTCTTTCTTTTAAAAAATGTTTTATTAAATTTATTGCGGCGACACTGGTCAGTAAAACTGCACAGGTTTCGAGCATACAATTCCATAATATGTCATCTGTACATTGCATTATGAAAGCAACACATCAACAAAAAAGACAGTTTCTTTTGTTTCTTTGGCTCATTTTCATGCTGGGAGTGACTAATGGAACCTTTACTTCACTGGTTCAAGAGCACCATCTACTGGTTAATTCTGGTAATTCAGGTTATATGGTGCGCAGGAAGCCAGATCATTGGTTTCTGGTTTTGGGTTCAGGTATGTGGCTAATGTGTCAAGATGTTAAAGGAGAGAGAGGTGTTTACTCTGGGCCAGTTTCTGTGAGCCACATAGAAGCTGGACTCTGTGCATTCATTTATAGAGCAGCAGGGATTTAAGTCTAAGTCTGTCAACCAGTCCCTATGTACTTGGCATAATAGGATTTATTTCTCTTGTCAACTGGAAATCTTCCTTGGACCTTTACTGAGAAAATTCCGTGGCTCCCTAGTTTAAAAAGGAGCTTCTTAAACATTTTTTTTTTCTTTTTACCTATCCTACCCCCCAACAGAGATCTCATTACATCTGGTCTCCAAACCTAGATTCTAAGTGTCTTGAAGATAGAATTGAAGCCTCTACTAAGTACCATACTGCTTACCACCCTAGATGGGACCCACCTTCAGGCCACCCATCCCCATCTGTGATAACCGTAGTTCCGGGATAGCCGTGTGTTAGGAGCTGAATTGTGTCTCCTGCCTTCCCCCAAGGACATATGTTGAAGTCCTAACCCCCAGTGCCTCAGCATCTGTTTTTGGACATAGTGTTTTTAAAGGGGAAATTAAAATGCGGACATTAGGGTGGGCCCTAATGCAACATAAACTGGTCTTCTTCTTAGAAGAGGAGATCAGGACACAGACACTTGCAGAAGAAAGACCAGGTGAAGGCACAGGGAGAGGACGGCCGTCCACAAGTCAAGGAGAGAGGCCCCGAAGAATCCGAACCTTCCCATACCTCCATCTTGGATTCCAAACTCTTTTGTGTAACCCACCCATCTGTGGCAGCTCCAGCAAACACCTGGAGTCTTTCATTGTTTAAATTTATTCTGTAAAACGGGCCAGTTAAATAGCCTTTCTCTGAGCAAAGTTTTCCGTTCACACACATCCTGTGGGGTCCCGGGACTCTATTTCTTCGATATTTAGACCATATTCAGGTGATGCTGAACTCAGTAGAGAGGGGAATGCAGGAGAATCAAGCCAGGAGTAAGCTCCTGGGTGGTTGCAAATGCCTGTCTGCATTGTTAAGGGCTCTAAGAACCTCTTGCCTGGAACACAGGCCTTTTGCAGCTTGGCACCAACTCGCTTCACATTAAACTGAAAAGCAAAGTCGCAAATACAGCACGTGTTCATTAGAAAAAATAGAAATGCAATTAGAAAAATAAAATTTCTATATCCTCCCCACTCAGAATTAACTATGGTTTTCAATGAGGGGTTTGCTCTCTTGTTCACTTTGATATAAATTCTGACACCTTGTCATGTTCACTCACATTTTTGTTGTTTGTTTGTTAATCCCCACCTGAGGATATTTTTCCCCATTGCTTTCCAGAGAGAGTAGAAGGGAGACGGGGCAAGAGTGGGGGGAGAGAGACAGAGAGAAACATCTACGTGAGAGAGACACATTGGTTGCCTCTGGCACACACCCTGACCCCCTAACTGAGGTATGTGCCCTGGAACCTATGACCTCTCAGTGCGCAGGCCAATCCTCTAACTACTGAGAACACCGGCCAGGGCCACAACTCATTTTTAATGGCTACACAGCATATTATTGCATGACATGCCATGCTTTTTTAACTCTTCTCCTAATTTTGGGTACTTAGAATATTGCTATTTGTTGTTGTGCTGCCATGGCCATCTTTTTAAATACTTTTAAGAAATGAAAATCCTCTTGGCATAAATTCCTGGATATGGACTTGTAGGGTCACGACTTTTCATTTTAAGGCTTTGACACTTATTATCAAATTGTTCTCCATAGAACACTCTCAGTCATTTCCGTAGCCTCTCACCAGCACTAGCATTATCATTCTTTTGTATTTTTTGCCAACCTGATAGGTCAAAAATGGTCCCACTACTATATATAATGTGAATTTCTTTTCTCAGTGAGAGTCAAACATTATTTCATGAGTTTCTTGATAAAATTGTACTTTATTCATTAAAAATGGGGTCTTTTGAAAAGCACATAAAATTATGAAACAATTTTTATGGGTTAAGAATTGAACTTTTTCTCTGTTATATTTATTTCTAATTTCCCTCTCTTTTGCCATTTACCTTTTAATTATATTCATGTACCCATTCCACAGGAGGAGATCTTGGTGCCTATCTGGGTCCACCTTGCTTCTCTATGAGTTTCCCAGAAAAGATGTTGCTATTTGCCTCTGCCCACGTTTCCAGGCAGGGGAATGGGCTGGAGTCCAGGGAGGTGAACAGTGCTTCCTTTCTAGTGTAATTTTCCTGTCAATGGAACTGCCAGGCAATCAACTAATCAACTGTCCATAAGGAAAAATTTTAAAAAAACAACACAGTCTAATCCTAGATGAAGAAAAGAGTAATTCTTTCATTAGCAGAACTCTGTCTCTGCCTCTAGGAAGAATGGTTCCCACCATTGTGCTATGTTGGGCTATTTCTTGCTTTTGATGAGACCTGGGGCATTCAGGTGGGCCTCACCAGATTTCAGTGTCTGCTTCATTTATCAGCTAACAGTACCGAATAGGATTAAATCCTATTAATTTACAGTCTCCTGAAGATGAAAAGAATTTTTTGAGTTTTCTCAAATTCTTCCCGTCATACGCGATATCCCAGATGTCCATTGGTCACCACCCCCCGCCCCCTCACCTCTCCTGTCTCCCTCAGTGATCTTGGCATACTCAGCTTGGACTCTGCTGAGTGTACCTTGGAAAAATCAAGAGTTCACTCCATGACTTAAAAACACACACAAAAGAATCCCAGGTTGTTAGGATGTGCTTTGCTTCTGTGTCAAGAAGTGCATTCTCTTTCCAACTTCGTCCCTTGTACACCGGTTGGAGTGGAATTTATTCACACAGGAAGACTTTAAGAGCCGCCTGGGCTTCCCTAAGGATTTCAGCACACGGTGTGTATTCATGTGTAGGGGCTTACGCTGTACGCTCCACAGCCAGTAAACCTATCTGGATATTCTTGTCCTTCCCAAAGTCTCCTCGAGGCTGTTACATCACTAGGGGTGTCCTCACGCTGTGCCCAGCTTTAAGGTTCCTTTCCTTCCTCTCCACCCTAATTTCTCCCGAGAACTTCAGGTTCTTCCCCCTGAGCAGCATGGGCCCTCCCTCGTTTTTCGGTTTTTATTGTAGGCACAAGCCAGGCCCTTGGCGGGAACTCACCTTCTGCCTCCAGACTTATCATGACATTGACTCAAGGGGAAGGTCAGTGCTTCCCTCCAGAGGATTCCTGATGAATACAGTTACCTCTGTCTCTTCACACACAGGTGCACAGACAGGCCTCCTTTGGAGATGGGCTGACAGGGTGTTCCATCTTCCTGCAAGGGCTTCCGTGAGGCCAATTGGGTAGCTTTGAAGTGTGTTCCCCACAGTGGGAGACAGGGACTGGGTCTGACACCGGCATAGGTTCCCAGGGGGACTGAAGCTGCTGTGGTGGCAGAGCCCGGAGAGGTGCTTGTGCTGGGAGCAGCCTGCTCTCCTGGAATTCATCAGGGCCCAGGATGTGTGACTGTTTCCTGTGGACACACATGGGCCGAGTGGGAGTGAGTCCTGGTGGGTGGTCTTCTCGGGGCCTGTTGTGCAGGGTTGACTGGTGTAGAGAGGAAAACGCAGCATGAGGAGGCTGGTGACACTGCCTCTGGATGCCAAAGGGTTGAAGAAGAAGTTGACAAGAGGCCCCTGGGGTCACGGGAACCTTGAGGACCTTCTGAAGAACCCGTGGAAAGCACCACCACATCTCATGTGTGGCTTGCAGCCAGGCCCATGTGGGAACACTCGTGATGCAAGAATCCCACACCTCCTCACTCATTGCCCCCCCTTGCACCCCAGGAGAGGTCTGAAATCACAGCTTCTCTGCAAGGAAGAGGTAGCCAGGAGAGAACAGAGGGCAGAGAACTACACACCCACTTCCCCATTTCTGAACTGAAGCCAGCAAAAGTGGAAGGATGGAAAAATCCAACACTGAGCTAAGTCTGGGAACTTTCACTATTCTATGGGACTAAGTATTTCAGCTTTTGAATTGAGGCTATTTTTTAAAGTGACCGAAGGATATTTTATTATCTTCCAGGAGTTCAGGTCATGTGTCCTGCACCCAGTCCCACGCTCACCGTGGGTGCCCAGCACCTTTCATGCTCTCTGTCTTCCTAGAACCGTGGTCGGCAAACTGCGGCTCGAGAGCCACATGCGGCTCTTTGGCCCCTTGAGTGTGGCTCTTCCTAAGCCTTAGGAGTATCCTAATTAAGTTAATAACAATGTACCTACCTATATAGTTTAAGTTTAAAAAATTTGACTCTCAAAAGAAATTTCAATCGTTGTACTGTTGATATTTGGCTCTGTTGACTAATGAGTTTGCCCACCACTGTCCTAGAATGTTCTCCATCCAGTGGAACCCTGGTTCTCTCCTCAGGTCCAGCTCAGGGTCACTCCACCAGGAAGCTATCATGGATCCACCCAAGTAGAGACTTTTTTTTTAACTTCAGAGAGGAAGTTAGAGGGAGAGAGAAACATCAGTGATGAGAGAGAATCATTGATTGGCTGCCTCCTGCAGGCCCCACACTGGGGATCGAGCCTGCAACCCAGGCATGTGCCCTGACCAGGAATCAAACTGTGACCTCTTGGTTCATAGGTTGACACTCAGCCACTGAGCCACGCCAGCTGGGCCCAAGTGGAGACTTTTGCTGACCCCTGTACATCCTCTTAGCACCTTAGTTAAATTATTCGTTTAGTACAACATAGACCGTACCTAGAATTTCACAGAAGTCTATGCTAAGCAGAAATAGGGTAATTTTCTAACCCTGAAACAAACCAGTTCTCTCTTTTGCATGGATGTCAGTCTCTCTGTGCTCCTGAGAAAAGGAGAGAAATATCACTTCAAAACTTGATGGGAAAGAAAATTAAATTCTTAGCCCTGGGGCCTGTGAAATCCTGAACTGACACCTTTGCTGCCATCCCAGCAGGGTCCGCACCCTCCAAGACTGGCGCGTTTAGAAGCAGAAGCACAGCTGACGTGATACATTTTTATTTACCCTTCCTGCCTGTGAAAGGCTGCGCGCGTCAATTTATTCCTGTGGTGTCTGACAGGCTGTGATCTGATGCTTCCCTCTGTTCTGAGAGCCCCTTCCTGCCAGGCGATGCCTGCCTGGGGAGACATACTCCTGCAGAAAATGGAGCCAGCCACAGAAACAGGTCACAGAAAAGTTAGGACCTTGTTGAGGTGGAGAAGTCACTAAATTGGAGACACCATGCCTCTGAAATCCCAGGGCCCCAGAATGTTGCTGGAACTGGGCTTTTGTTTTGTATAATATTTTATGGTGGCTGGGGAATGTCTGTCTAAGCGAACCCATTTTTTATATCAATGGGAATAACAACATTATTGTCACCTTCTTTTATTTATTTTATTTTTTTCATTTTCACCTTCTTTTAAATAAAAGAAGTAAGATGGGCCGCATTTAGAGGTGTTGGTGTCATCCCCGGTTGAGGCAGCCTCAGTGATGGTGTTAGAAACAGCATTTAGTAAGAAGAAAAGGAAATTATGAAGAGTGTTCCCTCTCCCCAGTCCTTCCCCTTTACCCAGTGGAAACTTCAAGCATATTCTTGGCTAAATGGTTCAACCTTATAAATTTCTTCAATGAAATTTCTGGTTCATGAATGTAAAAAATACGTCAATGGCTTAATAACAAAATGAACGTTCCCCAGCAAACAGGAGGATTTTCTAAGATCAAAATAAAGAAAGACGAAAGGAAACAGAAACCTTCTCTCCAGAAATGACAACAATGAACAACTTGGTGTGAAAAACTAATATGTAATTGGCTTCTGAGTACCTATGGCCTATCCTAGTTACTTTTAATCATTCCACATAGTGTTTCTAGGCATTTATGGGCTGAACTCCAAACAGTAAAATGAAGAGGAAGAAGCAAGCCTGTTGCATAACGAGGATTATACTTCATAGCATCCTTCCTGTAAGCGTGGTTTGGTTCAGGTTACACCAGTTTTAGCTAAATTTATGTAAGAATGACATTTTAAAAATTACGATAGGAATTCACTGTATTGTTAGTCAAAAAAGCAAGTTTCCCAAACCTGCCTTAACCTGTAAAAGTTTTCAGCTACCTGGGTGAGAGGAGGCCAAGGTTGCTGGATGTCTTGCTAAGAGACCTGTTAAAAAGAGTAGAAAAATGAAAATCTCACAGTAGTCTACTTTTGGAGTAAATGTATGCTTAACATTCTGAGGGGATCTTTCATTGCAAGAAAGAGAATTTTCTAGTACACTATTTAGAAAATCTAAAGGATGCTTTTTTTTTTTGGCTCTTCAACCTTTCAAAATATCCTGTTTTCTCCCACAGATGGGGTACAGTTTTTTGCAGGAGAAACATTTTGAAGAAATGCTCCTGTGTATGAAGTCCCAAAGCTAGTTCTGAACTATTAAACTTTTTTTCTGCATTGAACACTTTGTTATAAAGAGCGAGTCACTTGAAAAATAGACGCTTCCTTTTCACAGTCTCACTTTGAGTGTAAATGGAAAAGATTGCTTTCAGCTTCCACTACTCAGTTCTCAGTGGGTGTCACCCTCCCTGGCTTTGTCTCTCACCCACTTTCTTTATTTTAAGTGGGAGGGTTCGGTTTCAGTGCAGGACTTGTGTCTTTCTGTAGCTTATTTGCTAGAAGTGCTGGGGAGGAAACGTGATAAAGCTTTACTATGTTCTCCAGGCCAACACTGGTAGGTAGAATGGTGTTTATTCTCCAGTATGAAATCAGCCTTGGTAGGTGGGGAGAGGGGCATACGGCTCTGATTTCAGGTAGGACACTGGGGCAGCATCCTCCCCCTTCTCAGCCTTTAAGAAATTTTATTTATTGATTGATTTTTAAAGAGAGAGAGACATTGATTTGTTGTTCCACTTATGTATGCCTTCATTGGTTGATTCTTGTATGTGCCCTGACATGATCGAACCCACACCTTGGTATATCAGGACAATGCTCTAACCCACTGGTCAGGGCCTTCAGTCTTTGCTTTTTCTTTCTTTTTTTTTTTAAAAAATATATTTTTATTGATTTCAGAGAGGAAGGGAGAGAGAAACATCAATGAGAGAGAATCATTGATCGGCTGCCTCCTGCATGCCTCCCACTGGAGATTGAGCCTGCAACCCAGGCATGTGCCCTGACCAGGAATCCAACCATGACCTTCTGGTTCATAGATCAACACTCAACCACTGAGCAACACCAGCCGGGGCTTATTTTGCTTTTTCGTTCTCCTTTCCTCCTTTCTCCTCTCTCCCACCTCCCCTCTTCTGCCCTTCCTTCCATTTTGCTGCCCCTCCCCCTCCTCCTCATGGAACTTTCTCCACCTCTTTCCAGAGTTGGCTGGAGTTCAAGGGAGAGCCCCCTGGCTCAGGGATCACAGGGTTTAAACCTAGAACAGATAGAGAAGCTGCTCTTAAATGCAAAGGAACGTACTGATGGTCCCATGCTCTGGTCTATTTCCAGTTCCGGAACCAACTCTCACGCATTTCCACTGGTGTCTCAAGGAAATCTCAAAATCTGAGGTTTCCCTGAGGATCAAGCTGGGACGCAGCAATAAGCCACGGGGCCGCCCCACTGCCTCTGACATTTCTGGGTGCAGATTTCTAATGGTCCCCTGACCCCGAAGATTGTCACATCAGCATTCAGGGGCTGCTCCCCATCGGCTCAACTGTTTCTTCGTTTCTAAATATAACAGCACCAGGAATCAGCACTTTAAAACACCTTCTTTTCTTTATTGTTAGTAGTTTCTGAGGAGTGATTGCTAGAGCGTTTGCTCCCTAAGCAGGATATTTTCAGCACACGAACATGCTCTACATTTACTTTCTGTCATCAATGCCATGATGCCGGTTCCTCTTTATGGGGAAGGACTCTCCCCCAAGTGCTGGGACCGCAGCCGGAAGACAGCCTTCAGCTCCCTCTGGAAATTGCCAGGGCTGTGCTTGGGGGCAGCCCGCAGGACTGACCGGTTTCTGAGGGAACGCAAGGCCAGCTGCCCTGACTGCAACACCATCTCTGAGGGGCCAGCCCCGCTTCACTGTGTCCCATGGGAAAGGAAGATCCACCCTTCATTGGAAGAGGATTAATTGATGTTAATAATATATAAACACTTAACAGTTGAAAAAGAAAGCGTGGGGAACCAGTTTCTATTAGAAGGGGGATTGGCAGGAGGCAATTCGAAGTAGTTTAAAAAGGTGACAGTTTGACTTGAGAGCTGTGGAATGAGGGGAGGGGTTTGACAGCGCGGAGCCTGGGCTTCCAGATGTACCCACATCACCATCCATCTGGGAGCGAGGCTTTCCTGAGGGAGGCCTGCTGGAGTATCCATCCATGTAGAATCCGCTTGTAGAGCTGATTCCTTAAAATAAAGCTTTGTCGCAAATTATGAGACTGACGTGCTGCCTACTGTGCTAAGGAGACAGGTACTTTGTAGCAAATTAGAAAGGACATTTTAAGAGAAAAGAAACTGCTAGTGACAGCTGACAACAAAGTTAGAGACAGAAGGACTATTTGACATAACAGGTGACTCCTGAGGACACTAATCCTATTGGATCAGGCTCCATCCCATGACCTCATTTAATGGTAATTTCTTCCTTGGAGCTCTCTCTCTAAATATAGTCACATTGGGGATTAGGGCTTCAACATAGGAATTTTTGTTTTTTTGCAGGGGGTGGGGGGAAACAAACATTCAGTCCATACATAAGTAGAAGGACTTGCCCCTGTGCCATCTGGGCTCCTATAGGGCATGCACCCAGCAGAGAAATGTCCCCTTAAATGTTTTTATTCCTCCATTGGTGATATTGGCTAATGACCAGTAAGCATCCTTCCTGCCTGTTTCAGGGACAAGGTCCTGAGGGTGGAGGATGCAGGGGTCTCCTGGGGACCCTTGAATGCTGCAACTTCCTGGTGAAGCCATCTTATTGTCCAACTCAAACCCCCAGCTTATTATGTCTGATTCCCTTTTCTCCCTTTATTAATACTAACTAGCTACCTATGCTAACAAAAGTAGAGGTGGTATTTCTCAATTATTTCAGACAAAGCCTCATTTGTTTCACATTCAATCCTATATAATAAAAGCCTACTATGAAAATTGTTCGACCGAGAGTTTGACCACTTGCTATGATGTGCGCTGACCACCAGGGGGCAGTGTGGAACATGGCGGGCGTCAGTGACCAGTGGCGGTGGGGAGCAGGGCCGCCATCCGGCTCCAAGGTGCCGAGGGAGCCAGGAAGGTGGGGGGGCTGTTCGATCACCCCAGAGGTGGGATGGTGGAGCAGGTAAGGGGGCAGCGCCAGGCCACAGCAGGGTGCCAGGTGGGACTGCAGGGCTGCAAGGCTCGGGGTGCAAGCTGGGGCTGTGAGCCTGGGGGCATGGGCTGGGGCCTGATCCTTGCAGGCCACCACAAGGGACCCTATTCGTACACGAATTCGTGCACCGGGCCTCTAGTATAGAATTAATTATCTTCCAATGTAAAACATAATTAACCTTTTATTCTTCTAAATAGTAAAAAAAAAAAAATCACAACTAAAAGGAATGACTTCAATTTTGTAACCAGTAATGAAGTGGTGGGGCAGAGAAAAGAGATACATTTTAAAGATATTAAAATGATACAGTTATTGAGCTTTGGAGTTAGGGGAGGAACCTGGGATGGTGCCCAGTTTCTTGTTTGGGTGAGTGGTTGGATGGTGGTGTTTTAACCAAGGCGGGGTACTGGAGGTGTTGCAGGGCTGGGTTGAGAAGATAATCAGTGTGCCTCTGTTGAGTTTAGGGGCACTTCTGAAATGTGCTGGTAGCAAAGTAGAGAAGAATGACTTATGGAATGGAATTCAGGAGAGAGTTCCAACCTGGAGATGCAAATTTGGTCCAGGGTTTGGAGATGTTCTTGTAACATGGATAGAGGTGCTGATTACACTAATTCTCTTAAGGATGGTCCTAACAATAAGACAAATCAGGAGACTCGTGTATCTCAGAGAAGGGGAGATAATATTTCACTTCTGCTCATCAGCCAAAAGGGGTTGCCAAAGTGTCCCTTGGGAAGATACTAGGGGCACACTTGTCTGCCTCACAGTTCTGTCTTGGCCTGGCCCAGGTGGTGGTTTCTGAAGAAATGCAGTTTCAGGGGGCACTGAGCTGCCTCCTAGCTGGGCTTAGAGAGTGACTCACTCTCAGTGACAGCAGGGTGTTGAGACAATGAATTGCTGGCCACCTGCCTCCCTTTAGGACTGAATTTAGCTGAGACTTTTCTGCCTTTTGTCATGTTAAATGGTGCCTGCCAGTATCTTGCTTCCTGGAGGCTTGTGCTTAATCTGTGAGAGAAATGAGTGACTCACTCTCTATTCTCAGTCTGCTCTTAAAGAACTCAAGCTTTCTTAAAAGGACCCCAGGGGAACCCCTTCAGCCTCAATATGAAATTCATCTTTATTTCTGAATTACTCATTCCTTTAAAACTAGTTTCCATATCCTGGGAGAAGCAGCTCTCTGCCTGTTTAATGCTTTGTTTCATGGGGGCCCTATTTGCTAGGGTTCTTCTTATGCAGCATCATCTAAAGTTCTCTCAGACTGATGAATAGCCATTGTCCACATCCTTCAAACCCATTGATTGTTTGATAGCCTGTTCTTATCAATCCAACCTCCAAATGCTCCCAGGATAAGGGCCCTGAGGAAGAGACTAAGAGAATCTGTCTTCAGAACAAACATCCATTTCAGTGTCACTCAGAGTCACCAGAAAGTTCAATGTCTATGGCAGCGGTTCTCAATCTGTGGTTCGCGACCCCTTTGGGGGTCGAAAGACCCTTTCACAGGGTTCACCTGAGACCATCGGAAAACACATATATAATTACATATTGTTTTTGTGATTAATCACTATGCTTTAATTATGTTCAATTTGTAACAATGAAATTGGGGGTCACCACAACATGAGGAACTGTATTAAAGGGTCATGGCATTAGGAAGGTTGAGAACCACTGGTCTAAGGGCTTTGGGACTTATCTTTCCTTGTATTAGGCAGGATAGATAGCTGCTAGGGCAGGCAGAGGGGAAGGGAGAGGGGAAAGTAAGGGGAGTTTATCTCACCCATTGAACCAAAAAGTCAGCAGTCTTGGGATTTGCCAAGATAAAATCACCAGATGTTCTCATAAATTCTGGGAAAAGTCACAACAATGTAAAAGGGGAACTTGGAATCTAGTCTATCAAGCAGGGAGACCTTGAAACCTATAGGAGGGAAAGGTATAAAACTCTTGAACCCCCACCAGGAGGGGCACTCAGACTAGCTGAGTTGCCTACTTGTGCTTTATGCCAAGTGTATTCTTAATACATTCACTTTCTTTGCTTCCTTAATAAATTAGCTTGCGTTGCTTCAACACTGCTTTCTGTCACTTGTCCGGATTTTTTCCTGTGAGCATGACAAGAGCCAAGGAGAAGAGAGCCCCCTCTGACTCGGGCAGCTCTCCAGTAACACTGAGTTTATTTACTAGAAAAGCCTTCACCTCGTGTGCTGCTTTAAGGTTGAACGTGCTCCACACCTTACAGAACTGGAGCTTGTGATCATACTAGTGACAGTACAGGGTTTGAGGTCACCTTTAACTACCCCCGTTTGTTAGTTCAGGGCATCAGAGCGTGAAAACAATAGTTTTCCTTAGGGCAGTGATCTAAATAGCTTTAAATAACATTTATAATGAAAAAGATTTAAATTGGACAGACTTCCTGAGGAGCTTCTTCTTCTTCTTCTTTTTTAAAATATGTTTCTATTGATTTTTAGAGAGAGAGGAAGGGAGAAGGATAGAGAGATAGAAACATCGATGAGAGAGAACCATCAGTCGGCTGCCTCCTGCAAGCCCCCTACTAGGGATCGAGAATCGAACCTGGGACCTCTTGGTTCATGGGTTGACACTCAACCACTGAGCAACACTGGCCAGGCCTAAGGAGCTTTTTTTTTTTGAGGCCACAGAAAGAGATGAGGGAGTAGGACATCTATAACCTTCCTTTTTTTAGCCTCTTGTAACCTCAGGCCTTTCAGTTTCCCTGCTTTTCTACTAGAGGAGCGATGATGCTTTCCAGAGGAAGCTCCTGCTGTGTCTTTAGTTGTAAGAAGTAGAGTTTCCTATATTTTATTTTTTAAAAAAATTGATTTTACAGAGAGAGAGCGAGAGAAACATTGATGTGGGTATATGCCCTGACCCGGAATCAAACCCACCACCTTTTAGTGTATGGGACGATGCTCCAACCAACTGAGCCACCTAGCCAGGGCTTCTATATTTTCTTATATTTCCATCAGCATTTTCTCTGTGATGACTGCCAGCACAGGAGGATGAGAGTGGTGGATTGTCTTTTGTTGCCAGAAGCCCTGATTCATGATTAGTCACTAATTTTTAGGTAACACACAGGCTTGACTTTAATAAAATAAACAAATAAACATGGACATTTACCAAAGGTGTAAATTGAGGGCATGTAAATAAAAGAGGGGGAAAATATTGATCCTGCCCTGACAGAGAGAGAGTACAAATATGCCTATGAGATAAATCACAATACCAGAGACTATAGCTATACTAACGTGTGGGGAGCAAAGAACTACTTCTGAAAAACTGGGTCTCTCACTATTGAGTGTCAAATGTTGTAAATTCAAGGGTCCTCAAAGTGAGCTTATTATTTCATCTTTTCCCCGCCCCCTGAGATTGAATTATGCTAAACCCTGAACATAGAAGAAAATTGAAGGGCTTGTGCCTAGAATACAGGTATCTCTAAGAATCAAGTATTTTCCTGAAACTCAAGGAGGGATAGACTTGGCAAAATTGGGTTTTAGGCTTGACTTCAGAATAGGAATGCAAGCATACATCAGAGATATTGCGGGTTTGTTTCCAGCCCACTGCAATAAAGCAAGTAACACAATAATTGGAGTTGTTATTTTTTTGCTGGGGGGGAGGGGGGAATTGCCTTCAATTTTAAAAATCACAACATCTGTGAAGCACAATTAAGTGAAGCACAATAAAACCAGGCCGACTTTCACTGTAGTTGGAAAGTGAAAGGAAAATAAAGAAAAGGCTGCTAATTGAGCTGGAGGAGGAGGAAGAGAATTTCTTTAGGAAAAAGATTGAGATCTTAGCGGTCAGGTCAGACAGATATAAAACATGTCAGATCTGTGTTCCCGTCAGGATTGAGCGTGGGAGGGGTTCTTGTGACTGTTAGTAAATTGTTCACTTGTTTGAGGAGTATACAATTTATAACATCACTCTTTCCCGTCTGGCTTCTAACTAGTTAAGTAGGAAGATGCCAGAACCACAAGATTCAAAAGGAAGTTGAACATGAAAAGATTTTAAAATGTGTGGAATGAGTCCCGGGGAAGAAAGAGAATCTCAGGTAAAACCTGGAGACTTGGAGGCACTACCTTGCCGATCCCTCTCTTTTGCTGTGTTGGAAGAGGTCACGGGAGGATGTGACTTCTGGTTGACCCTGGAGCTGGATCCGAGCAATCAGAGGCTCCCCACCTCTTCCTGATCCTTGGAATGTAGGTTCCACCCTCCCTTCCCACAGCCGGAGCCATTTCCAAGGACACAGCCTTGAGAGAGCAAAGTGTTATTGAGACCATCTGGATGATGTATGGGACGCAACCCCATTAAGACCTCTATTAACAGAAGATTCTGGTGGGTAGGTGGGTGTGGAGAGGTACTCATCCTGGGGCGCCCAAAACAAGTCTCCTAAGTAAGTTCCCTTGCTTATTAAACCTGCCACCCGCCAATCTGGGTGGTGCATCTCTTTCTTAGGCTTCTCCTTGCCCTCCGAGGGGGAACAGTTTCAGATCTCACCTGGGAAGCTCCTGAGGTTGCTGCCTAACTTGCTAGAGACAGAGTTGTCTCAAATGCCCTTCTTAGAGAGGCTGCAATAGGTATGATGAATTATTTTTCTTAGGAAAGCAGGTGTATAATGTCACAATACCTTTTTGGTAGCATATTTCTCCTAATGAGATTGTTTTAAATACTGGGTTTGGAGAAGATTGTTTTTGTTTGGAGTAACTATGGTACAGGAGCTGGCCATTTCTGTTTTCTACATGGTGGGCCTGGTGCTATGCTTGGTATCTTCTTCTTTTTCCCTTTTTACACTGACTCTTTGACAAGTTGTTTAAGGGAGAGATTTGAGTTTGGTTATTTCTACTTGGGAGGTGATGAAGGCGCTCATTCCATGAAAGTCAGGCTTGGCTTCTGAAGCAGGGACCTGACTAGACCCAGGGATCAGGGTAAGAGTCTCTGAGACTAAGCAAAATAAGGATTTGGGAGGGGAATGTTTTAGGGATTCATTTTTTTTCCAGCCATAACATACAAGAGGATTTTATTTCTGGAGTCCAATTTCTCTTTAGACACTTAGTATTTGAGGGGATGCATATTGTTTAAATCGGGTGCATATTTATATTATTGCTAAAGAATTGGGGATTTAAAATGTCTTTTTTGCTCCTTGCACACGTTTTGGGGAGCTCATTAGACAGTGCAGCTGGGCATAATTGGAGATGGGAAATAGGTAGGGAGTGAATCTTGGTCCTAGAAGTTAATTTACTAAATGTTCAATTTTGACCATTTTAGATCCTTTAGGTACAAAAATATCATCCACATGAGCCCAAGGAAGATACATAAAGAACAGTAACAGATATAGGTGGAAAGGTCTCACAAAAGTGGAAGCAAAACGAGTCTGATATGCTACAGGTTTTCTTCCCTGAGAGAGAGCCATGTTCCCAGCTCATTATGAGCTTGGTTGATCCAGCACTGAGGCAAAAGAGTAAAAGGTGCGTGTGTATGTGTGGGTGTACAGGAGAGGGAGAGGGAGGGGGAGAGTAAGAGGGAAGAAAAGGGGAGAGAGAGGGGGAGAGGGAGAGGAGGAGGGGAAGGGGAACGTGGAGGAAGAGGGAGAGAGAGAATGGGGTTGTATTGTAAGAGGTGGGAAGGGTCTATTATTATTGTTGCCTGTTGTGAGGGGAATTTCTTCCCCATAATTCCTGCTTTCAGGGAGGAGCTAAGCTGTTGGTTGGATCCTGCTTTTCTGTGAGGAGGGGGTTAAATCTGCCAGAGGTCCCTGCTCTTGCATGACTTGATTTCTTCCTATAAGACCTTCCTATCAGGCTTCATATGGGAGGTTTCCTGGCTCTGGGTTCCCCAGTTTTCTAACTTCTCGGTGTTAAGTTAGTGCAGTGATGGCAAACCTATGACACGCGTGTCAGAGGTGACATGCGAACTCATTTTTTTGGTTGATTTTTCTTTGTTAAATGGCATTTAAATATATAAAATAAATATCAAAAATATGTCTTTGTTTTACTATGGTTGCAGATATCAAAAAATTTCTATATGTGACACGGCACCAGAGTTAAGTTAGGGTTTTTCAAAATGCTGACACGCTGAGCTCAACAGCTTCACCATCACTGAGTTAGTGGGTAGTTGCATCAGGTCAGACCCCTGCTGCTGCCATCAGGGGGTGTGTGGGGCAGTTCTATCTTGAACTTGTTGAAGTACTGTATGCTCTGCGTGTGCAATTTCCACACTGGCCACTGGATGGCGGGCTCAGTTCACAAAAACACAAATCCGTGCACCCAGAAGTTCCTTGGCTTAATTTTGTTAGCAAAAGGAAGACAGGGAAGTCAAGACTGGGTGCTGTGTAGAATTGAGACAGAAACTGAAAAAAAAAAAAAATCCTTCTATTGAACAATCAATTTAGGCATTTACTGCTTGATGTGTGTCTTACAGAAGCTTATTGCTTTTTTATTCCCTATCCTTTCAAGAAACTTGGTTTGAGAAAGCACTCAATAGATTAATTTAGACAACCTGGTGCCACAATCACATGATGATCAAATTCTGTTCCGCAACCAGACCAGCTGCTGTTCATTCTGAGACCCCACGTATCTCACATACCCTTCGTCCTGGCCGTGGACAGAATTGCATTTCCCCCTCAGATGACTGTATTTGGAGATAAAGCTTTTAGAGGTAATGAAGGTTACATGAGGTCATAGGGTATTAATTCTATATGATTGGTGGCCTTAGAAGAACAGAATTTAACATTTCAAGATTATTTGAATGATAAGAACTGGGGATTTGAAGAAGCCCTAAGACATAAGAATGATATAATAGTTTTCTCTTTATTCCCAAGTCTCTTAAACAAAACAAAAAAACCCCTAAAACTTCTGACATATATATATATATATATATATATATATATATATATATAAAACATATCATATATCGTATATCATATATATCACATATATAATATCATATATATGTACTTTTTATTTAGGAAGTTAGCCGATATCCAATCTCACAGAGCCAGAGAAAA
Organism: Myotis lucifugus; assembly: GCF_000147115.1. NCBI lineage: Eukaryota > Metazoa > Chordata > Mammalia > Chiroptera > Vespertilionidae > Myotis > Myotis lucifugus. Next base: position 3,133,155 of record NW_005871074.1, read on the forward strand.
GTGAATTGACAATCTATTACCAAACTTTCAGGTGTCCTCTTCCCTGCCAATTTTCCCTTATGTTTGCTAAAATTCATTAACTGGGAACAGGGCCATTAATTCCACAGTTTGGAATGAGGCTTAAAAGTACATATCCCTAGTCCTGGGCAGGTAGCTCAGTTGGTTAGAGCATCATTCTGATATGCCAACGTTGTGGGTTCCATCTCTGTCATGGCACATACAAAAATCAACAAATGAATGCATAAATCAGTGGAACGACAAATCTCTCTGTCTCTCTTTCTCAAAATCAATAAAAAAGTACATATCCCTGGGTAACGTATTATCTTAAATCTATCCCAAGGTATAAAAGATCGCCAGGACCGGTTTGGCTCAGTGGATAGAGCGTCGGCCTGCGGACTGAGGGGTCCCGGGTTCGATTCCGGTCAAGGGCATGTACGTTGGTTGCGGGCACACCCCCAGTAGGAGATGTGCAGGAGGCGGCTGGTCGATGTTTCTCTCTCATCGATGTTTCTAACTCTCTATCCCTCTCCCTTCCTCTCTGTAAAAAATCAATAAAATATATAAAAAAAAAAAAGATGAATTCTTTCACATGTAGATGCTTCAAGGAAATAGAGTGTGTGTGTGTATGTGTGTGTGTGTGTGGGGGGGTTGGTAATCAAGAAAGGGGAAAGGTGAGGAAGGTATAGAGAACGAAGGGGTAAGAGGATAAATTGTCCTCTGGTCTAGATCTGTTCAGTAGCTTCCAGATTTTGTAGTTTCCCTTCCTTTCCTTTCCTTTTCTTTTCTCCTTTCTTCTTTCTTTCTTTCTTTCTTTCTTTCTTTCTTTCTTTCTTTCTTTCTTTCTTTCTTTCTTTCTTTCTTTCTTTCTTTTTTTCTTTCTTTCTTCTTTCTTCTTTCTTTTTTCTTCTTTCTTTCTTTCTTTCTTTCTTTCTTTCTTTCTTTCTTTCTTTCTTTCTTTCTTTCTTTCTTTCTTTCTTTCTTTCTTCCTCCCTCCCTCCCTCCCTCCCTCCCTCCCTTCTTTCTTTCTTCCTTCCTTCCTTTCGTTCTTCCTTCCGTTCTTCCCTTCTCTCTGTCTCTGTCTCTCTCTCTCTCCCCTTGTGTACACTTACAAAAGGGATAAAAAATGGAAATAATCTAAACTTGAGCCTTAGACCAGAACTTGAGGTTCAGTTCTGGCCTTAGGGTAAGGTGCTTTCTGAGCCTTTCTCTCTATCTCTAAACCAGAGCTAATGCCTCCCCATGGAGCAGTCCGGAGGTGAGACCTGGGTCTAACAAAATTGTCCTAGGTGGTCCTGGCAGGCATTCTCCTGCTGGCCTTGAAGAAGCAAAGACCACACTGTGAACTGCCTCTGCAGTGAAGAAACAGCCAGGGAAGTTCAAGTAAATGCCCAAGAGGAATGTGCAGTGCTAGAAGGCGGAAGATGCCTGGCCGGCGTGGCTCAGTGGTTGGGCAAAGGCCTATGAACTAGGAGGTCAGGGTTTGATTCCTGGTCAGGGTTGTGGGCTCACAGGTTGAGCAACAGCCTATGAACTAGGAGGTCAGGGTTTGATTCCTGGTCAGCGGTGTATAGGAGGCAGCTGATCAATGATTCTCTCTTATCAATGATGTTTCTATCTCTCTCTCTCCCTCTCCCTTCCTCTCTGAAATCAATAAAAATATATTTAATAAAAAAAGAAAGAAGACACCAACTGCTTCAGATAAGTAAATAAGGGCTGAGAAATATCCATTTTATTGTCTAGCCATCAGGTGGTCAGGGTGCATTTGGTGGAACGGAGGGGCAAAGTCAGATTGCAGTGATGTGAGTGGGGAATATAAGATGATGAGTAGATAAAGCAAGCACAGATACATCTTTCAAGCAGTGGTACTGGGAAAGAAGAATAAGGGGGCAGTGACCAGAGGGGGACCTAGGATCACAATATGATTTTTTTCAGAATGAGAAATGCAGCTGCTACTGGGAAGGACAAAGCCGAGTGAGAGAGGTGAGGAGAGGGTACTTCCTGGCATGAGGCTCTTAAGGAGGTAATCCTGAAAAGAGAAGGAGAATTTCCCTGGGCAGGAGGGGGCTAGCTCTTCCACTAGCCTTGGAAGAAAGGTAGGTTAGGTTCAGTTGCAGATGAGTTTGTAAGGGAGAGTGGTTGCTCCATCAGGTAGGGCAGGAAGATGAGGCATTCTTACTGATGACATCTATTTTCTCTGCGAAGTAGGAAGCAAAGCCATTCACTTATAATGAGACGGTGAGGGCAGGTTTTGTGGCGGGGAATTAAAAAAAATTTAAAAATATGTTTTTGTTGATTTTTTTTATTTTTTTTAGAGAGAGAAGAAAGGAGGGGGTAGGGAGAGAGAGAGAGAGAGAGAGAGAGAGAGAGAGAGACATCTATGTGAAAGAGAAACACCTATCAGCTGCCTCCTGCACAGACCTTACTGGGGATCGAGCTGCAACCCAGGTATGTGCCCTGATCAGGAAGTGAACTGGTGACCTTTTGGTGCATGGGATGATGCTCAACTAACTAAGCCACATTGGCCAGGGCAAAAAAACTCTAAAACCTCTTTAATAAGAAATTATAACACAGAGAACGTGCACAAATCATAACTGCACTGACCAATAAATGATTACAATGTGAATCCATACGCACAACCACCATTTTAAAAGACGTAGAACATTACAGCACCCCAGAAGCCCTTCCCATGCCCCACAGAGCAGCTAATGCATCCTAAAGTGACCACCACCCTGACTTCCAACATCATAGATTCATCTGCCCTTTTATGGTACTTTATTTGGCTGGAGTTATATAGTATATAAGGTAAAACTCTCTGATACTTGATTTTATTCAACATCGTGTTTGCAAGATTTATCGTTTGTTGGGTATAGAAGTAATTCATTAACTTTCATTGCCAATAGTAATCCATCTATGAAAATGTCACAATTTATTTTTCTTTTCTAATGTTGATAAACATTTGGGTTGTTTCCAGTTTTGGCTCTCGCCAGTAGGGCTGCTATATATGTCTTTTTGGTGTCTATATAGTACATTTTTGTTGGATAGAAATATCGGAGTGGAATTGCTGTGTGTTAGGTTAAACATGTATTCTGTTTTCAGATATACTGCCTGGGAAGGGGAGATCTGACAGCAGTCCTGCAATCAATTTTCTCTCTTTATTGGGGATGCCTGGGAAAGAAAGAAAAATGACCCAGGTAAACCGTTTTATAAACATGCTAATGAAAGACCTGCTGGCAGATACACTAATGGTATTTACTACTGTGAGAGTTCTTATCTATGGAATGCTTTTTAGCAGCATATACTTGAAGAGTTTATGTTGCTCTTTGTAAACAAGCCAAAAATGTATGCCTTATGGAATACGGCTTTCAGGAAATGTCATCTAAATTATTTAATTATCAGAATAGAAAATGTAGATGTTTCACACCTGAAAGAGCTCCCACTGGTATATGTGATGCCCGTATGCATTGCTTATGTCCTCCTCACATGACAAAGAAGAATGTGGAGAGTGGCATTATGGATCACCAGTTTCTCCTTGCTTTGCCTGTGGGTCACAATTACCTTGTAATTATATGTTGATATGGGATATGACCTTTGAATCTTCTGAGTCCGATTTGACAATCTGATTCTTTGTGTTATCTCACTACCAAATAATCGTTCACAGTGATTGTTCCAATTTATCCTTTCAACAGGAGTGTAGGAGAGTTGTAATTGCTTTCATTCTTGCTAACACTTGGCAATATTGATCTTTTTATTTTAGACATTCTGGCATGTGTGTTAGTCCTTTGACTACTTTGTTTTTTCTTTTTAAAAATTGCCTTGACTATTCTTGACTCTTTTATTTGCATCTTAATTATGGAATCAGTTTATCAATTTCCACAACTATGCCGGGCGGCTGGGGCTGGGGTCTCCCTTCTCCACATCCCACACAGAGGGGGAGACGTGAACCGGTTCGTACAAGTTAGGAGGCGCTTTTGGGACTAAAGAATAATGAAAGACAGACACAAAATAGATTAAAAGCTTGGGCTGGGTGTGGTGTCTGCCCTCTGACTCGAGGGACAGACAGAGGGAGCCTGCCCTCTGATGGAGGGACAGACACAGAGAGAGCACCAGCACCGAAAGCTGTTTATTATATACTTGAATTACAGGAAGTTACATCACATCTGGGTGGGCCTTTAGCTAGCTCGACATCATGAGATCCATCCCCTTAACACGGAAGGGAAAGTCAGACTGAGTGGCGTCCAATCTTTTGACTGGTCCCACCCTCAGGGCGTGGCTCTGCCCTCGCTCTGAGTCCCAGCTGAAGTATTTAAGCCAAGTGTTTTTGCCAACGGCCCTTAACACACAACAAATCTGCTTGGTTTTGATTAAGTTAGCATCTATACACAAATGTGCTAGAAAGGCCATATTTTCAATATTTTGTGTTGTGGGATGAATTGTGTTCCCCAAAAGTTATGCTGAAGGCTAATCTTGATACCTATGAATAGGACCTTATTTGGATGGAACGGGGTCTTTGCAGTAGTAACCAACTTAAGATGAGGTCAGATTGGACAGGGTGGGCCCCAAGTCCAATTACTGGTATCTCTGTTAGGATAAGATAATTGATTTTGCAGTCTTCTTTCCTTTTAGATATATTTTCTAAAGACTAAATTCCCTTCTAAATACAGGTTTAGTTGTACTGTCCTAATTTCAGTACGTTTATACCTTCATTTGCATTTAATTAAAATATTTTTTAAAATTTTGTCATTTCTTCTTTGACTCATTGGTGATTAAAAAAGTATTGTTTAATTGGAAAAATGTGGGTAATTTCTAGTCATACTTCTGTTATTGAGTTCTAGTTTAATTTTATTATGATTAGATAGGATATTCTGAATGATTTTGATCCTTTGAAATGTATTGAGACTTATTCTATGGCCCAATATATGGTTCATTTAGGTAAGTATTCCATATATACTTGAAAAGAATGTGTCTTCAGCAATTCTTAGGGGCAGTGTTCTGTATAAATAGATCAATGTCATGTTTTTAAATTTTTTCTAATCCTTAACTGCTTCTTTTTTTCTGCTTGTCCTGTCAACTCTTCATAAAGGTATGTTAAACTTTCTCAGTATGATTGTGAATTTGTCTATTTTTCCTTTAGTTCTAACAATGTTTCCTTTATTTGTTTTTAGGTTATATTATTATGTGTGTGCACATTTTAAGTTATCATAGCTTCCTACTAAAATGTTACTTTTATCATTATAAAATATCCTTCCTCATCCTATACGATAAAAGGGTAATATGCAAATCGACCGAACGGCAGAACGACTGGTTGCTATGATGTGCACTGACCACCAGGGGGCAGATGCTCAACACAGGAGCTGCCCCCTGGTGGTCAGTGCACTCCCACAGGGGGAGCGCTGCTTAGCCAGAAGCCCTGAGCTGGGCTTACAGCTGGCGAGTGCAGAGGTGGAGGCGGGAGCTTTTCCCACCTCCGCGGTAGCATTAAAAATGTCTGACTGCGGCTTAGGCCCGCTCCAGTCGGACATCCCCTGAGAGCTCCTGAACTGCTAAAGGGTGCAGGCAGGGCTGAGGGACTCCCCCCCGCCCCCCAGTGTACAAATGTTGTGCACCGGGCCTCTAGTCTGTAATAAGTCTTCTTGCCCAAAAGTCTATTCTGTGTGATGTTAGTATAAATACATAAACTCTCTTTTGGTTAGTGTTTGTATAGTGCATAGTGAATCTTTTTCCAATTTTTACTTTAGGCCTTTTGGTGTCTTTAGATTTAATGCATGTTTCTTATAAGGAATATAGAATTAAGTTATTTTTTCTTAAAATCTACCAATGTTTTTCTCTTAGTTGGACTATTTATATGGCTAAATTCATTGTAATTATCCAAATATTTGTTTTTAAACCTATCATATTATTGTTCATTTTATATATGTTCAATCTATTCTAAGTTCTCTCTTTCTCTGTTTTTCTCTTTCTGTTTTCCTCTTTTGTAGGTATGCTGCAAATGTTCACTTTTAAAAGGTATTTTTACAGTGTATATAAAGTATTTTAGGGTAAAATACTTTGAGGACATACTTTCTTCCAGTTGTTCAATCAAACGCGAATGTTGGTGCTACTTAGAGAGATTTTCCAAATCTAAGTAAAGTCCCAAATCAAGCGACCTTAAAGCAGAGAGATTATTTGGGTAGACCTGGCTTAATATCATGAGCTCTTAAATCTGGGTCTAGATGTCAGAGACAGAGAAAGTCAAAGATTGGAATCATGAGGGAAATCCAGTGGGAGAATGTCTCTGTTGCTGACTTGAAGATGCAAGGGACCACATGGCTAGGAATGCAGGTGGCCTCCAGGAGCTGAAAAAATAGTGTCTCGTTGACATTCAACAAGGAAACAGGCACCTCAGTCTTACAACCACAAGGGGCTGAATTTTGCCATAACCGTGTGAGCTTGAAAGATGTATTGGACTTGCCAAGGCTGCCATAACAAGACAGCAGAGACTGGGTGGTTAAAGAAGAGAAATTTAATTTCTCACAGTTCTGAAAATCAAGATGTTGGCAGGATTAGTTTCTGGTGAGAACTCTTCCTGGCTGGAGACAGTGGGCTTCTCACTGTGTTCTCATATGGCCTTTCCTCTGTGTGAACTTGGGGCAATGTGATGTAGAGCATATGGAGAGAGAGAGAGGGAGAGAGAGAGAGAGAGAGAGAGAGAGAGAGAGAGAGAGAGAGAGAGAGAGAGAGAAAGGAGAGGAGAGGAGAGGAGAGGAGAAGAGAGGAGAAGTGAGGAGAGGAGAGGAGAGGAGATTTTGTTGTTTCTTCTTATTATGAGGACAGTAGTCCTCTCAGATAAGGGCCCCACCTTTATGACCTCATTTAACTTTAATTACCCCCTTAAAGGCACTATCTCTAAGTACAGTAGGTTAGGGCTTCAACATATGAATTGTGTGGAGACACAATTCAGCGCAGGACAGGAGACCCTGGACTCTAGACTAGAACCACAGTCCAGGCCAACACTTGATTTGAGCTCGGTGAAACTTGGGACAGAGAATCCAGCCTGGCCAAGCCTGGCCTCTGGTCTCCAGAAACTGAGATAATAAACTCGTGTTGTTTCACACCGCTACGTTTGTGGGAATTTGTTAAGAAGTAATAGAAAACTAAGACGGGCACCTAGAAATTCTAAGCTAATATCATTTTACTCATGAAGGAAATCATGCCCAGAGAAGTACAAAGAGTAAAGTGATTTGTTGAGGCACTCAACAGCATGATGCTCAGACTAGACCTCGTAGCTTTTACTTATTGACCTTCTGCTGTTGTTGCCAATGAGGTTTTATTCTGAAAGGACATGTTTGGCCTCCAAATCCTCTTCCGTCTGCTTTTCAGAACGTTGCACAGGTTGTGAAGAAAGCAGGATCCTTGTTTAATCCCGCCAGTATTTCCCTCTGGAGATTTTACCCCCCACCCCCAACCTCAGAGAGAGTTTTTCCTTCTGGTTCACTTCTGTGCAGGGTTTACGTAAATATGGCTCATAGACCACCTCTATGTGTATCACCCATGGTGCTGGCTAATATGCAAATTATGTCACCCCTCCATCCCCCAAGAGATTCTGATTCAGTAGGCAATGCTGATACACAACAAAGTTGCAGAAACACTGTGACATACTTTATGCTGCAGTGTGTGCCCTTTCCTACTTGTTGGCTCCTCAGAGATTGAAAACATCTGTTCATCATTCTATGCATAATAAGCACTAGCATAATTTTGATTACCTCATTCCCACAAGACTCCAGCAAGATGGGTTTATCTTATAACCATTGGAAGGTGTCCAATGTTAGGAAGCTTATAGTCATACCTCAGCACTTAGCCTGTTTTTCCCAGGCTGCCACCACCTCATCTTTCCCTTTATTCTCCTTGATCCAGTCAACCCCATTATTACCAAAGAAGAATGGTTATTAGGAAACACCTACATGACCCCCAATGATTAAGAGTCTGTTATTGAACATTTGGGGTTTATATAGAGGCTAATGGTTTGGTGTTTTTTTTTTTTTTCTTAGTGCTGTTAATGTCAAAAGACTTGCGTTTCAGACCATGTTCAAAGTTCTGGACTTCATCTCTTTCTTGGATGGTGGGGGGAAAATCCTGCACGCTTGGTTAGAAATCAAAGTTACTACCACTTCCCCTCGTCAGCATTAAGGAGGCTGCTTTTCAGTTCTTGGATTGAATGATAGGAGTCTCTGCTTTCCTTTCCTTATTTGGCTCCCCAGCCATCTATGTGTGATGGCTCAACATTTATGTTTGCTTTTGTCAAAGTGCTTGCTTTCTATTTGGGCACATGGTCACACAAAGTTCACTGGTCCTTTCTACATATTATGCAAGGAAGTTATAATTCTTGGGAGTCTGAATGCCATGTATGTTTTGGATCCAGTGAACTAGTCTTTTCCTAAAGATGTATGCATGTATGTATTTATTTATTTTCTTTTGACCATTTTATTTTATTTATTGAATTTATTGGGGTGAGATTGGTTAATAAAACCATATAGGTCAGTGATGGCGAACCTTTTGAGCTCGGCGTGTCAGCATTTTGAAAAACCCTAACTTAACTCTGGTGCCGTGTCACATATAGAAATTGTTTGATATTTGCAACCATAGTAAAACAAAGATGTATATTTTTGATATTTATATATTTAAATGCCATTTAACAAAGAAAAATCAACCAAAAAAATGAGTTCGCATGTCATAGGTTCGCCATCACTGATATAGGTTTCAAGTGTACAACTATATAACACATCATCTGCCTACTGCATCGTGTGCGCACCACCCAAAGTCAAGTCAGCTTCCACCACCACTTATCCCCTCTTTGCTATCTTCTACCTCCTCACCCCCACTTTCCCTCTTGCAATCACCATACTGTTGCCTGTTTTATGTTTTTTTCCTTAATTCTTGTTCACCCTCTCCTTTGACAGCTGTCAGTCTTTTGTTCTCTGAATCTTCAAGTTTGTTTCTATTTTGTTTGTTTTCTTCATCAGATTCCACATATAAGTGAAATCATATGATATTTGTCTTTCTCTGACTAGCTTATTTCACTTAGCTTAATACTTTTCAGGTCCATCCATGCTGTTGCAAAAGGTAAGATTTCCTTTTTAAAAAATATGTATATATATATAGCTGAGTAGTATTTAATTGTGTAAATGTACCACAGCTTTTTTTATCCACTTATCTACTGATGGGCACTTGGGCTGCTTCCAAATCTTGGCTATTATAAATAGTGCTGCAATGAACATAGGGGTGCATATATTATTTGGAATTAGTGTTTTGGGTTTCTTCAGTTATATTCCCAAAAGTGGAATCACTGGGTCATAAGGCAGTTCCATTTTTAATTCTTTGAGGTAACTCCATACTGTTTTCCACAGTGGCTGCACCTGTCTGCATTCCCACCCACATGCAAGGGTTCCCTTTTTTCCACATCCTCGCCAACACTTGTTGTTTGTTGATTTGTTGATGATAGCCATTCTGACATGTGTTGGGTGATATCTCATTGTGGTTTTAATTTGCATTGCTCTGATTATTAGTGACTTTGAGCATTCTTTCATGTGTCCATTGGCCATCTGTATGGCTTCTTTGGAGAAGTGTCTATTCAGGTCCTTTGCCCATTTTTAATTGGATTGTTTGTTTTCTTGGTATTAAGTTGTATAAGTTCTTTAAAATTTTGAATATTGACCCATTATCAAATATATCAGTGGCAAATGTGTTCTCCCATCCAGTGGGTTGCCTTTTCATTTTGTTGATGGCTTCTTTTGCTGTGCAAAAGCTTTTCAGTTTGATGTAGTCCCATTTGTTTATTTTTTCTTTTGTTTCCCTTGCCCGAGGAGACAGATTTGCAAAAATATTGCTAGGAGAAATGTCTGAAATTTTACTGCCTTTGTTTTCTTCTAGAATTTTTATGGTTTCATGACTTACATGTAAGTCTTTAATCCACTTTGAGTATATTCTTGTATATGGTGTAAAGAGGTGTCTAGTTTAAATTTTTTTGCACGTATCTGTCCAATTTTCCCAACACTGTTTATTGAATAGGTTTTTACCCCAAAAGTCTTTTGTCTCCTTTGTCAAATATTAATTGACTCTAAAGGCATAGGTTTATTTCTGGGCTCTCTATTCTGTTCCATTGATCTATAAGCTTATTTTTATGTCAGTATCATGCTGTTTTGATTACAATGCCTTTGTAGTATAGTTTGATATCAAGTAACATGATACCTCCCAACTTTGTTCTCCTTTCTCAAGATTGCTGAGGCTACTTGGGTCATTTTGTGGTTCCAGATAAATTTTTGGAATATTTGTTCTAGATCTGTGAAACACACCATTGAGATTTTGATAGAAATTGCATTAAATTTATAGATTGCTTTGGGTAGTATGGACATTTTAATGATGTTAATTCTTCCTATCCATGAACATGGTATATGCTTCCACTTATTTGTATCTTCTTCAATTTCTTTCTTCAGTATCTTATAATTTTCCAAGTACAGGTCTTTACAGGTAAATTTATTCCTGGGTACCTTATTTTTGTTGCTGCAATTGTAAATGGGATTGTTTTCTTAGCTTCTCTTTTTGATAGTTTATTCTGGTATAAAATGCCACTAATTTCTGAGATTTACTTTATATCCTCTGCTTTACTGAACTCATTTATCAGTTTTTTTGTGTGGAGTCTTTAGGGTTTTCTATATACAGAGTCATGACATCTGCAAATAATGACAGTTTCATTTCTTCCTTTCCTATTTGGGTGCCTTTTATTTCTTCTTCCAGTACTATGTTGAATAAGAGTGGTAAAAGTAGACATCCCTGTCTTGTTCCTGATCTTAAGGGCAATGCTTTTAGTTTTTGCCTGTTGCATATGATGTTGGCTGTGGGCTTATCATCTATGGCCTTTACTTTGTTGAGGTATGTTCCCCCTATTCCCACTTTGCTGACACTCAGACAGTCATTGAGCTGTGTAGCTTTGGAATGGGGGCTGGTCTTGCCCCACACTTGCATGCAGTGGATACCAGCTCCCCTCCAACCTTGTGAATCTCTTGGCCTGTCCTTTCGACTCCCAGTGACCCTGCCCTGCTGAGCTCAGTTGCATGAGGTACAGGGAGTGCTGCACAGAGCTGGGACCTTTGGAGCATATCTCCCCCAGTCCATGGGTCACTTAATTAGATGAACTTCAGTGCAACTACAGTATTATTCACGGGACAAATATTTATTGAGGACCTACTAAGCACTGGGTACTGTGCTGGGTTTTAGGAATAATGGTAAATAAAATAGTGATAATTCCTGTCCCCATACAGAAGTGAGACCAGTGAACACAATTATAGAAAAATAAAGCTGGGAAGGACCTTAGAAATCATGTAACAAGAACCCCTCACTTGGCCAATGAAGCCCACAGAAATGAAATCACTCACTAAAGGCCACATGAGTTGGTGGCTAACCCCAGACTTCATTATGAGGGACTTAATCTCATCTTTGATGTTGTGTAATTGTGTTTATATGACCTCCAAGTTGCACAAAGTGATCTCCCTAGAACTCTTTCTTGCACTTACATTAGACATGAGCCAAAAATGTCTACGGTAGTAGCAGTAGTAGTAGCAAAAACAGACAAAGACATGTATTGAAAGTTTGCTACATTCTGAGCACTTTTAATACATTAATTCATTTATTCATCACAACTTTTCAAGCTGGATATTATTGTTCCTGCTTATATGCCACAAAACAGGTTCAGTGCCTCAAAGACAGTTCTCATAGCATGTATTCAAACATGCCCAGGTCTTTTTTTTATGACAAAATCAATGTTCAACCATTTCAATAACTTTAAAGTGAACAATCATAATTCCCTATAGCAACCATGACTTAGAAATTTAGGTGGTTAAGTAGTTATACTTACATGTCTGACTGTCATTAAACATAGAGACTTTTATACTAAGACATCAAAATACACTTCCTTGAATTTTAAGAGATGTTTGTCCTTATTTATAGTGCCTCTGTGGGCAACTGATTGTAAATATTTTTTTAAACATTTCATTCCTTATTTTAACTAAGAAAAGTAATGACCAGTTCAGGATTTTGGATTCCTAAATTGGTCATTACTTATAAAATACAATGCATTCATATATTTCCAGAAGTATAGCCACACTGAGAAATCAAGGCTTATAAATTCTTCTATATCTTGAACCTATCCTCTGCTTCCCATAGTCAAGTATTTCCCTGATCCTGTTAAATTTCTTATGTTATGCATGTGTCCCTCTTTTCCATTTCCACTGCCAAAACTATTGTGATGATCTGCAAACAGGTCTTCTTTCTCCGTTATTCTCTCTCCAGATGATGTTATATTCTGCTACCATATGTGCCTATGTTGCTGATCGTATTTGAAAGTCCCCACATTAATACCTAAATATCATATTCTTGGTGTCAAATCCAGGGCCCGCAAATCTCTGGCTTATCTCCTAAATATGACTCACCTAAATACATAGGACCCTTTCCCACTTCATGCCTTCACCATGCTTTCCTACTCACCTACAATGTCCTTGCCCACCACTCTTGCTTTATATCAAAGCCCTACTTGTCCTTTGAAGCCCAAGTCAAATGCTTTGCATGACATGGGTCTTCCATCAATGTTCTAGCTGACAGTTGTTTTAAATTCTAAAATCCTATAACATTTCTTCTACCACTCCTTTGGCAGTTTTTAATGTTTTACTTTGTATTTTAGCTCTCTGTGTTACTTTTGCTCTTGTACACCCAATCTGTTTCTCATTACAGCTGACACACCACCACCACCACATTGTAGGAAGTGCTCAATAACTGTGTGTAAACCATGTATTATTTTGATTAAGTGAGTATAGGGGTCCAAAACAGGCCTCCCCAAAACATGGCACTTTGGCATGTGAATTATTTTGAGCTGAAGTCAATCAAGACCCTGCAGGCTCACAAGAAACTCTTATATCTCCCATGATAAGCGTTATCACCAGAAATAACATTTTATGACCTCTCTATAGGGCAGCACAAACTACTAATTACTGAACATCTGCTCTTCTTATTGTCCTGAATGACCTTCCTCCCCTCTGAAGCCCCACGGTACCTTACCTCATCCTTAGCTCAGAATGTCATATACACCTCCTTTTAACTGGCTTTGAACCTCTCATGGATGTGGGGTCTCTGACTCTCTCATGTATTTGGGGTTACCATGCATACTTATGTAATTAAATTTGCTTATTTTCTCTGGCTAACGTCTCATGTAGATTTAATTATTAGACCAGCCAAGAGAACTCTGAGAGTAAAGTCTCTTCCTCCCCCACATGGGAAAAGTCACCCCTATCATCTCCTCTAACCACCACCGTGGTCTGCTCCAGTCAGACCAGGGTCTCTGCCTAAGAATTTGATCCAGAACATATTTTTATAAAATTCAAATTTCATAGCTTCTGGCAGTTCTTTAAATCACTAAAGTTATCTCAAGGTTAATAATCAATTTAGTTAAATTTAGCATAGCACAGGAGTGAGTTTTTAGATATGTAAATGCTGGCTATTACTGAAAGAATTTTTACCTAAGGCTGATTTTTAATGGATCTCAGGTACTCAAAACATTTGTCTTATCTTTCACTGATTTGAGGTCCAGCAGAATAACATTTTTCTAACCATCTAAGGTCTTTAATTTCTGGACTTTATTCTCTTTGATATCTCCTTCCAAAGCAGCCAATTCTTTCCTGAGCTCATCTCTTACAGCATATTGCTAATAGCGGCCAGTAACAACCATTACACACTCCTAAGATACTGCTTTTTTAAAAAAAAATCCTCACCTACCTGAGGATATTGATTTTAGAGAGAGACAGAGGAGAGAGAGAGAGAGAGAGAGAGGTAGATGTGAGAGAGAAACATCGATCGGTTGCCTCTCATAGGCTTCCCGACCCAGGATTGAACCACAACCTAGGTATGTGCCCTGACCAGGAATCAAACCCGCCACATTTTGGTGAATGGAGAGCGTGTACTGGGTCCTTTGTCTTAAAGGTTTTTTATCTGTATCCTTTAAAAAAAGTATTATAACTTTATTAAAATGGAGAGACATTTCAAAATAATGCACCAAAATTGAGTAAAATCCTTTGTGTAATACTGTACACATAATGCAGAAATCAGTGCATTTTTCTAAAGCATGTTTTAACCTTCATTTAGTTCAGATTAAAATATAAGCTTTAAGTAGTTTGAGTAATAATTCAGCAGTGTAAACAGCTTGTTTAACTGTTATGTGGGCATGGCAGTAAAGTACCTCTGTTAGTGAGCACCTTCTCTTTTTTGCCTAACCAGGCAAGATAAACACATCGAACCTATGACAATGTGTGAGCTGTGTGATGAGAGTCAGTTTCACCTTCAAAGAATGTCACCAAAGAGGGACCCGTACTCAGATAGGTTTGCATCCCAGCAGGTCTGGAATGTGTGCACCATTAGCTGTGAAGTGTCCTTGGTTAGGAAGATAGCCTGAACTATGTGGGGACTGTAGCAGTATCTTATCCTTCTACTGTTCTCGTGATCACGAGATAATCTGGGGTCTTTTGACTCCTGGAAAAGTAAGAGATGATTGGGCAGCCTCTTTACCTCCTAGGCTGAGACATCCAAATGGGCCTTTGGAGAAGACTTCATTAGTAACTATGGCCCTCAGCTCCATATGTATCCCGAAGACATCAGATTTATCTTTTCCTCCCCTTAAGCCATTAGTGGGGAAGATGAAAACTAGTCGGTCCTTGCCAAATGCACAGTCCTTCAAGTTCTCAGAAAGTAAATGCTGTGTTCCCCAAATAAGAACTACCTGTGATAAAAGAAGAGAACTTGTTGCTTCCCTCCAGTTCCCCTCATCCCCACTCTAGATACATCCTTTCAATCATTTAGTCTTTTGGCATTTGTATGCAGTACCCATAAACGGGAGATATTATTAAAAGGACTGGTTTGACCTCAACAAAGGGCAGTTAGCTGCATACCAAAAAGAGAGGTTGACTCCCAGGTCTAGCACACCTCATGGAATAATCTAAAGTAAGGAAAAAATAACCTATTGTGCATATTGGGAATGATTTTAGCTGCAGGTAACAGAAACCCTAGTTTAGAAGAAACTACAACCAGTAGAGTTGTAGTATGTTCTCAGATTAGCTCACTGCTGGTATAAGATCAGCAGCTCAATAGTCTCTGAGATCTCCTTGGCCTTTCACTGGGTTGCAAGGTAACTGCAGGTACCACCTCCATATTCAAAACAGGAAGAAGAGAAGTCAGTACCAATAGATTGGTGAACTGTCCCAGAAAGTTCTTGTTTTTCAAAACTGTGATGGCCAATGCTAGCTGCAAGGAGGCTGCAAAAATGAGTATTTCACTTTCCTGGACATTGTAATGGAAGATGATAGAAAAGATGGTTGGGAATGACGGTTTTGCCAATCAATCAACAATCTACCACATCTACTACCTTTTCCTCAATAGTCCAGCCATAAGAAGAATGTCCTATAATTCATCTTTCAGGATCCTTTTTAGAGTAGAAGAGGAAACTATTCATAACTATGCCAAGAAAACAGAAGCTAGCTGGGACTGTCCTGGGCAAACTGGAATATATGGTCACTCTAGTCATAGAACAAGTATTCTGAGAATTTAGCGTCTCTTCCTTGAACAGTTTGACCAGGGCACTGAATATCTGCTCTTCTAGTGAGTACAGTATCTCAGGCTGGACCCAGGGGCTTCCAATGTAATTTTCTGTTTATGCTTCCATCGGACTTCAGTTTTGGAGAAGGGCAGACCCCTTTTCTGTGGGAGCCTTTGTTAAGATCATTTGGCAAATAATGTTTGGAGGCCCTTCCTTCTCTTACTGCTATGCAGTTAAACCCTTTTAGAGCACATATTATCTCTGCCTCTCCCCTACCTGCCATCCCGCCTGTGAGAATGAAGATGACATTGCTCCATGAAGCTAAGAGATTCTCAGAAGTTAGACATTTTTGTCCATCTACAGAGGTTGGGGGCTGGGTCAGCCCCACCTGACTGATTTCTTAATAGTTTCCCCATGAAGATAAAAAAAGAAGTTTACCAATAGTATAAGTTGAAACCTCTCAGAGCACTTGATTTTTTCTATAATGACTTTACACCTTTATTCATTCATAAAGACAAAATAATCTAGGAGCGAAATTTGTGCCTGTCGCCATGATTCTAAAGAGGTATAAGATTATTTCTAATCTTATAGCTAGAAATAGTTTCTGATGCCGAAGTATGTTGCTATAATATTAATACATTTCTGCTTCTACTACCTTAAATCGTAGTTATTTTTATGACTTCTCTTTCCAACTTTATTAAGACTTTTTCTTCTCTCTAACATCTACCTTTGAAACTTTCTACTATAAATAAAATGCAATGTTACTTTTATTTTTAAATTTTTGAAGGAATACATACTTTTAGGAAAAAAATCAAATATCACAAAAATAAAAGAGCATAAAAAGTGAAAGTTCTCTGTAATCATAAACCCCACCACCATCTTTGCCAACTCTCAGAAAACAGCACACTGTTAACATTTTGAGTGCGTAGTGTATATATTTTATTCTATGTGTTAGTCTCTTATAGATGTACAGGGGTGGGCAAAAACAGGTTTTCAGTTGTTTGTATGGAAAAAGAGGTGCAGGTTATGATTATTACAATAGCCTTATTAACTCAGTTTTGTGTACTCACAACTGTAAACCTACTTTTGCCAACACATATATCTAATTAGTGAGCATATATATAACTTAATTTTTCACCTAAGAGTCGATTACTTCATTCTACATCATTCTCTTTAATGATTTTATTGTGTGTCATTACCTCTAATGGGATGAGAAAAACTTAAGATATGGGAATCACTGTGGGTTTGGGCAGTTCCTTTGGATAGGAAAAGTAGGAATCTTTTATATGGCTATACTGGAAAACAGTATTACAAAACTACATTGTACTATGGAGCAAAGTATACAAATAGGCTACAGCATTCTCCCATAAAATATTATTATGAAATGAGATTTCTCCAAAAATATCTCCTATTTTCACAGTGCTGGTAGAGGTAACTTTGAATGAATGTCATACTCCATGGTTTGGGAAGTTCTAAAAATAAATTTAATTGACTGTTTTAATAGACTGGATGTCACTTCAAGGATCTTATATTTTTAAAAGACAAAAAAAGGAGACCATTTCTGTAGTCTAGACACAATCACATTCATTAAAATAAGCATTCTTTTAAATAGAATGTTAACATTCTCCACATATTTGATATTTTTCTCTAATGAATACACTGTTGTGCTGACATTTTCTCATAATGTGTTATTTTAAATCCTGCCTTGCCACCATTGTGAATTTAACCAGCATGAGCTAATTAATGATCCTCTATTAATCTTCCTTTCCCTCCAAGTCTTAGCTGCCCATCCATATTTTTATAGTTCATTCTTAGGTTTTAAGACCTCTTTGAATTTAGAATTTTTTTCCCTTCAATGAACTTTGATTATTTTCCTACATGCTCTAATCATTTACTTTTTCTAGTAACACTTCTCTGCTTCCCATTTCTGTAATTTTGCAGCTCTTTTCTTCTAATCCTCCAAAGCATAAACTGCAGGCATCTGAAATTCATGCATGTAGTTGAGGCCAGTTCTGTTTCTCTCACTGGGAAACAATCTTTCTCTTAGGTTTATTATACCATATTCCCTAGTCATGAAACACTTGACATAATATTGACTTAAAAATTACACAGTAGAGTTTAGGGAAGATTGAAGCATAAAATTCTCAAGGAAATCTATTTAGCTATTTAATATCTCTTAACTTTTCAATGATGTGCTTTTGAGAAAACAACAACAGAAGCAGTGTTTGCTTTTCAATCGCTTTACCTTTGTCACGCAGCCTCCAATAATTGAAAGTGTGATGCAAACACAAAAGCTAAGGACCAGTGTACAAAAAACTATACTTACCCTCTAGGGCAGCAGTTCTCAATGTGGCTCACAGCAACCTTTACCAGCCTCCGTCCCTTTCATTCACTCCGTCCTTTACACCTAAAATTGCTTCAATTTGATGCTAAGGCTCACCAAGGCAAAAGCAGAAGGAAAAAAAGGTCTGTTGAGGACTTAAACATGATACCAAAGCTTTCCTACTGCACTCAGTAACACATTAGCCCTGTTGTGATGACAAGTATCTCTCAAGATTCTCACACTTTGTTCTCGCTCCGCAGCAGAAACCACTCATGTCAAGTGTAAATCCATTCTCAGTCTTTCTTTGGTTCAAGGGCCTCTCCTCCCTGGACCAGCACCTAGCCCAGTACCTGGCAGGTAGTACATACAATACCTATGTGTGGAATGGAAGAATTCAGTGTGTCACCCAATCTGACTTACCCTGGATCTTATTGAAACATTGAAGCTGAAGGTGAGATATAATTATAAAGAAAAGGTATGGTACTAAAGAAGTTTTTTGTGTTTGTGAGCAGTTCTCAAAACTGGCATAAAACTATCAATTTTTAATTAAAAATTAAATTACTTTAATCCCCTAGAATTCAACATTGCTTCTTGGGAGGGCTACATTTTTGTGCAAATTTTCTTTCCTCAGAACATCAACTTTTCTCAAGCAAGAGATGTTTCAATGCATATAAAAGCCATCCAAGGCCCAGATTTTCTAGGCCGGTGATGGCGAACCTATGACACGCGTGTCAGAGGTGACACGCGAACTCATGTTTTTGGTTGATTTTTCTTTGTTAAATGGCATTTAAATATATAAAATAAATATCAAAAATATACATCTTTGTTTTACTATGGTTGCAAATATCAGAAAATTTCTATATGTGACACGGTGCCAGAGTTAAGTTAGGGTTTTTCAAAATGCTGACACGCCGAGCTCAAAAGGTTTGCCATCACAGTTCTAGGCAGTCCCAATTCCAAATAACCACATTCTTTACCATAAAGTCAATATGCTTAATATATAGCCTAGTGTTAATTTTTATCTTTTGTGGACCATTTTTTTAATTTAAAAAAATCAGAAAAAGAAGTATCCTTCAGACTCTGCATCTGTCACTTTCTCCCCTTTCTCCTCCACAGTAACTAGCACAGAGATCTGCAGGAAACTGAGCTCACCATGTCTATGGATTATGTAATCAATTAACCAATTAGTGGGTGAATTTGTTATAAGTGCTCTTCCCTAAAAACACATTCCCGTCATGGAATATATAGAAATTCATTTTCTTTGCTTTCAAAATGTCCTCAAGGAAGATAATGTTGTAAAATGGCTAAGGAGCTAAGCTTGGAATTTGAAAGATAGCATTTCTTCATTATGTGCTAATCTACCTACCTGCCATAAAAAAACTCAGCACTTACTTTTCTATGCATAAGGGCCCAAAGTGGAAGGAAGTGGAATAAAACTTGGTCCTTAAAATTCTTACCATTGTTCACAAACTTATAGTTGGGAGGAAGGAAGGAGGGAGGGAAAGGAGAAAGGAAGAAAGGGAAGGAGGAAGGGAGGGAGGGAGGGAGAACGATATGGTAGATTTATGCTCTAAAATGGTTCTTAACATTCTTTCATGCAGTAATTCCCAAGTGTCCACCAAAATACCTATAAAAACACACAAAAATAGTAAAACTTTCCCAAATCAAATGCTGAGGCTGACCATCAATCTATTGCCACCTATGGGAGGAATTTTTCCATAGTCTAGGACAGTGGTCGGCAAACTGCGGCTTGCGAGCCACATGCGGCTCTTTGGCCCCCTGAGTGTGGCCACGAAGTTTCAATTGCACTGTACGTGTGGGCCCGCACGTGGTATTTTGTGGAAGAGCCACACTCAAGGGGCCGCAGTTTGCCGACCACTGGTCTAGGAAGCTGATGGTGTTCCAGTTGGCCCTGTAGCCTCCATGGCTCCCTTCCTAGTCAGAGAAAGCCACTCTAGACCTGCTTTGTCCCAAATTGTAGCCACTAGTTACACACGCTATTTAAATGTAAAGTTATGAAATAAAATTTAAAATCAAATTCCTTAAACTCAATAGCCACAGTGACTTGTTCATAAACTGTGGCTGATAGACATACTCTGTACAACTTTTCTGGAAAGCAATTAGGAAATTCATATCAAGAACCTTAAAATGCTCCTACACTTTGACCTGATAATTCAATTCCACCTCTAGGACTCTATTCTAAGGAAATGTTCTCAAATACTGGCAAACGCTGAATCTCTTGAGATGTTCATTGCAAATAGGAAGAGAAAAGAAAAGAGACATTTCTCATAAAACAAAAGAATTAATATGATGTAATACATCCATAAATATATTATACTCTGCATCCATTAAAAATACAGTTTTCCAGAAATTTAAAAAGAAATGAGAAATTTCTCACCATACAATGTAAGTTAAAAACAAGCAGGGTGTGCCCAACCAGTGTGGCTCAGTGGTTGAGCATCAACCTATGAACCAGGAGGTCATGGTTCAATTCCTGGTCAGGGCACATGCTTGGGTTGCAGGCTTGATCCCCAGTAGGGGGCATGCAGGAGCAGCTGATTAATTATTCTCCGTCATCATTGATATTTCTATCTCTCTCCTTCTTCCTTCCTCTCTGAAATCAATAAAAATATATTTAAAAAAACAAAACAAGCAGGGTATAAAAAGGCAGGATACATCGAGAATATGTACACTTTTTTAATAATGGTTATCTCTAGAAATGAGTTTTGCAGTTGATTTGATTTTAAAAGTTTCTGGACTGTTCATATTTTCTACCGTGTGTCTATATTGCTTGTAAAAACAGACAAAAATGTAAATACTTTTTATCTGATGTAAAACTAAAATTATTGGTTCAGCATCCAAATGGCTGCATCCTGTGACTGAGTCCATGTGAAATTCATTACGCGAATGTGACAGCTAATTTTTCATCAAGCTCACTTGTGAATAAGCCTCCAGGACTTCCTCCATTGTGTTCCACACAATTTAACACTTGATGATATGCTGTTTTGAGTGTTCTTGGATTTCTTTACTATTAATGCGTATGTTTTAGCATTACTGAATTCGGTGAACATTTATGAAGCATCTGTTCTGTTCTAAGCTCTGTTATGCTACTATGTTACTTTTTTTTTATTTAACTATCACAATAACCTTAAAATATTCTTAATAATAGCCAATGTTTAATGATGTTAAAAGGAAAAGTGAGCCATGGCCGGTGTGGCTCAGCAGTTAGAGCCTGCACACCAAATGGTCTTTGGTATGATTCCCAGTCAAGGGCCTGTACCTGTGTTGCAGGTTCAATCCCCGACCCTGGTTAGGGGGCAACCAGGAGGCAACCAATGTGTCTCTCTCTCTCTCTCTCTCTCTCTCTCTCTCTCTCCCTCTCTCTCCCCCTTCTACTCTCTAAAAATCAATGGAAAAATATCCTGGGGTGAGGGTTAACAACAAAAGGGAAAAGTGACTTACTCAAAGTCAGAGTGGCAGAACTGAAATGTAATCATAGGTCTCCTATTCCCAGCACTGCATGGGAGTTCCACTAAATAGAGTGTGTTACCTCTCTAACTTTGTCTTCTCACCTAAGGTGACCAGAACACTTAGCACCTACTCTGTAAGTTATTTCATTTCCCGATGGAGGTTACCATATGAAGTAGGGCCACAATCCTCTGCTTTTCAATCTGCATAGGACACTGAGCTGTCCTTATTGAATTCTAGATTCGTGCTGGATTGTTTCTACACCCATTCAAGGTTTTGTCCTGAACATTTGCATCTGTGTTGAATGCATAGCAGATGCAGGGAAGTGTGACAGGATAGATGAAGGCAAACAGCACAACATTATGCAGTGCAGACGTGAAGATAAGTTTACTAGGGAAACTTACAAGCAGGAGGTGTGTAAGACAAGACGAGGCACGCCACCCTCCAAGTTGTCAGCATCCCATGGAGGGTACATGGAGGCCAGGCCATGTCGTGGGTTGTGCTCCAGGAGGGGTTCCCTTCCACGCTGTAACCCCATCGTCTTACACAGGACAAGCAAGACAGTGGCCTTTCAAATGGAGAAATGAACTGAGCTCACGTGCCAGCCACTCTTGGGAGTTGCATGCCTGTGCTCATATCACCTACAGGCCTCGAGAGATGAGAATATGTGCTGCCCCGCCCTGGTGGAGGGAGGAGCTGGGGCCACTGGTCCCATCGAGAGCTTTGCCAGGCCTTACCTAACAGGTGTCTAGGATCTCCTAGAGCAGTGGTCGCCAGGCTTTCGGACCTCACAGACCACTAGTGGTCCGTGGACCACCGGTTGGCGACCGCTGTCCTAGAGGACGCTGTTCTTGCTGCAGAAGATGTTATGCCTTGAAGTTTTAGGTGACATAAAATAATTTACTTAATCTTTCTGCTCTTCCGCTGTAAAATGAGGTTATACTAGCTGAAAGCCCTTTACACACACACATACCCAGCCTAGATTAATTGGGTGACCCTCCAAGTAATTGGGTGCCCCCTCCGATGGGTCTCTACAGCCCCTCCGATGCTCTTAGCACAGCTCCACGAGTAGCTGTGTATCTGTCTGACTCTTCTCTCAAGAATCCAAGTCTTCCCTCAACTTGCTGTGATTTTTTCACCATTGTATCCCCAGCACCCAACATAGGCAAGTAATAGAGAACCAACAAATATTTATTTATTCAAAATGAACATGTAGCCCTGGCTGGATGGCTCAGCTGGTTGAGCATCATCCCATGCACCAAAGGATTGTTGGTTTGATTGTTGATTGTTGGTCAGGACACTTGCCTGGTTTTTGGGCTAGATTCCTGGTAGGAGGTGTGCAGGAGGCAGCCCATCAATGTTCTACTCTCACATCTAGGTTTCTCTTTCTCTCTTCTCTCCCTTCCTCTCTCTCTCTCTAAAAAAAAAATTCAATAAAAATAATTTAAAAAACCTGAATATGTAAACAAATGGATTCCTTCCAGCTCTTAATTTCATACTTCAGTCAAATACTCTGGTGACATATTTCTGGTGGATGTAAGCAGCCTCGAAGGTAATTTAGTAAAATAGCACTTGGGCCCCGTATGCTCCTAATCCTATGTACTTGTCTTTACTTTTCCTGCTCCTCCAAGTTCTCCCCAACTGAAGGCTCATCCAGTCTCCGGGTCCAGACCAACTGAACTTGAACATGGTGGCCTCATATTCTGTGAATCTATAGCATAAGTCTACCCACTTTGTACCCTAAGTCTTTTAAATAAATTTTTTTTATTGATTTCAGAAAGGAAGGGAGAGGGAGAGATAGATAGAAACATCAATGATGAGAATCATTGATCGGCTGCCTCCTGCATGCCCCCAACTGGGGATTGAGCCCGCAACCCGGGCATGTGCCCCTAACCGGAATTGAACCCAGGACCCTTCAGTCCGCAGATTGACACTTTATCCAAAGAGCCAAACAGGCTAGGGCTATACCCTAAGTCAGGGGTGGGCAAACTTTTTGACAAGAGGGCCACAATGGGTTCTTAAACTGGACCGGAGGGCCGGAACAAAAGCATGGATGGAGTGTTTGTGTGAACTAATATAAATTCAAAGTAAACATCATTACATAAAAGGGTACGGTCTTTTTTTTTTTTTTTAGTTTTATTCATTTCAAACGGGCCGGATCCGGCCCGCGGGCCGTAGTTTGCCCACGGCTGGGCTATATCCTAAGTCTTTATAGCATCTGATCATATCCTATGTCAGCAGCCCCAGTGAATGTCACTGGGCTCCTAAGTGCTCTCAGGTTATCACGTTTCTGCTCCATTATGCCCATTCCATGAAAAAAAAACTTGTATTAGGGTATTAATTTCTTCTTGCTTTTACTGGCTATTTCCTGCTATAAACCATGCCCTGTTATTCTACTGCCTGCCCTCCCCATGTTGAACAGCTGTCCACCTGGCTCAGACATCCTTCACCCAGGATCCTCGTCCTCTCACCTGGGCTTCATCCACACCCACCTGGAATGCAGCTACCATCTCTTAGAAATTCTGACTCATTGCTGTTTCCTGAATCATTGCTGGGTTTGGGATATGCCTTTAAGACACTGCCAGGCCTGAGATGCTGGTCCATGTTTTCTGCCTCTAGGTCCCTCTAGGACACTCACAGGCCAGCCCATCTCAGGCTGCCTACCCCCTGTCAACATGAAGATCCCTAATGGCCACACCCAGATATGCTGCCGGGGCTCCCTTGGACTTTCTTTGCCCCAAATCAAGTGTGGTTTTAGTAACTAACTGATAGTTTTCATTTCTATCCTCGTCTTTAATTCAATTTCAAACATTATTATAAAATGAACAAACAGTGCTTTAACACAGTGAAAATATCCATTTTGTTTATATTTAAGACTTATTTCAGGACTCAGTTTATTTTGCAGTAAAATATTCTCTTAAATGATTCAAGGGGCTCAAAACTCTGAACCTGCTCAGCATTCTGGATCAAAAACATCTACAGTGAGAGGAAAAGTTTTCACAAATGTGGCAGCCATGTTCCTTTCAACAAATCAGCTTCCAGCCAGATTTTAATTCTGCAGTGACTTCAGCTCCTTTTCAACAAATTAGTTGCTAGGTGTAATAGAAACAAACTTTCTGCTATTATTTCTATAGTGAAGAAAAATATTTTTCAGTTCTGCACATGTGGTTCCTTTCTGAGTAATCAGTTTTCCTTCCCCTAAAGCTCTTTGGCTACTAAAGCTTGGCCATGAGGCTAATTTATCACAGGTAGGGTGACCAACCATCCCAGTTTGCCTAGGACCAAGGGGTTTCCAAGGACATAGGACTTGCAGTTCTAAAATCAGGACAGTCCCAGGTGAAGCAGGATAGTCAGTCACCTAAGCCTATAGGGCAGGGGTGGGGAACATCAGGCCCACGGGCCGTATAAGGCCTGCAAAGCCATTTGGGTTGGTCCTGACAAGGCATTGTAAGCAGGCTACTTTTTAAACTGATAATTTTGTATGGCCCACGAATGATGTCATAAATATCCAAAAGGCCCTTGGCAGAAAAAAGGTTCCCCCCCCCTGCTAAAGGGTATGGGAGGGTAGGAACAATGAGAACAACAGTCTGTTGTGATGTGCAGAAGGCAGACACAGGACAGCCACTACCAGACAAGTGAGAAAAGTGGAAATCCCATAAGTAGGAAGAAGAGAGGTTTCAGAGTGAGCGTGAGGAGTAGGACTGTGCCAGGGTCTTTCAAGGATCTGACCTCCCCAACCCTAAGGCCTTTGCTCTAAGATCTGAATTAAGGAGACCTTTGAGAATACAGAAGCTCCAAAGAGGTCGGAGGAGGTAAAATACAGGAAATGTTCCACTTCCCATTTGGTTTCTTGGGAGGGGACCACCTTTCAAGATGACTCTGGGCCAACACGGTGCAGTTGCAACAGGACAGAAATGGCAATTTGCTGTGTAATGGCGAGGCCTGGAGACCACACCCCCATGTTGAGGCAGTGAGTCGAGGGCCTACATCAGGGGCTAGAGAGAGGACTTGGTTAGGACTCAGAGGCTCTATCCCAACAAGAACCAAGGTGGGCTCCTATCAGCAGGTGGGCAGAGAAAGTTGTCTCTAACCATATCCTATATAATAAAGAGATAATATGCAAATTGACCCTCACACCCTCACATCATCACAAGATGGCTGCCTCCACATCATCACAAAATGGCCGTCCCCACGTCATCACAAGATGGCCACCACAAGATGGCCACCACCACACTGTCACAAGATGGCCACCCCCACGTTGTCACAATATGGCCTGCAGGGGAGCGCAGTTGGGGGTAACCAGGCCTGCAGAGGAGGGCAGTTGGGGGTGACCAGGCCTGCAGGGGAGGACAGTTGGGGGCGATCAGGCTGGCAGGAGAGCAGTTAGGTGTCAATCAGGCCAGCATGGGAGCGGTTAGGGGGTGACCAGGCTGCCAGGCAGAAGCGGTTAGGGGCAATCAGGCAGGCAGGCAAGTAGTTAGGAGCCAGCAGTCCCGGATTCTGAGAAGGATGTCCGACTGCAGGGATTGATCCTAAATCGGCAGTTGGACATCCCCTGAGGGGTCTCAGATTGGAGAGGGTGCAGGCTGGGCTGAGGGACAACCTCTCCAGTGCACGAATTTCATGCACTGGGCCTCTAGTAGATAGTATAAACCTCAAGTAACGATAGCCATGTTTACTTTCATAGGGGATGAAATAAAGACAGACACCCAAACCCAGAGATTAGAGGTGAAGCAGACATCAGCAGGATGCCAGAGTGAAAGACCACACTGTACCAAGGATGCTGAGAGGCTGCGAGGCTTCTCTGTGCCCCTGATGCCAACCTGGCATGAAAGGAAGATCAGGGGAGATTTTTGGAGAAAAGAAACAAACAGGCCTGAAAAGAAATCTGACTACTAAATTAATTTGAAATGGACTAAAGACCTTTAGGAATAACTTTATATTTTTTTCTATCAGCAGCAAAAATAAGGGTTTCAGTTGCCTTTTCCAGTTGCATTTGTCCCCAACTGTAGATAAAGGGCATTATTACTTTTTATGCACACCTGAGCCATAATGTAAAAAATTATACTCTGCCATCCTTCCATGGTATTCAATGCTATATACCGTTCTCTATAGTAGTTCCAACTAGATCCTTCTTTTCAAAAGCGATTACTATTTCAATAACTCTGAATGATTGAGATTGGAAAGATGGTTCCATAAAAAATAGTAACACCGCAGACCTTGGGTTTCAGATTTTTCATGAAACTGGATGTCTCCCCCCTTTCAAAAAGAATCTTGGCTTCTTTCTTGTAATTGATGTGCCTAATTCAGAGCCTTATTTTTATTCCCACTCTTTCTCTGCTATAACTGGAAAAAAAATCCTAAAACACCTTTTCCTATTTTCCTTTGTACTCTGTGCCTTTGTTTTGCATACTTGAGATAAGGTGCTTTATAGTTTTGGAAATCTCATGCAACTTAGTAATTTTTAGAGGAAGAAGTTTTTCAACAGGTGAGCCTGCATTGCTCAAATCTTGTAACATAGGAACTTATTGGTTTGGCTTACACTTGGGCCAGAATGTACGACTGTCTTGGCAGGAAACTAGAATTTCCCTCTGACTAGGAGTGGATTGAAGTTTCCTTTCTGGGAAGCATGCTGACAATGGTAGTCTGTTCCGAGTCAAGCCTGGGCAGGAGTGACTTGGCAGGATTTGGGAGGCATCATAGAAGGTATTGTTACAATTGGAGCCATTTCATTCCGATTGTGCAGGATGAGTTTCTAATCTATCCAAGCAATAAAGGTTTAATAAACCACATAAACTCTTATTCTCAAGAGGCACTGATTGCTATGAAAAACATTGTATTTTTGAAGCTTATCAGTTATCACACTGTTAATTTCCTTCATCCTGTTGTCTCAGTTTAGTCAGACCTTGGGGCTTGCATTCCTCCTCGGCTAGACCTAATTTTATGCTCTGACAATTCTTCCAGAAGTTAGCTTCCAATGTAGCCAGATTGTACACATGCATTCGAGCCGTGCTACCTAAATACTTCCCTTGACAAAGCATCAGCTTGTACTCTAACACAACTTTGTTCCTTTTGCAGCCTTTACCCTTGGGAAAGTACATTGTCCAACAGTCTTGGTGAAAGCATGATAGATTCTATAGTGTGTGAAGCGCCTACACAAATATGAGAGAGTCTGGAGAGGATGTGATGGCATCAGCAGAGGGCTAGCAACTCTGACTCGGGGAGTTCTTGGTTAATCGTCTACAGACCAGAGGTCAGCAAATGACTGCCATGGGCTGAACCGGGCCTGCTGCCTGTTTTTGTAAGCGAAGTTTTATTGAAACTCAGTCATTATCAACGTTTTCATTCTCATATTGTCTATGGACACTTTTGCACTATCATGACAGTGCTAAGTGGTTGCAACAGTGACTGTATGCCCTTGAAAGTCTAGAATATTTACTATATGGCCTTTTACAGATTAAGTTTGCCAACCTCTGGTCTAGAATTTGGATGATGGGCACCTCACACATTGCCATTTCCCTTCCCTCCTGATATAACTAATCAATTAAGATCTTTCTTCCCAATGATATGACCTCTGAATCCTTCCCTATACAGACAGACACCATTATTTACTCCAAGTTGTGACCCTGGGCTCAGAAGAAAAAACGTTTAGGGTCATATAGGGCAAAAGAAAGGAAATCCGATTGCTCACGAACTATGTAACCTGATGATTAAACCCAAGTTGTCCACTGTGTATCCATTTTTCTAGAGCGCTATAAAGTTAAGTTCACTACCTGGTTTTCTAAACTAGATCTGGGCTGGTAGAAACCATAGGGATCATTTGTTCTCCTCTCTGTCTTCAAGATTTCCCTAGAACTTGGTAACCATTCCATCAATAACTGAACTGGCCATTTCTATGAATTGCTAAGAATTTTTTCATCACTAGGGAAGGAAAAAAACATCACCTTTTATAGCAACCTGATAACGGTCTAATGACTGTTTAGTTTTCCTTTTTTTTTTTTAACCTCAAACCAATTTCATTTTTCTTTGTCATTGCAGAAAGGGCATCATCCTCGGTACTTTCCTCTTAATCAATTTCCTTGCCACAAAGCTTTATTTTGTTGTCTGAGAATCAGACTTACAAGAAACTTGTCACACCGGTGCTTCCTAGCCAAGGAAGCAGAATACAATTGCATTTTTTCCCCTTAACAACCCCCCTTTCCCTAAGCATATGCACAGAAAAGCTACAGGGGAGCAATAATTTACAGCCAGATCTTAAGCGAAGATTCTTCAGCAGCTACTTCTGTTCTCTAACTAAATGAGAAAGCACTTAACAAAAGCACTTAAAAGTGCCACAGAATACCCATGGTACAGACAGGATTATTTATCCTCCACTTAAGTACCACATAAGGAGATATTATTAATAAATGAAAATTGATCTTCCTTGGAAACTACCAAGCTCAAATCTCTTTCCCACCAATGCTGAGGTCTCTTTTTCAATGCCAGCCCACAAAGGAAAAACAATTTCATTTCCGATAGCCCCAAGATGTAAATCGAAGGTTTTATGGCTTCATTGCTGGGTTCTCTAGTGATATACTTTGCTGGTATCAAATTATAAGCATGTAAATCAGTATGCATCGGAGGTTATTAAAAGTCCTCATAGTTCCCAGCATACCTAAATGGTAAAATGATGGCTGGGGAACAGATGATGCGTCATTAAACTTGCTTTCACAAAATAATGTTAACAATAGTTATTAACACAAGTGTATCTTATTTTTTTATAGTCTTTATGTCTTTCTTCTTTAATTAGCACTTCAAACTTGAAGCTTAAGAATACAAGGTGTGCTACTAATATGCAGGAAATGGCACCAGAAACTGGTTAATGCTCAGGAACTTTGAGACTCTGAGTCTTTGAGATGTTTATACTGGAAACAGTATTGAAATTTAGAATTTTTTTTGAAAATTGCAAAATAGCTCTTTCTAAGGCATCTCCTGTATCATAGTCACTGAATAGCCACTCTTACATAACTGAGATCTCAACTTAAAGATATTTTTCATTTTCCTTCAGAGGAAAGGAAGAGAAAAAGCAAGAAATCCTCCACACCCATACACCTCCCCCCTCCACACACATACTTAAATAGCTGTTTAGCAAATAACCTAAACATAAAATACCCCACAACTAAAATCCTGCCATGATTACAAGACAATGGTGTCCTAAGGAGGGCCAAAAGTTGAGCACCATTAGTATGGGAAATCAAACAGGGATGTGGAAGCTTGGGTAACTCAAGTCTAAGTGTGGACTTGAAGAATAGTTCAGCATGAAGGTTAAATGACTTGATGAAGGTCACAAAGAGGCGACAAAGCAGGAACAATATTAGAGTATTTCAAGCATTTGTCTCCACTCTCTGACATTTTCTACAGAGTATCCATTCTATCTCTGGCTTCTGGTAACTGATGACCACAGAAACCACTAGCACTGAAGGTGAATTCTACATTTCATAAATTACGGTCCCACCCTTGACCAGGCCCTTCCAAACCTCCCTAAAACATCAGGGGAGCAGACAGCCTCGTTATTTCCATGCTTTCTTTCTAGAATTGTATTGTAAATCACAAACTCTTTAACTTTTTAAGAAGCAGGTTTTCATGTTTAATCAAAGCTTGACTGTTAAAATCTGAAGTGCTTCGTCCATTATGTGCTGTCGGTTTCCACAGCCTTCTTTTTACTTCTGAATCACTTTTGCTCTATTATGAGCAGAGGTGCTGATTGGTGGCATTCCAAAGTCTGTATCAGCCAGATATGCCAAGGAGCAAATGCACTGTAAGGAGAAATGACCGAAGGAAACAAGAGAGTAAAATTCATGATAGAAAAGGAAACTGAAGCAGGCATTGAAAACTCTCCTGCATCATCAACTTTTCTCTCTATTGGATCTCCTAACCCTGGAGTGTCCCGGGCACTCTGTCACCTCTTCTCTATACTTTATTTATTTTTATTGTGATGAAAAAGCATATAACATACAATTTCCCATATTCCCCTCCCCCAATTGTAGTTCACATTCAATATCTCTTCTCTATATGTACTCACCCCTTGGACTTCTCAATCAGACAGCCAACTTGTAATGCAACAATGTGTATCAGGCCTTACATGTATATCTCCAGCCCAAACCTCTGTCTTCAACTCCATGTAAAGTTTTAATAGGTAACACATGTTTAAGATATCCAAAACCAAACTCTTGATCTTTCCCCAGCCCCCAAACCTGCTCTGCAGGTAGTCAGCACCATTTCTGTCCGTGGCAACATTCTTGGCTGCTCAGACCTAAAACCTTGAAGTCATGCTTAACCTCTTTCTCTTGAGTCCTACATCTCTCCCTGGTGACGCAACATCTTAACCGGTCTCTCTTCTTGCTCACGTGCTCCTTAGCAGTCTGTTCTCGCCATAGGCACCCACTTAACTTAGAGTAAAAGCTCGTTTTATGTCAATGGTCTGCAAAATTCTGATTGTCTACCTTTGCCCCACCCTTGATTCTCCCACCACCCTTGACTCTCCCATCACTTTCTGCCATTCACAGTCAGAATTCACCTTTTACCACTTTTCCCTGTGCCCACTCCACTCCAGCCACTCTGGGCTCTTTGCTGTCCCTCAAGTGCACTAAGCATGCCCCTGCCCCAGGGCCTTTACACTGACTATTCTCTCTAGCTGGAGTGCAATTTCCATATGACAACCTGGCACACTCCCTTTCCTCCTCTAGTTTCTGCTCAGATGTCCCCTTACTATGGAGGCCTAGCCTGAAAACCCTATTCAAAATTGCAGCCATCCCCTGTCAACAATCCAATGTCCCTTCCCTTATCCTGCTCTGTTCCTTTTCTCTATGTTACCTGTCTAATTCCAGAATTCCATTTAATTCACTTATACATGATGTTTATTGCCAGTTTCCCCCCATTGGAATCCAGGCTCTTGAAGACAAGGATTTTTGTTAGTTTTGTTCACTCGTGTTTCATAAATCCCCAGAGGAGACGTGGCGTGTAATTGGCACTCGATAAATGTGTTGGAAACTGAATGAATGATGAATCAGAATACGAGATAGAATACAGGATTTGTGAATGGCAAAAATCACGTGATATAAAACAAAAAGAAAAATAGCCTATGTCCGATATGGACTATCAATCATGCAATACAACATTTTTCTTCTTTCTCAAACTTCTCCATGACCTCATTGTACTTTCCCCTTGAAAATAACTAACCTTTAGCAATATTCCTCCTGAGCATGTAGGTGACAACATACAACCTTATTCTCTGGAACTAATGACTCTCTGGGAGGCAGGGGATTTACTCTATTCCAAGGGCTTCGAGCAATAAAAGACAAGGCACTCCGGTGAACTGGAACTCTCTAAGTAAGCAAACATAGAAACATTATTTCTTCTCGTAGCTAAGTCAGAATTTTTTTGTCCTTGACAATAAAACTTAAGTGGCTGCCATGGTGTCAGGCTTGTGTCAAAATTTCAAGTGTTTGGGGAAAAGTGAACTGACTATTCACATACAGAAAATGACAAATGGTAGCATAGGAAACAAGGGTGTGTATTAAAGGCCAGAGGCATGAATCCATAAACTAAGCCAACTCATTCTCTTAACCTAAGTCTCTATTGTTAAAAATCAGCTCAAGATGTGCAATTATAAACTTGATGATTTTTAAATTAGGGGAATTGATCAATTTCTTCATTTTTCCCATTTAACTGACAAGCATGACTCATTTGCTGTTGAGATAATGGCAAAAATTAGGAATTTGACCCAAATAGTGTCTTGAAGGTGCACTATACCCTTAACAAAGAAAACAAACCCACTTGAGACTTTCAAAAGTACATTTTACTTACCAGCCCATCAAGCTAAGCAGTGGATGATAGAGATAAAGATGGCTAATGAAGAGTGAAATAAGGATGATGTTGTACAAGAGTGAAAAATAAACTTATTTATGAAAAAAAGCTAAAGTCTCACACTTTTGCTTTCTCCTGAATCCTATTGTTATAAATATCTCATGAGATTAAATTTTTTCATAGGTCTATATTTACTGTTCTGTAAAATGGCTAGAGAGGCATTTTGTCCATTTTTCTACCATTTATCTTTTCTTACTGAATCATAGATCATATCTATATATTATGGATCTTAACAAATAGTTATATGTGCAGACCTACAACAGTAACCTTAGCAAAGTTAAATATATTTTTCTGAACCTCAGTTTTCTCATTGTAAAATGGAAGAATATTATTAAGTGAAGAAATAAATATACACAGTATGAGCTTGTTGAAAGGGAAATGAGGTAATATAAGTAAAATATCTAGTACAGTTCTTAGAATATAGACTCGCCCCCAAATTGTCTGCTCCAATTATCTAGATGGCCCCATTCTAGATGTTTTAATTAACTAATCAAAGTGTATAGTTCAAGAGGCTTTAACACGTGAGAAAGGTGACGCACAACATCAGAATTATTAAATAAAATCTGCAACATTAAAAGACAAAATGTTCTTTTTTAAAGCACCCAACTTTGTGTTGAACTCTAGCCAAACCAAACTAATTCTATTCATGAGTAATATATTAGCATAGAATTCACTTGTGGCTTATCTCACAAGGCAAAACTACTGACTGCTGGGCAGTTCTCTCAGGCTCACCATCAGTCTAATGTTAATCCCTTTGAATTATGGAGGCCATGACCACACTGTGTACCCTTTTTGAGTTTGTTTTGTTTTTGTTTTGTTTTTTTAGTTAAATGCCATAATTAGTAGAAAGACACCCTAAGTAGGTTCCACTCTGACACCTCTCCAGCCCTCTTGGCTACCATATGTTTCTCTGAGCTAAGAAATTACAGTATTAAACATAATTGTTCTCTCTGTGGTCAAAATAACAGTTTACTCCAAATGAACTCCCAACAATTATGTTACCCCATTTCCCCCAGAATTTTAAAAGTATTAGTTCTAAGAATTCAAATATTCAAAACATTTCAGAGCACACTCTATGAGGCAAGTCTTTGTTTGCCCTTAAAAAAACTGACCATCTAGTTGAATAGTCAGGTATAATTTAAAAATTTTATTTTATTTTGTTTTATTAATTTTAGAGAGGAAGGGAGAGGGAAAGAGAGATAGAAACATCAATGATGAGAGAGAATCATTGATTGGCTGCCTCCTGCATGCCCCTTACTGGTGATAGAGCCTGCAACCAGGACATGTGCCCTGACCTGGAATCAAACCAGTGACCTCCTGGTTCATGACTCGATGCTCAACCACTGAGCAGCACCAGCCAGGCCAGGTATAATTTTTTAAAATCAATAATATACAGGGGTGGGCAAACGTAGGTTTATAGTTCTAATACAAATAAACAATATGATAATTAATAAATAATAACACAATAATAAACTCTCTTTTGTGTATTTATAACTGCAAACCCATGTTTGCCCACCCCTGTATATATATAGCATAATACTGTATCTTTTACATAAATGCAGACTTGGTATTCAAATAAAGTAAAATTCAAATAATGTTGCTATTTGGTCATAAAGCTCCTATTATATTTAAGGAAAGCATTCATTGACAGTTTGACAGATTATCATATTTCACTCCCTAATAGTATCAGCTAAAAATTCAGAAGACTTATAGAGCAAGGGCACAGCTCTGTCGGAAACCAGAATTCAAACTGAGCCAAAATGGACTTCCTGATATCATAGGGTGAGTCTTGCAACACAGTCTCCCAATCACTAAGCATTAAAATGATTTTTAAATTTTCTAAAGAGAAGGTCAAAGCATTATTCTCAGGATGAAAATTATATTCTACCTTGGAAGAGTTAGTTTTTAAAATAATCCAGAAATAATTAACTTGGAGATGATAATATCTTAACTAGATTTATTAAACTATGGGATCTAGTGTCATACAAAGAAAGTGATCACCCCTAGGAAATTTTATGGAAGTATCAAAGAATGATTAAAAACATTGTGTGGAATCTTCAAGGAGTTTTAACTCTATACTGGCCTCCGGCTTCCTACTGATGTACTCTTCTGCTTTCATTTCTTGTTGATTCCATTTACTTTACTACGAATGATAGTTTGTGAGGGCTCCATTCAGGTGTATGCTATCATAATTGTGCTATGAAAAACACAATCTGTAAGTGAAGGAAAACGGTCTTGATGGAGCACAACACTTACAACTCATAAACTACTACTTTGCTCCTAATAGTTCTGTTTTTTAATTGAGGGTAGGGTGGGGGTATACTTTCTGGAAAACTTAAATGAGCCTCACAGAAACATTGGGAATTCCCAACACTGTAGATAAAACAACAAACGCAAACTCTATAGCCAAAAGCAAATAGAGTAAGGAGGATAGAGAAGCCTGGCACGAAGGTTAGGAGGAGGGGAGGGATGAATGTGCCAGACAGAAAAAGCACATGTAAAGTAGCAGAGATAAAAGGATGAATGAGCACCGCATGTGCAAGGACCTGGAAGAAGTGCAGGAAGGCCAAATCGTAAGATCGGAGAGAATGGCTTGTGTTGAGATGGGACCTTGCATGGCTTTTTAAGTTTTAGGCAAGAATGTAGACTTACTCCAGTGGCAAAGAAAACCATTGAGGATGTTAAGCAGGATATGGCATAATTAGTTTCATTGTTATATTGTTGCTTAACATAAAAACAATATAAATTTAATATAGTTATACCCCACTATATCCATTTCCAATAGAAGAAACCAACTATCTCTGGAGTTTCATTTGAAATCCTACCTCAGATTAAGGAACATTTCCCCCCACATCTACTGGGAGTTTGGTCCTGCACCATCTCATCAGGAGAGGAGATCTGGGAAGCAGGTAACTTTATTTTTTAATGCTTGTTTTGAAGTAGTTGTGTTTAGTTAATTTTAGCAGCACTGTTTATAACAGGGATAATTTCATTTTATTGTTCCCTTTGTGATGTCAATTTGTTTAGTGAATGTGATATTGTTTGCATTGTTTTTATTTTCTTGGGATTTTAATTAAGTTTGATTACTAAACACTGAATATCATATATGCAGGTTCTAATAGTGAGCATATTCTTAAATGTAAAAAACAATAGTTATAAAAGAAATTAACAAGAGCAGGCACACAGCCACATTATAGAGAAATTAATGCAGAGAAAGTTGTCTACTAGTGTATGTTAAGACAATGTTTTCCTAATGTTAACCATTGAGATAATTAATTATGGAATAATTGGGTTTATTTGATAGGATTTGTCATTTTAGTTTAAAATGGATGTCCATTTTGGGTTTCAGTACTGCGGAGAAATGTCACTTAAAAATATGTTTATTGTTGAGATTACACAGGCTGCTTTGGAGAAATTTTATCAGGGAAAAGGCAGATGGGAAGAGTGAATGTCCCTTTGCCAAGGTTTCTCAACAGCCATTTGAACCAGATAATTGACACTTTGAACCAGATAATTCTTTGTTGTGTCTGGGGACTCTCCTATGCATTGTAAAATGTTTAGCAGCATCCCAGGTTTCTACCTGCTAAATGCCAGTAGCACCCCGGCCCCAGTTGTGATCATCACAACTGTCGTCAGACAATGCCAAATGTGCCCTGGCTTCTGAGAACACTGCCTTGGACCAGAAAATGATGAATGCAGTAGCTGCACTAGGTGGCTCAGCCAGATGGGGTGGCAGCAGGAATGGAGAAGAGTAGCGTAGGTTGAGAAATATTTGGGAGGGAAAAGCATGGGATAGGTGACAGATAGGAAGTGGGAGATGTTAGAGGAAAAAGGAAATGAGGTTGAGGACCAGATCTGTAACATGACCAACTGCATGGCGCCATCTATCGGGTTAAAGAATAAGAGGAGGTATAGGATTGCGGGTGTTGATGAAAAATTTAAAATTTTCATGTTGATTGCATTATAAATTTTGCAATGTTTCTTAAAAAGTTTCCCAAAACGTTTTAAAATTCAAAAATCCTTAGCATGGCTTCTAAAACTCTTCCCAATCTGAACCTCTGCCTTCTTTTTCTGGTGTGTTTCTATGTAGCTTTTAGGCTTCCTTTCCATGTATTGACATGTACCGTGGGCTTCCTTAGAATGAACCTTCGACCATTTCTTGAAAACATCACACACTTTAAAATATTTATCTTGTTCAAGCTATTTCTGCGAACTGGAATTCCCTTTCTTCTCCCTTCCATGGAGTGAAATCCATTTATCTTCTTCAAATCCAGTTCAAATGCCCAATCCTCTGTGAATTCCCTTATCCTGTCTGTCAGAAATTAGTAATTCTTTCCACCGTGCTTCCTTGGCCCCGACATAAACATTTTTATTGCAGCACTTAACACCGCCTGACCTAGATTGAAGCAACTTTGTGTGTCATCCTAGTAAATTATGAGCATCTTGAGGGATAGAAATTGACTGGTTCACCTTCCTAAGTGTTCCATGAAACCTAGCAAATTCTCTGAACAGATAGGCTTTTGGTAGATGTTGCAGAATTAAAATCAACATCTGAAGAAACAAAGAAGCCACTGGGCTGGTCTCAACCAGAGACTTACAGGCTTGCTCACTTGCTGAAGGACACTAGTAGCTTTCTTGTTATAAGTTGCCTCCTTGGCCTCCGTCTCCTGTTCAGTTTTCACACGCCACTGTGACATCATATCAGCTTCTGCCCCACCCCATCCTCATTACAGTATCTTAATATTCTAATTATATCTTTAGGTATTCTTCATATAAGGTACCGCAAAACCTTTCTCAAATTACCTTTCTCCAGGTATTTGGCCACAGAGGTTTATTTCATTTGAGATCTCTGTTCAATGTGGCTCACACAAGTGGATAACAAACGGCGAGGTCCAAAGTTCTGCAAGCTACTTAGGGACTCAGAAATGGAAACAGCCAGATATCGTGTGCCTACTGGTGTGGCCCGATCAGAAGCACACAGACCCACCTGTGTAGTATTCTTGCCCAAAAAGTTGAATTTGAATCAAATTGATAATCTGGACAAACTAAGTCCTATTATAGAAAACACAGGGGACAACAGATCAAGTTAAATAACATTACAAAGAGAACAAAGGAAGAACAAAATGGGGTAAATTCTAGGACCATCGATTTAATGTTTATAACAGCAATGGGAAAATGTTGGGGAGGGGGGAGTGTATTTTTTTAAATAGTGTAAGAAGTTAGAAAGCAGTGTCAAAGAAAGAGAAAACATGAGAGCCTCTAGCAGGACCCGCCTACAGGGAAATGGGTGGCTATAAGGTGCCCTGGAAATAAAAACAAACCAAAACACTTGTGTACTGGTAACTCCTTGACTCCGTGACCCTGCTTTCCTGAGCTGTGACCTCTACCAGAGAAAAGTGACGTGATCACTAAATTTTCCCTGGCCTTGCCACGACCCTTGGGCAGTTCTGCCAGACATTCTGTACTTGGGTTTAGTTTCCTTCAAAATTGAGACTGTCACAATAGCTAGCGGAATAAGAGGAAATGGGCTTTTTGGTGCAGCCGTCTGATTGAAATGACCTTCCTCCAAACAGGTGACACCTCCAGCAATGAGCTCAGTTAGAGTAAATGAACTAGAGCCTAGCTCGCTGTTAAGAAGCCAAAAACAGCTCTCCTGACTTGCCTCATTATCTCAGTGTGTCACAGAGGAGTTCAGAAAAAGAAACAAAAAGAGGGGCCAAAGAGGGCTCCTCCCCAAAATGTCCCCCATTGTGACATCCCCCATGTAATGTCTTCCTTATCATTGCCAGCTCCTTGCTTTTATCATGATTTACCTGGGTGCCAATGCATCTAGTTATAGGAGAGCAATCCCATTCTTTAAAAAAAGGTAAAAAAATAAAGAGCCTGGCCTAGTCTGGTTCAATAAATCTATAATAATAAAAGCATAATATGCTAATTAGATCAGATGTCCTTCCGGATGACTTTCCAGACAAAGGTGGGGCTGCGAGGGAAGGCTGGGTCCCGGGTGCCAGAGGGAAGCTGGTGCCAGCAGCCGGGGGAAGGAAGGCCTACTCTTGCATGAATTTTGTGCATCAGGCCTCTAGTAAATTAAAAAAAAAAACTGAGGGAGCATTGCTCTTTGTTCTCCCCGCCTTCATCTTTCCACCTTCAGATGACACTGAGGGAAGAGGAAGTATCTTCCCTGTGCTTTCAAGTAAGCGCAGAAGAAATGTATTCAGCTAAAGCCACAGAATGCTGTGATGTGGTAGAAAGAGCAGTCGCCTCAGGGTTTTGCCACTAGAGGGACCCGGGGTGAGCAACTTCTCTGAAGTACAGCCATATGGGAAATCATGCAGCCTGTCTCATGTGGAAATGGGGTAATGGATATAATGGCTCTTTATAGACTCTCAAGCTCTCCCTGGATGTTAAGAATCGCTACTATAAGGTTCGTTGCCTCCCAGAATATTAAATGGCAATCATGAAGTTGCATTTGAAAAAGAGACTCCTTTTCTTGACCATGTACTAGATAGAAAGTCAAATCCCTATCAGGCTAGCAGTCAAAATTCTTAAAATAGAGAACATTTCTGGTATGCAGATTTCACAAATTTGTCAACAATTGAATAAAATAACCTATCATATTGGTGAGCAGAATGTATTTGCTGTTCTTTTGGAGTCTTTGTGGATTGTTGCTTCTCTGAAAGATAAAAGGTACATACTCATTTTCTTAATCAAATGAAAAAATACTGAACCCTATTAAATATGCCAGCATTTGCACTCTTATCAGTAAATTAGGACCCTAATATTTTTATTGTAATAGCACCTGTTGCTAAGCGTTATCAATCAAGTGAAAATGAAAGTCATGCTATCCAATACGTATGAAAACCCACTCTTTTTCTTCTATTATTCCTAATTGCATTCTCCTCTGACATCATCATCATCATCATCATCATCATCATCATCATAGTAATAATAATATCTGGCATACATTAAGCACATATGTGTAGACAGTATTCTGTTTTCCGCACATTAAATTATTTGTATTATATATTAACTGTAAACAGTTTTCATATCTATTTGCATTAACTTGCGATAACTTGATCGTTACCACCTTGTTTATCTACATCTCAATTCTGAGGGTGACTGTGAGATGTTCTTACCGACTATCAAAGTGGAGTTTTCTATTCTGTAAGATAAGCAATTAAATGCCCTTGAAATCTCCAATAACTTTGAATGAATGTGGAAGGTAGAGATTTTATGATTGTTGAATACAGAAGAAAACTTAATAAACACTAGATTGAAGGCATGAATTAGAATATAATAACTAATACATTCATTATTTACTATGTTGCAGATACTGAGATAAATGGTCTACATGTGTTTATTTGACTTAGTCCTCACAACTTTGAAACATACCCTGCAATTGCTTTCTTGTTGCAGGCGAGTAATTGAGACTTAGAGGTTAAGTAACTCAGCCAAGTTTCCGTCTATTAGGTGGAGCAATTAGGGGTTAAAT
The DNA here is from genome assembly GCF_000147115.1 of Myotis lucifugus. Taxonomy (NCBI): domain Eukaryota; kingdom Metazoa; phylum Chordata; class Mammalia; order Chiroptera; family Vespertilionidae; genus Myotis; species Myotis lucifugus. The sequence goes on from NW_005871074.1 coordinate 3,172,947, forward strand.
CCAGGTTATCTAACTCTAAACCCATGCCTTTAAATACTGCAGGGCCCTTTGGATAAGTCGTTTTGCTGTCATATTTCTTAACTAGTCACTTTTCTGAACTTTTTTTTTTTAGAGCAAACGTTCTTCACCATGACTCCTGATAAAATCCAATTCCTAGCTCTGTGGGCAGCCATTCACTCCATTTCTGTTCCTGCTGGCATCTGTAAATTAGCCACTGGTAATTATCTGTGTAGGAAGCAGCAGGCAGTGTACAGAACAATGTAACTGTTGGTCAGATTCCAATGTGGGAATTGAGTGTTCTTGAGTCATAAATCAGCCGACCATGGCCCAACTTGAGGATGTATTTGCTCAAGCTTTAAAAAATAGACTTAACTGCCATAGCTGTGGGCAAATACAACTTCATATACCTGAAACAGTAAATCTTCAGTCTGCTAGAGAGAACAGGTGTTCACACCTTGCCCTCAAAGACAACTGGTTCCCACTGTGTTTGACCAGATGGTGATACAATTTTAGGGCATCTGTCCTCGCTTGAGGATGTCTTGTCTTCAGTAACAAAAGTCATATACAGAGACTAGAGAAATAACTTTAATTCAAAAGTTAAGATTTAGATTCAGTAGCAGGAGAATAACTTCCTAAGAGGCCCAAAATTTCAGAGTTGTGTGTGTGTGTTTTTACATGCCAATACTGTGGGGCACTCATTATAATTTATTTTAATCAGTGTCGTTCTTTAGGGGAACTGGAACACATGGGAGGAATGAAACTAAAATGACCCAAGAGAATAGATAATCTTGGGCTTAAACCAGGGGTTGGCAAACTACAGCCTGTTGGCCAATTCCCCTGCCACCTGCTTTTTAAATAAAATGTTATTGGAATTCAGCCACTTCCATTTGTTTCCATTTAGTCTATGGCTGCTTTCATGCTACCAGAGCAGAGCTGAGTAGTTGCAGCAGAAATCATATGACACGTAAAGCCTAATATACTTATTATTTGGCCCTTGCTAGAAAAAGTTTGCTGACCACTGGCTTAAGGCATGGTGAATTGAAAATCTTAATGTACTTACTTCTTTGGAAGTTTCTTACAAGAACATATCTCTAAATGAAAAAGCAGATGTGCTCATCAGCTTACCTATTTTTTCTCATTTGAGAAACCACACCCTAGCAATCTAGTATCAGCTCCTCTAACATCACTTCCATTAGCAGATGGTTATTGTGATGTTCCTTAACATCAAAATGGCTCAGTCCTCCTGATAGAGGGATCTCATGATAAGAAACTGTACTTAATGAAATAAGATGGAAAGGGAAAGTATGGGCACTGTGGACAACACTATCGAAGGCACTGAAGACATACTTTATTTCACAGCTATTCCTAAGCCTGGTCATGTTATTTTCTTACAAAGTGTGTCAAAAATAGAAGACCATGTAAACAAAGCCTAGAGTTCTAAAAGTGAAGAACAGAAAACATTACAGCTGATCCTTTGGTCTAAATAGAGCTGGAGGACAGATTCAAAGAAATAGCACCTAACGAAAGTAAATCAAAGAAGTAACTTTTAACATAAGGGAACCAGATACTGCGAGAAATGATGGTTATAATTTTCTACCGAGGATCTAGTCTTCCTTTGGACTGGTGTATTTCAAAATACCTGTATCTCCTATTCCTGAATAATGTGGGGATTCCACTGAGAAAGCATCAACATTAATTAGAGTGATAGATCATTAAGGAAAACCTAATTAATGTTTTAACTTCAAAACAGTGAGACTCTTGAAATTCTAAAATTAAAAAGTCCCCTGAAGTACAAATTGGTATTGCACACTCTATGAAGCTGGTGAACTGAAATGACTCATTTAGGTAATGAGTGAGCACAGCTGACGGTCCAGCTCCCACATCTCAAAATAGCGTTATATTTCTCTATTCACCTTCTAGATGAAGCAACATTCATAAAGTGATTATAAAAATGGTGCCTTAAGGAAAACCACCTGCTAGTGATCATGATAGAAGAGAAAAAACACACACGAGGAAGGCTAAGAAAATGAAAGTCCTAAAGCCACAAAAGTGAAAGTTTATGGATACTTTATAGGTACATGTAGTGGTAGTTGTGAATGTAAGCTTTTCGAAGTTCTACTAGCTATGCTCCCTGTCAGGGAGGGAGCGGGGCAGGATGGGTATAAAGACCAGAAGAAATCTAGTCATGATATTGTACATCCTGGGACTTGCTGTGTGTCATTGGTTCAACATATTGAAGAAATAAGCAGTGTGTTTTGTATGCCTTCATGGTAGAGGAGAGCATACATGAATACCTGTTAGATTTTAGAGGGAATTAACCATAAACCAAGTGCAGAGAGCGGGGGCAAGTGCTGCACTTTGGTCAAATTGAAAGGATTCAGCACATTTGACAGCCAGCAAATACTGGTAGAAAAAATAGCATGAAAGCTCTGAGGGAAAAATAGCAAGGCAGTGAAATGAATTGTCCTTCTGAAAGATCAAATGAGCAAATATCTGGAAATTATTCAATAGAGAATCAAGCAAGAAACTCCAAAAAACTATTTGGCATCCTCAGTAAAATATTTAAATTTTCCACTATAAAATAAGAGAGTCCTATTATATGGAGAAAAAGGGTCAGAATTAAAAATAAATGTGATGAGATGGATATGAGTCCATGGGGGTTTAGGATCCACTCTCAGAATTCACTGGAACATATTATCTGCTCACCAATTTTCAGAATTTATTTTTATTACTATTATTTTCAGATCTTTTGATGAAAACATGTATGCATTTTGTGGGTGTAGACTAACGAATGGGTCATAGGCTATTTGTATATTCAATGTTAGTAGATTCTGTCAAACAATTTCCAAAGCAGTCATACCACCTTATACTTCCATCAGCAGTGTATGAGAATTCCAATTGCCACCTATCCACCCACCCCATCCTTGACAACACTTACCCTCTACAATCTTTTTCAATGTAGCCATTCTACTATATGTGTGTATATGTAAATGTCATATCATGATTTTAATTTGCATTTCCCTGATGGCTAGTAATTTGACCACCATTTCCTATGTTTCTTACCATTTGATAAGCTCTTTTGGGTTCATATATTTTAGCTATTGTCTATTGATAATTCTGCCTTTTCCTTATTAATTTGTAGCATTCTTACATATTATGAATAAAAGTCCCACCTGAGGCTTGCCCAATCAGTTTCTTAATCATTCTTTTGATGAACACATTCTTAATTTTAATATGGTCTAATTTATCAACTTTTCCTTTATCGTGGCCTTTTTGTGTACTATTATGTGCACCATTAAGAATCTATCCTAAATTCCCTCCTCACAGATTATAAAAAGTCTCCTATTTTTTCTAAGCAATTTATTGTTTTACTTCTCATGGCAAGATCTGCAATTCATCTGGAATTTATTTCTGTGCAACAGGTTAGGTAAGTGTCAAGATCCATTTTTCTCTATTGATATGCAATTAAACGAATGTCATTTATTTGCACTTCAATGGAGTACCTTTGCCTATCACAATGGTCAATGATATGTGAGTCACAATTGAATCTTTATGATGTTGCGTCTCCCTATCCACTGGTTCTGACCAAAGGCTAATCCTTGTAGAACCAGAGCACACTTAGTGCAATCTTCAAATCAGGGAGGGAGTTTATGAAAGCCATGTGGCAAATGGAGTTATGACCTAAGTCCCCACATGATTAGTCCAATGGAATGCTAAATCTATTCCGGGGATATTTTTCTAGTTTCTGTGTGTATGTTTGGAATAGATATATTCAGATAGAATATCCACATTTGGCTCCTTGACCCACTGAGTAAGAATAATTATGCTAAGGGCCAAGTTAAAGTCCCTGGATTGACCTTTCCCTACCAAAATAGGAAACCAAAAGTAATACTATATCCTTTTGGGAAATTCTGAGTTTAGTGCTTGCTTCAGCAGCACATTTACTAAAATTGGAAAATTCTGAGTTTAATGCTACAAAGAATAACTTGAAAGATACAGGGTTGGTGATTGTTTTAACTCACCATTTGGTCTAGTCCAGAAAACAACAGGGTCTTGGAAGATAGAACTGAATCATTGCTTACTTTTATTGGAGCTGCTGTTCCAGATTTGGTCTCTTCATTGTGATAGATCAACAAACCCCATTTTATCTAGTAGCTGATATTATTCTGAGAAATGCTTTTTATTTAACCCTCCAAGTAAAAATAAAATACCAGAAGCATTTTGCTTTCATTTGAATAACTTTTCAAAATTTTGACAGTGTTATTTCACCTCTCCACAACTGATTGCTTTACCATCCCTAGTAACATTTCATTGGTTTACTATGTTGATATCATGCTGATGGAACCTAGTGAACAGGAAGTAAGCAGGTACCAGATACATGCTGGTCAGTAACTGGGAAATAAATCCAATTCAGAGGCGATTTCAATAAAGTTTCTGGGAGTTTAGTGGTCTGAGCCATACTAGGTTATCTCCTCCAACATGAAAAATAAGTTGCTGCCCATTAATCTCACCAATGCAGCATTAACCAATTTTTGTGATTCACTTGGATTTTATGGAAAACATAACTTACCTGGGTGGGCTACACTGGTTTATTTAGTGAGTGACTCAAAAGTCTATCAAACATGAGTGGGCGAGGAACAAGAGCAGGCTCTCTAACTGTCCAGATGCAGAGCAACTCTTTCACTTGAGCTTTGGATCCAACAAATTCAAGTTCTCAAATGTGCACAGTCAACCACTCTACTGTGTGAAGATTGTAGCAAATCCCAGTGGGAAACACAGCAAAAGCCTATAGAGCTTTAATAAATATTCTTTTGATGAAAACTTTGAGGTAGCTGCTAGACCTTAGGAGAGAGTTCATGCTTGACCTTGAAACATCAAGTAAACATGCAACTGGAGTGACTTATCCTAGATTGGATATTATTATCTGATCCCCTAAGCCAGGGGTGGGCAACATTTTTGTGAGTGTGTGCCAAAACCAGCAAAATCTCTGACTCAATATTCTTCTGCGTGCCAACCCTAATTTTTTGAGAACATGTTACGCCTACTTGATATCTCTTAAGGTGTACGTATGTGAAGAACCTTGAAGAAATAATAAAATTCATTCGAGCGACAAAAACACAGTATATGATGATGAAAAATACATTTATTTTTTAATGTATACATGTACACTGATAGTCCGACAGAAAACTTTATGACTCCGTTTGATATTATCAGTGGGACTTTTGCTGCTGCATCACTGATGACAGAGCTTTTATTTACATCAGGTTTATATTTCGTGACTTTCAGAAATATGCACGAGCTACTACTTTCATCTGTCAGGCTACTCCTATTATGAGACTTAACAAAATTCATCACTGAGAACAAAGATTCACAAGCGTATGTGGATGAAACCAAAACACTGGTCGGATCTAGGAAGGCAGGGAGAGTTAAGGCAGAGGCATAGAAATTGCTCTTCCCCTCTCTCGTCAATCCATGTCTATGGTCTTTAAGATAACTTCTTTTGTTATGTAAAATTATTTATTTATCTAAGATGCACCTACACTGAATTTATCTGAAAAATAAAAAAGTCGATATTAAGAAAAAAATTGTAAATGGAAGATTATAAGAGAGGGTTTCGTGTGCCAGCAAAAGTTACTGGCGTGCCATGTTTGGCACGCGTGCCAGGGGTTGCCCACCCCTGCCCTAAGCCATAAAGACTAGAGTGCTCAAGAGTATTCTACAATCAAGTGAAAGAGGTCTAAATAGGATTGAATCCAATTAGACATTAAGGCACAAAATGTATGAGTTTGCTTTCTCTTCCCAGTGTACTTACTCATACTGTTCTAACATGTTGCCATCAACACATATTTATGACTTCATAAGGAGGTCCCTACATTAAGTTGATAGAGAAGGAACATATTTTTTCCTGGTTTACAAATAGCTCTGAATTATATGAGTAAGTCAGACCTTCCAAGAACATTGAGTTGCCAACTCTGTTGAGTTGGAAAGATTGCCCGAGGTATGAATCTTTCTCAATTCATGAGAAATGGCTGATGGTTTTGGCCAGATGGTGAGGGACATCTAGTTGGGAAGTGTACATAAAAAGGAGGTTTGGAGAGAAGTTTGTGGGTACAGAGTGTAGATTATTTGTATCCCAATAAACTGCTAATCCAAAGGCCCCTTCTGTGGATATCTCTCTCAAAGAGGACCTTAATATAGAATAGTTATTATGAAAAGCTCAATAAGGAAAACAAAGTATAGAAAAAAGTAAATTGTACATAAATTTTTAAAAAACATTTAAGGAGTACATGATAAATATATAAGACAGATGAAATAAATTTTTCTCATATATATAGTATATATATTTTATGTATATATATTTATATATATTTTATGTCTCTTAAATCAGACCCTCTCTATTTTTAAATCTCTGAGGTTTAGGTCTTATTTCTCACATGGGATTGGGGATGTGGTCAGACTGTATAATATAGAAACTTTAAGGTGACCTTCCCACCTGTCTCTAGCTCCGTGACTCAATTTCATCCTTCCGGTACCTGTGCTGTCAAATCCTGAAGAGGTCTAAATTCTCATCAGCAACACTTTGTTTCCATCTTCCTCTATTATGCTTTCAGTCTTCCAAAAATGTGTTGACATCTCCTATCCATTGTTACCTTCCTCCTATTCTATAAAACCTTATGGTTTTACTTATTTTACCATCAATTCGGTGAGAACTGGGAATGACAGAAAGATAAATTAATGTCTTCAACCCATCATTTAACAGCACGTCCATCCTTACCTTTTTAATCATATCCTTCTAGCAAAGGTACCATTTCTGTACAGTTCTTTTCCAAGCTCCCCATATTCCTGCTTGTTCCCTTTCTAGTCCATGTGGTCCACTCCCATCTCCATTCTTCTCTCATCCTGCCAATCTTGATCTCCTATTAATCTTTTTCTGTGGAAAATGTTCTGGACTTCAGATTCTAATAAATAGATTAGACAAGGTAAAATTGAGTATGTTTTGAATTTGATGGTGGTTCTCTGAAAAACAAAAACAAAAACAAAGCCACCTGGCTCTTTCCCATCAAGAGAGGTTGCTTAGTCCTATGGAGAAAGTCTGCTTTGGTTGCCAGCCCATCTCTTGTATAGGGCTTCCAGTCAGCTTACTAGTCCTGGAATGTTGAAGTCTCCATAGTAACTACTTCCATGGTTTCTCACTTTTTGCACTTTAGCCATTTAATAGAATATTGAAGACTGCAAACTTTTCTGTAATTCTCTCTGAAATTTCTTTCTGCTTCAGGACAGTATACTAATCCCATCAGACATTAAGCTTGAGTTTCTAAAAGGTTCTTTGGACATGCACACTGCCTAGTACCTACATATTTACATATATTCTCTATCTGAACTCAGTCCCCAGGCGTTCTCATCTAGTGTATGGCTTTAAATACCATCTCTATACTGCTGGCTTACATATTTATTTTAAAATTCTTGCCTCAAGATGTGTATATGCCACTGTCTACTCCACATCTCTACTTAGCTGTCTAGTAGGTAACTCTTAACATGATCAAAACTAAGCCCCCAATTTTAGTATATTTCCTCCAACCTATTTCTCTTATAATATTCCCATCTGAATAAATGGCAACTTCATCTTTTCAATTGCCCAAGCCAAATATCTTAGTCTAATGAATAAAGACAATCTGATAGATACAGGTAAGGACTTGGATATGGATATGGAAATAGATAGATAGATGATAGATAGATAGATGGATAGATAATGGAATACTATTCAGTCAAAAAAAGAAGACAATCCTATCATGTGTGAGGGGCATTTTGATAAGTGAAATAAGTCAAAGAGAGAAAGACAAATATACTGTATGATCTCACTTATATGTAGAATAAAAACACTCAGATCAGATTTGTGGTTGCCAGAGGTGGGAGCTGAAGGGTGGGGAACTTGGGTGAAGGTTTTAAAATATATAGACTTTCAGTTAAACAAAGTAAATTCTGAGGATGTAATGTACAACATGACGACTCACTTCCCAGGTGTGACTAAAGTTAAGAATACTATATTGTATATTTGAAAATTGCTAAGCAAGTAGATCTTAAAAGTTCTCATCAACAAAAAAGAAATGTAACTATGTGAGGTATTGGATGTTAACTAAATTTGTGGTAATCATTTCACAATATATACACATTAAACCACAATGTTATATGTGAAACATCTATATATATAAATGTCTAAGCGACCATTACGACCAAAAGGTCGGAATGACTGGTCGACCAGTCGCTATGACGCTCACTGACCACCAGGGGCCAGACGCTTAATGCAGGAGCTGCCCCCTGGTGGTCAGTGCACTCCTGAAGCCAACCTCCTGTGGCCAGCCAACCTCCCAGGGTCCTTCCCCCTGGCTGGCTGGCCGCCCGATAGGCCTTGATCGCCGGCCAGACCAAGGGACCCCACCCATGCACAATTTCATGCATTGGACCTCTAGTATCTCAATAAAATGGAAAAAAAACACATTTAAATATAAAATACATATCTTGGAGTCAATCTATACTACTCTTTTTCTCTCACACACCATAATAAATGTATTAGCAAATTCTGTTGGTTTTATACTCAAAATATATCCACACCTGACTTCCTCCACCACTACTATTTCAAGTCGCTATCATCTCTCCCTCAAAATATGTTGAAAGCCTCTTAACTGACCTCCTTGCTTCTATTCTTGCCTCGATGCAGTATATTCTCAACAGAGTATCCAAAAACAATTCTTCTAAGATTTAAGTATATCATGTTACTTCCCTACTCAAAGCTTTCATTGGCTCCCCATTTACTCAAGTCTACAAACCACAGTTAGCCTTGGCCACCCACCCCCTACTACTCTACCCTCTTTCCTACTCTCCTCCAGCCTGGCCTCCTTATTATTTCTTACCAAGTATAATGCTTCCTTTATACTTGCTATCCCCTCAATCTAGAGTGCTCTTCCCCAGGACATAGGACAATTTCTGAAGCTTCCACTTGGTCTTCCCCATATGTTAGCTCTTAACCTGTAAGCCAAAAACCAATGTCATAGTGCTACCAGCTTCCAAGTATGTTTATTCCAATGAGACCTTTCTTTTTTTTCCAAATAAAAAAAGCATTTAGAGCTAGACATTTTCCTCAAAACATTGCTTTACTTGCATCTTATAACTTTGCTGTGTTTTGTTTTCATTACCATTCAATTTGAAATATTTCCTACATTCTATTATTATTTAATATTTGACCCATGGATTACTTACAAGTGTGTCCATTCTAATTAAGTATTTGAGAAATGGGGAAATGACCACTAAGTGATTTCAGGAGCTTCTGTGAGCTAGACTTGTCCAGGACTCCATTCCAGAATGTCCCTTCCTGCTCTAGCGGTGTGGCTCAGTTGATTGGAGCCTCTTCCTGTACACCCAAAAGTCATGGGTTTGATTATCGATCAGGGGACACACCCAGGTTATGGGTTTGCTTCCCCGTTGGGGTGTGTATGGGAAGCAACCAATTGATGTTTCTCTCCCACATCAATGTTTCTCTCTCTCCCTTTTCCTTCCTCTCTCTCTAAGGAAAAAAAAATGTCCCTTTTCTGTTGCACCTAAACAGCACCACCCAGCACCCTTCCAAGTCCCAAACAACAAAAGCCTCTACAAAGTGGATTTTTATGACTTGGGCTTATGTCTTATGGTTTCTCTATACCTCTTTATAAAAAGGAAGGAGTGATGGCACCAATCTAACACCACAGAGCAGGCCTTGAGAATCAATCACTCTATGACAATTGAATCTTCGAGTATAAATACTACATCAAGGTCAATTATAATTAGGAGTATTTTTCAGATATGATTATGAGATTGGAAGTTAACGGTATTTGCATTTGAGAATATATTCATAAATATAACAACTTAATACTTGAAAACTTAAAACTGAAATGAAAGTTAACACACAACAGTATTGGCAGTGTTTGATGGCAGGAGTACATTCCACACTTAGATGTAAGGTGAAGGCTAGTGGGAAAGGACACTAAGTATAGGAAGTGGGAACAGGGAAGTGGTCAAGGGGAAGCTCAGAGTGGGCCCTCAAAAGAACAGACTTCAGGCAGCAACAGAGGGAGTGGTAGTCCTTGCCACTAGGGAATTACTTGAAATACTTGATATGGGTCTGGGCTCTCTGTGGTCACATAGGACAGGATCTTGAGTCTTTAAAAAAATGAATTTTAAAATGCCGTTTTCAATGTTGCACTATTCACAAACATTTTTAAAAGATGTGTGTGGGAAACCGTTTATTGTCTTCACTATCTGATAAGCATAGACAGAGAACCCCCTGAAGGCTGGGTGCCTTGGAAGCCCTAGCAAAGGTCGGAGCTAGGCGCCACCTCTGTTTGTCCAGACAGTGGTAGCTGAAGCAACTTTCCCCATCTATTATTATGTAAATCCTTGCTGATGGGCTAGTCTGCCTGTTGCAGGGGGTCGCCTGCCTAAGGGCTATGCTATGGGTGTATCCCAGATCAATAAAAGCTTGGTGAGGCCTGAGCACTGGTGGAAGTCCTTCTTCCTGAGTTGGACTTACTCTCCTGGTCCCCCAATATTTCCAAATTATCTCCTGTATTTTCTCTTTCATTTGTGTGCGGCTCCGCTTCCAGGTCCTGAACCCTGATCCACGCGGGATGTGGAGGGAAACACACTCAACAGATATGTTGTTATTGATTTTAGAGACAAAGACAGAGGGAGAGAGAAACGTTGACGTAAGAGAGAAACATTGATTGGTTGTCTCCCGCATGTACCCTGTGGATCAAACCCGCAACTGGGGTATGTGCCTTGACCATGAATTAAACTGGCAACCTTTTGGTTCATGGGACAACACTCAACCAACTGAGCCACGCTGGCCAGGACATGAGTCTTTTTAAATTTTTTAGTAACAAAGTAGTCAGTGATCCCAAAATGCTGGAGAAGGTGAGATATATGAAACTATGCTTTCTGTCTATGAATTTTAATATAATAAATCTTCATTAATGGACCACTATCCTAGTTTGAATACTTACATTGCAAAGTAGGCATTAATATATCCATTTTATGATGAGAAAACTCTAAGAATCAAATGATTAAACTTATTTTAAAAAGGAAAGGAATTAACTGTGAGTTTAATTCTGTTTTGTCTGATGTCAATTCCTAAAATATTCTCATTACAATACACTGTTCTGATGGTGCAGCTCACCATGGAAAGGTCATAAACTACATCTAATTTCAATTTTTCAAGACCTAATGCTATTATCAGAAGTAATGACCAGTGATAAGATGGAAGATACCTAGCTCCAAGAAATGTCAGATAATATATTGTTCTCGAGAGATTTTTTTTAACGGAGCTTAAAACTGTTTTTCCCTATACACACCACTATTTTTTACAAAGAAATTATATTTAGTGTTAGCTATTTTACTTAGATTTTTGTGCCCTTGCAGAAAACGTTTGGGGATAAAATTTAAAATGCGGAAAAGTTTTGATAATTTATGACTAAAAGAGAACAGAATATTTGAAAAAAGTTGCAAAGACTATGACTTTTTTTTCCTAATTCAAACAAAACTTTCATAAGCCAGTGTGACTAGAAATATATACCCTCCCCCCATCATTAACATTTTTTCCTTTTCTTGAACATGAAAACTAAACTTAACTTAAAGTTCTGGGTTTGGGTTTTTGAGGCTGGTAGCCTCTTTCATGATGACTGCCTGACCAATCAAGCACAGAAATAATGGCCTCAATAATTAGTTAATTGCGACACACTCAGGGAATAGCAGGGCAATTGAAACGCTTCTCTCTCATTCTGAGGGTGAAGCATGCTGACTGCACTTCTAATTAGCCAATTAAAGGTGCATTCTCCTCATTGAGCATTTTACGCTCACTAGGAATTTTATTTCCAAATGCTGAATGAGAAATGAGTTCAACCAGTAGTTTCTGTATTCCCTAAGGTCAGCTTATTTTCTAAGTTCTCACTTAAATTCTAAAATGGGTAAAGAGTTAAATATTTTCAAAAATAAATCATAAAAAAACAAAAGACAATACAAATAAATATTACACTTCTGGATGGCAAAGAAATAGTTTAAAACAGAAGAATATGTGTAAGAAAAGCCTGACCGATCTGACAAAACAAGCTTTATTTATTTTTTGCCCTTTTATCCCAACATATTAAAAACATATTCATGTACATTAGAAGGTAGCTGAGGAATGAGATTCACATATATGAATGAATAGAAACATTTCAAGATAATCTATGACTAAATGTCAAACTAAGTATTGTTATCATACTGACTATGATTATCACAAAAGACAGGCCCATAAGGAATGAAGGGTCAAAGAAAACCTTATAGTGAAGATGGAAATTGAGTACAGTCTTTGGAGTTGTATATAAGTTGGATAGGCAGAAGAAGTGAATGCAAAAGGGGATTGCTATGAATGAAGGCAGTGTGAAAGGAGTATATAGCATGTATGGGGCACTGTAGTATAACAAGAACATAGGATGCATGTGGATATAGTGTGGTCCAGTAGAAAGAGCACTGAGCTGAGTACCATTACACCTCCTGAATTCAAACCCCATTCTACCTCAATTTCTTTGAGGGCAGTCACAGAGGTGGCTGATATGTACTAGTAAGAGATGGTAAAGTATCTTGAGGCTAGCAGTAGTATAGAGCCATTATCACTACTGCCTATGAAGGAGCAAGGAAAGAGAATGGTTTTGAGAAACCAGAGAAAGCTGTGGTATGAGCTGTAACCATATTTCCTCTGTGCTTTGTGACAGGAAGCTGGGGTCTTCATTTCTGAACTTCAGTAGGGAAAACAGCTACTGTCAACCTGTGGACAGGAAGGAAGCTTGGGAATAAGCCCCCCTCTTCTGCCCTGTAATTTCCTCTTTTTCTCCCCCATTGACTTAACACAACTGGGAGCTAGAGGACAAAGAAAATCAGTTTACATGGTCCATGGAGGCCAACTGCCCAGGATGCACAGAAAGGTGGACAAGGATGGAGAATGGATTTGGAGAGCAGTGGAAATATCCAGAACAACACACATTAGTTAGATAACCTTTAGCAAAACACTTACCCACTTGGATATTTACTAGTATTCTTCCCATCTATCCTATATAATAAAAGGCTAATAAGCAAATTGACCAAATGGTGGAATGACCGGTTGCTATGATGTGCACTGACCACCAGGGGGCAGACGCTTAATGCAGAAGCTGCCCCCTGGTGGTCAGTGAGCTCCCACAGGGGAGTGCTGCTCAGCCAGAAGCAGGGCTCATGGCTCGCAAGCGCAGCGGCGGTGGTGGCAGCGCTAAGGATGTCCGACTGCCCCCGGAATGCTAGAGGGCACAGGCTGGGCTGAGGGACCCCCCCCCCCAAGCGCATGAATTTCATGCACCAGGCCTCTAGTATTATTATAAAATACGAGTATAACAGTTATACTGGGGAAAAGCAAGAGGCAAAGTTAAGGATAAAAAGTTTAACCATATACTATTTTTTAAGAACCTAAAACATCTGAAAGTTGTGGGGTAACTATTGCCATACAAAGAGCAGCTTCAACGATAGTTTAGATTTTATAATCTCTGTTTCCTTTTGCCCTGTGAGATATTTTACGTGACAGCTTATTCCTTGAACTTAAGAATGGATCTGGAGAATATTATGCTAAATGAAACAAGCCAGTTAGAGAAAGACAAGTATCATATAATTTCATTTATATGTAGAATCTAATGAACAAAGTAAACTAACAAAGTGGAGACAGATTCATGGATACAGAGAACAGATTGACAGCTGCCAGAGGAGAAGGGGTAGGTAGCTGGGTGAGAAGGTGAAGGGATTAAGCAAAGAAAAAAAAGAAAGACTCATGGACATAGACATCATGCCATGGAACTTGCTGGAAAGCTACTCATGAGGGTGGTGCACTGGGAAGTAATTTATCAGGGGGAGGTGCCCACAAGAAGTCCCACAGAAACTTACTATTGTTGAACACTGCTGAGTGTCCCACATGCTTCTGGCCAGTGTGGACTGCAAGTGCAAGACCAGAAGAGCCTAAATACTTTCCTCCCTCCCTCCCTCCCTCCCTCCCTCCTTTCCTTCTCCTCTAACCCCATCTCTCTACCATCTTTCCTCTCTCTCTTTTATCCTGGTGACTCTGTACTCCTTTATCCATAGGTAGTTTATTCAGAAGGCTCGGGACGCTTCTGTGAGTCCGTGGCAGTTTGTTTATCACTTTCCTATAAAGATATTAAAACACCTGTTTCAACTATGAAAAGCAGAGTTGTTTGTAGTTAGTCCTCGTACTATCAGCTGACAGCAAATAAGACTGAAAAATAGACAGCATAATGTATTGCATTAGGAGATTGTCTCTCTCTCTGTGTACTTTGGATCTTGTTTTCTTATTTGAAGTTATACATAAAAAGCAGTATTTCTGCACTGACATTTCCATAAGTGAAAAGAACACAAAGCCAGGAGACACTGTACCTAGATTCTATCATCATTATTCAAATTGGAATTTATTAATTTTTTAATAAAATCTTTTGAGTGTTTACTTTGTGCCAGCCACTGTGCTAGGGCTGGATATTTGTATCCTACATAGGACGTTATTCTCCTCAGCTACCTCATGGTCCTGAAAATGAAACACAATGTCCCATTGTAAAGAGTCCTCATAAAAATCGAATTAGATAATGGATTGTAAGCCTTTTGAAAAAGATAAGAAACCCGACTCTATACTAATATCGATATCACAGTCATCACAAAACCAGGACGGCAATTAACTTACCGTGTCTTTTATTCCTTGGCATCTGGGCTAAGGGAAAGATTGTAAGTGATTCAGGTAAGACGGGAGCATCTGCATTCCTAAAGAATGTTTCCCGTAAATTGACAAGCATTAAAATTAACCTGTGAAGTTAATTTCGGTGTCTGACAGGGATGGCTTTTGGCTTTATGCAGTTATGTTCTTGACCAGATGAGGTCTTCCTTTTATTAGTTTATGAGTCATAGGGCAAGCATGGGTGCTGCACTGTGAATACTAAATCAGGGTTAAGGAAGTGAAGTTGCTTCTGGCTTTGCAAAAAACACACCTTTGTGGTGTATCTTCTTTGGTTGTTTATTGTGAATGATGGCTGCTCAGGGGGCAGCCAATCTCTCAAATTCTTTTCTGAGGCTTTGGCTTCCAGAGTTCTGACAGGGTGCTGGATCTCCTTCATTAGTTCTTGCTTCTCTTTTCTCTCTCCTCTCTCTCCCTCTCTCTCTTTTTTAATCACAATCTCACCAGCTCTCCAGGAGGATTGCGTCATCCACAGCTTTGGGTGCTGGGTAACTGCTCATGTCCTTCCCACTGCCTTCCACCAAGGAGAAGGGTGACAGATTGCTGGCTGAGAGTGTCAGGATGGCTGTTGGCTAATGATTGCTATAAATTCTGATAATAATAGCAATCATAAATAATATAAAGCAATAGCACTACAGCAGCTGGTATTTATGCTGCTCAGACTCTTATTTACAAAATTTAAAAAATTTTCCAAGACTTGTAAGAATTTGGGGTCATAGAATGCCACTTGGCCACAGGAGTTGACACGTGACAATGCGAGGGGTTTCTGGAAGGGCAGACAGAAAGACAGGGACCACTCCCCTGGATAGGTGCCCATCCTACATCAGAACTGCATGAGTGAGAAATAAATCTTGGTGGCGTTAGGCCACTGAGATTTTGTTTGTTAATTAGTGTAGCATAAACTATCCGGACTGATATGTACCGCTCATATGTCACTCATATCTCTGCTGTTAATATTTCTCATAAGCTAAGCACCAAAAACCCCATAGCCAAGTTAATTCTAATAAATAACAGTTGTCATTCATTGTGCTTTTATCAAGATAGTTGTGTTTTGAGATGTTTGTGTCAGTAACTTTTAGAAGCTTCAGGGTAATTACACAAATTTTAAATTCTAATTAAGATGTTGTTACACAGAAAATTGCAGCTGCCCCAACTCCCATCCAAAGTTTATCCCTAAAAATTTTACGTAAGAGTAAATCTACATACAAAAATCTTGACCAATCATATTGATCGTGAAGCATGACTTAGAGGGTTTGTATGTTTAGCAAGCATAAAACATACAGATATTAGTTGGTTATGTTATGTATTATAAATGCTATACAGTATTTATAATCTAAATCAGGTTTTTGTATATATAGGAAAAACTAAACATGTGTGTATTAATTTTTAGATCAACTATGAGCACAAAACTTATCTCTGCACCTATTGAGTGAACCCATGTCATCATGTGGTCACCAGAGGTGGGAAAAAAGAGGATTCCTTCCTTTATATTTCATTGAGGGGAGCATGGCACTGGGCCTTACCAATTCTGTACACAGTGAACTGGGAGAATTTCCTGAAAATGGGAGAAGAAGGTGCCTTCACAACAAAGCTAGACAGTAAACAATAAAAAGTGCAAATAAATTATCATTTTGATTAGCAAACCAGAATACCTGTGAAAAGCGTAGATTCCCTAGCATAGCAAATGGAGGAACAACACTGCCTAATTGAGTATCATGCAGTGAATATATAAAGGTAGTATTACAATATAAGATAAATATATATATTTTTAAATTTAAGGTTAGCAGTGGAATTTTTTTTCAAATGAAATCTTTTAGAGGTCTCTGATACATCAAATAGAATAGTTCTGGTGAAGCAGGTGTGGGACCAGAATTCTGCTGTTTAATACCATCCTTTCCCAATTCCCAGTGGTCATTTAAGACTAGGACTCTTGGACCATGGTTTCAAAACTACTCATCAGGATGGTGATTTTGAATCAGACCTTGGATTTCTGATGTGTTGCGTCATTTAACTCTCTGTCTTCTTACCACCCTCCCCCACCCCACTTACATTGGATGAAACTAAAACAGAAAGAGAATAAAGCAAATGTCAAAAATCCCAAAACAAAAAATGAAAAACTGGCGTTCTCTTCTATTCCATATGGCAGTGGACCAAAAAAAAAAAAAAAAAAAAAAAAGAAAAGAAGAACCCTAAGTAAAAGCAACTTTCATTGAGGTTGCAAGTAAGATAGGATCTTCTCTGTCGCATGTTAACTGTGATTTGTGTTTATAATATGTGATATGATGAAAGATCAGGCTTCACTGCATTTTATAGAGAGCAGCAACTTCAGGTCCGGGTACTGGGCTTGACATCACCCAGTGATTATGTCATTTCTGGCAAACTCCACTCAGATGTGCTTTGAATGATTTCGTTGTTCTTCTCTTTGCTGAGCTGATGTGTACTCCACCTCAGGCACCAATCCCAATCAAGTTACTGACCCACTTAGAGATCAGCATCCTCTGCAGTCAGGGGAAGTTTAAGAGATATTTTCAGTCTCTTCATCCATCCTGACCCCACTCTTCTAGAGGAAGAGTGAAAATGAGAAGCTGAGGAAAGGAGGCAAGGAGATGCTGATGCCGAGGAGCAGGAGGAGGTGGAAGGCCCTGGTAAGCTATTAGTCGTCTCGAGATGGACAGCTACAAAGATGTATTTCAGATTCTCTTTCTGGCCAAGAATGTCCCTTTCAGCTGAAACAAGTATCAGGCAAATTTGCTGCAGGGTTACCTAGGAAACCTCTCCAGTATTGCCATTCAGCTGCTTCTCAGGTCACAGTGTGAGTTCTCCGTTCAGAGACAGGGGCTCAGGTACTTCTTAGACCCTATGGATCTTTCAGTCCAACCAAAGACAGCACACTACCAGGTTTCACCTGCCTCCTTTCTGCTCCTGAAAACTTGAGACCAGGACTTGGGTGCAGGTAGTTGAGTTGGGAGATGACCCCAGGAAACACAAGTGAGGAAATGGCAATGTGAGGGAGAGAAGGTGACACCCAACACGGGTATATTAATAAATGGGTTACCACTGTGGGCCCTCAAGAATGTGTGTGTCCCAGGACTGGGAGGCTGGGGCACTGATCCACGAACTTCTGCCCCCCATTGGTTGAAGGTTGCCTCCAGCTGTGTTAGTCCCACAGTTCTGGTTATAACCGAGTGCAGCAGGTCTAGGTCTCTTGGTGCCAGAGAAAGCCCTCTGGCTGAGAAGAGAGACCCAGGAGCTAAACAGAGGTAGGAAGTTGTCTGCAGGTCAGCAATTGTCTACCCTTATCAGTAGGTGAACTCAGTTGGGTCAGAGGATATGGTCTGAGGCATTAACAGTGACTACAGCCTTGTATTTAGAATAGGGCCTAGTATTATCCTCTCAATAATAGGGGATCAAGAAATACTTATAAAATGAAACATTATAAAATGTTTTGTTTTTGTTTGTTTTGTTAACCCTCACCTGAGGATATTTTTCCATTGAATTTTAGAGAGAGTGGAAGGGAGAGGGAGAGATGGAAATAGAAAAATCGTTGGTTGCCTCAGCACACAGTCCTTGGTTTCCGGGATTGAGCCTGCAAACAAGGTACATGCCTTTGACTGAAATCGAACCCAGGACCCTTCAGTCTGAGGGCCGATGCTCTATCCACTGAGCCAAACTGGCTAGAGCAACAATATAAAATGTTTTAATCTAGAATGAAGAAGTTTAAAACTAAGTGATCAGTCCAAGTGAGCAGAAGTTGTTAAAGAGGAGAAATATAGAGAAAAACATAGAGAAAGAGGGAAATACGAATAGAAAGTGAATTTCTATAGTATAAAAAAGATTTGTTCATTCAGAATATGTTTATTGAGCACCTATTATATTCCAGGTAGTGCTCTAAATTGCAGGGAACAGAACAGTGAGTAAAAGTCACAAAATTCTATGTCCTTATGAAGTTTGTATTCTAATGAGAAGGAGATAGATTGTTAGGGAGATAAATAAGTTAAGTTTACAGTGTGCTTAGTGATCATGAGTGCTAAGGAGAAATATATAGCAGAAGAGAGGACTAGGAAATGTGGGGTTGGGAAAGTATTATAATTTTAAATAGGCTGGGCACTAAGAAGGGCGTGAGGGAGCCTTGAAGGTATCTAGCAGGGAGCATTCCAGGTAGAGGAACAGCAGGGGCAAAATCCCAATCTAGGAACATACTTTTATGGGAGGAAAATTAGTTTTCACTCTACCTTTCTGAGTTCTTGGCTGAGACCCCTTTAATATACAGATTAACAAGAGAAATATAAACAGAACCCAGGAAAAACGAGTAACCCAAAGAAGTGACTTTAGAATTCAGGCTTAAATACCATCTTACTAGTGAAAGGGCAGGGGGAGGGGGGAAGATAGGCCTCTTAAGGGAGAGTAAATGATTTTTAGGGAAGATGAATGGGCTCTTGGAAGAATAGGTGGGAGGTATGATAGTTTGTGACAAAGTTTGTCTGGGTGTGGTGCTGACCTCTAGTCTCCTCTTCTGGGATGAAACCCCCTAGAAGGGGATCTGTGACACCTGAGTTCCTTTTGGGGGATCTTACTTTTAAGGCAGATAAGGGGAGTTCAGAGAAATTCTCGCCTTGCATTTGTTGTTTTTCAGGTGACTATAGCTCTAAATAATATACCAAAGCATCATCCTTTGGGGTGGCGTATCCTGAACTCCTACGTCATATTTTGGGGTGGCATATTCTGCTACTTTCACCTGGAAAATTGGGTGAGCAGCAAAGGAGACATGTGACTGAAGCAGCTGAACAAGAGTAAGAATGGAAGGGCGTAGGGTGAGAGAGGAAAGCTCAGAATACATAAAGTAAGCCAGGGGCATATTTACAGGGCCTTGCATGCCTTTTTTATTTTATTTTTTTTAAAGATTTACATTTCTACTCTGAGTACAATAGGAAGCCATTGGAAGGTTTTGAATAAAGATGTGATGAGATGAAATAAAGAAAAGGCAAAAATTATTGGGCCTTAGAGGGGAATGGCAAATGATTATGTGAACCAAGTGGCATTTGTTAGTGTCACCTATCTTGTCCTCATTAGAGCACTCTCCACAAAGGGGACATATAAAAAATATATATTTTATTGATTTCAGAGAGGAAGGGTGAGGGAGAGAGAGATAGGAACATCAATGATGAGAGAGAATCATTGATTGGCTGCCTCCTGCACGCCCCACACTGGGGGTTGAGCCTGCAACCCGGGCATATGCCCTGACTGGGAATCAAACCTTGACTTGCTGATTCATAGGTCAACCCTCAACTACTGAGCCATGCCAGCCGGGCCAAAGGGAACATTTTATACAGGTGCCTGATTTATACCCACTTGCTGCTCAGCTAGAAGATCCAGAGGTACCTGGACATGGATCTCTCTCACCAATGTCTCTAAGCACTTTTATTTTAAGAGGTGTTTTTCCCAGCTGGCATAACTTCGTGGTTGTGCATCTATCTATGAATCAGGAGGTCGTGATTTGATTCCCGGTCAGGGCACATGCCTGGATTTTGGGCTCCATCCCCAATGTGGGGCATGCAGGAGGCAGCCGATCCACGATTCTCATCATTGATGTTATTCTCTCTCTCTCTCACTCCCTTACTCTCTGGTTTCAATAAAAAATATTTAAATAAAATAACAAATATTTAAAAAAGAGGTATTTTTCATACTGGAAGACAAGATAAACATCTTTTTTGGGCACAGTTGAACAAATCTAGAGATTTTTTACCCTTGGAAGATCTGTGGAACTGTTCTTTGAAGTCACATGATCTTTGCTTTGAAACCAACAATATTTTGAAATTATGTTGTCATACATATTTGTTAGGCTTTGGGTTGTAAGCAAAAGGAGATAATTTAATTGACACGATGTACGGTGGCCAGTAGAGAAGCAATCGTTGAAGACCTTGCCTTCAGAAAAGGTGGGAACTGGGGAATTCTAGAAGCATTAGTAGCAGGAGTGAATTAAGAGCCTCAGAGGTACCACCATAACTGGCTCGATTAGCTCCAATCACTTTTGTTTTTCCCCATTCTTGCAAAACTTCCCTCCAAATCCAGACCTGGCACATGATCTTTGGCCTCACCTGGGCCACATGCAATGCGATAAAGTGGCTTCTGTGCAGCATATGTATAGAACAATCCTATTGCCATGGGAAGTTCTTTTGCACAATACTGCTATATATGGTAGTAATAAAAATCTGCATAATTTCTTTAATTGCCCCAAACTTCATAACTGCTTTTAAAACAATATACTCTCACTTCCATGACAGTATTTAACTCCGGTTTCAGCCTTCTGATGGAAACAGAGAGTGCATTTTTATTTCCATTTTATAGCTGAGGAGACTGAGGCCACGATAGGAGGAGCACCTGGCAATGAATATCACCCAGCCAGTGCCAGGTCACAGAGCCAGAGTTCGGACGGGGGCACCTGCGTCCCAGTGCAGACTCCCTCATACCAGTCCTGATGCAGCTGCCCAGACAATGGATGGTTTGGTGTAAAGCTGCTTCTCGGGTTATTAAAACAGAGGAACAATTGTGTGGTTGTCACAGTTTGAGTTTTTATAAATTTCCCCATCAAGGCAGTAAGCATGCAATCCCAGCAGGTATCTTTTATGCAGCTTTTAAAAGCTCCTTTGTCAAAGGAAACTGTGTGCCCATGACATAAATATGAAGACGGATTGACAGGTAGGAAATACTTTATGGCTGGCTGGAGGGAAATGGGGGTAAGAAGTGCTCTCAGCCCGCTCTCAGTTCTCTGGAGGCATGGATCTTGGAAGTAGGAGGTCCCAGACCGTGCACCGAGGCGTGTCACCCAGCACTTGGGTCTTGTGACTGCTAGGAGCAGGCAGTTTCCCATGGGTGTATTTAAGGCGGAACTTGCAGGCTTATAAAGCTCAAGCTCTTATCACCACACGGCAGAGCCTTTGTAATGCAGTTACAAACACATTAGACTTGTTTCCATGCGCCATCCATAAAATCAGGCCCACGGATTTGTGGATTTGTGGCACCTGGAGCAAGATTATAAGTGAAGTCTCATTTCCGATGTGTCTAAATGTTTCAAAGATGGGCCCATGGCTCAAACCACAGTCACCCTGTGGCCCCCGTGGGTGGCTCCTCTCAGATCTCCTTGGAGATCCACAGGTCAAAGGAGACTCCCCCTCCAGGGCCAGCCCTGCTGCCTGCAGATATGCTGGTGAGGGCGGGTGGGAGTGGGCCTGAGCCGCGATCCTCAGTGGGACCGGACACTGGGACTGAGTGACTCAATCAAGTGCCTCAAGGGGCCAGGGTGTGCTCCCCTTCTCCACACGCCATTTTTCTGGTTAGGACTTCCAGACAGTTCTAAGCTTTCGAACAACACACCTCTAGAGCAAATGGAGGGAGGGGACTTAGTTATGTTAGAAACAGACCTGTTCAGACACCCACTGCTGGGCGATTGGGAGTTGCTGTCCGTTTCCCTCTCCCCCAACACGCACAGCTCGGCTCTCAGTCCTGCGTCTTCAGTTGTGGGACCTAGTTCAGCTTGTGCCATGCTCCTCCCCCATAAGCTTATTTGCCCAGAAAATTACTGAACTTTCAAAAAAAAAAAGTTTAGAACACTAAAAAACAAAACAAACAACAGTGTCTAAAGCAGGGGGCCCTACGCTTGGTTCCTCTTGATACATGAATGTAGAGCAGAGATTCACAAACCACGCGTGCTACATTGCATTGCTGTATTATGATCCTTTGATTGATTTTTGCTACAACTGTGAATACACCCTGCAAGAATGCGGTCCATTGTGTCAGTCACTGAGCTAAGTAGGTCCTGGAATGGGCTGTAGAGCAGAGCTCCATACTGGGAGTTAGGGGCATGAGTGGTAGCACCTTGTCAAGTTGGTGCCAAAGAAGAATTAGCGGGACATGTGAGGACTTTGCCTGCTGACAGCGTGATCTGACTTAAAGAGGGCATTTTAAAGTGACACGGTACTGAAGCATGACCATGTGAACAGTGCAATAACTAGATGCTTTCAAAGAGGGTGAGACATTTTCTCTCAGTAGTATTTGTGTTATAATCATTCCTGGCTTGGTTAGCATTGGTGTTTTTGAATGCCAAGAGATTATAACATTCAGAAAATGTGCCACAAAAACAGCAAAGTCAAGAACTACTGATCTGGAACCTTTCTACTGTTACCAGTCAGAGACCATCACCAAGACTTCCTGTTGCCCTGAAAAGGGATAAGCAGAGAAAACATCCAACCAAAAGAGAAAAAAATATTGTATGGTTTCAGCTTTGCCAGCACACGAGTTAATTGATGCCAGTTGTTCTGGTCCCACCACCTTTAAACCCCACAGGGAGAGCTCTCCCATCAATAGGTGAATTGTGACACTCACATTTCCATATTTTGAAAAAAAGGTTCATTCACCACCATGCAAATTGCCTTCTCTCTCAGAGCTCCTGATGGGGAATGGCAAGCATCAGGACCTGTCTGAGCTTTTCCTTTTATTGACCACATCATATATTTCCAATTTCCCAGTTAATTTTTTCCATCTCCATTAATCCCTGTGTGTCAGATCCCCAATCTTCAGTTAATTGTGGGATCTCTCTAGGGACACAGATTTAACCCCTTGCGAGTGGCAGAGTGAGTGTCCCACATTTACCGTGACCTTGCATCTCCCAACTCTAAACTTTCTTCCTCTTTCTGTATGTCTTCAGACCAGCAAACTTGCAAGGTTTTCTGATCCCTGATTTTGCACTTGGTGAGTCTCAAGAGCATGCCCTTGTGGGCCCAGTAAGAGGTGATATATCTTCTGTCGTACTTTCCAAATCATTGCCTTTCTAAAGTCACCAGACCCTGGATAAGGCCACTAGTCTGATGTTCTAGAATCTAAAACATCAGAATAGAATATTGGCTACTCACCAATCCCAGACATTGTCAGGTAAAGTACCTGCCCAATAAAACTCTGGACCCTGATACACAGGCCTAACTAGTTCCATAAGACCAGTCCCTGCTGGCAATACAAAGAAGTTGCCCATAGGCCTTACATCTGGCCTCTTTGGCTTCTAGGTGAATATGAGACTGGCAAGCCATAGATTACGCTTCTCAATTATTTTCATTGGTCAGAGTGCTGGTAAAAAAATTGCTTTTGCTTCTATAGTTTTAGAATCTCAACTGAGACTGCCTTGGCCCTAGTAATGAGTCTTCATGGTAATTTGGCTTTGACTTGCCTGTGGGAAAAACAAGTCAAACAAGAGTTGCAGTTTCTTTATTTTTTTACTATTTACATTATGCATAAAAATAGTTAACTATTTTTTTTGTTGGTCTCTTTGCTCACTTAGATGTCTGTGCATAATTCTTCCTCAGAGTTTGGAATATTACTGTTTGATAGTATGAGTTTCCAGTGCTTTTCTTTTTTAACCTTCTTAGGCAACTTGTGAGCAGGAAGGTCAGAAACTGTGAGTCACCTGCCTTCTTAATTTGACATCTGGTCTCATTGCTTTCAAGCTTCTCCACTTCAGAGCACTGTTACAAGTGATTCGCTGTTGTCAAATGGGCTTTGAAAGGCATTTAGACAACCAGGTTTTAACACAACCAAGACATCCTTAACACCGATGACTCTGCAGAAAATCAACTGGAACAGCCCCCTTCAGTATCAGATTGTATTTTCCATAGGCAGGGTATTTTGGAAATAACTATATAACTTATTATTCTACATAGTTTGATAACTACTCCATGAGGGCAAGTAATGTGAATGAACAAATAATAACCAGCTCCATTTAAAACCCTGTGTTCTCTAAAGATAATTCGAGAGATTATTCTCTTCTTCAGCCTTGGATCTGAAATCATTTTTACACTAAAGTGAAAATGAAGTCTAGTCAGATCAATAGCACAAGTAATTTCTCATCAAAGGGTAGCAGTCTACTTTCAATTACCCATGGTGAAGTGAAAGAAGGCCAATGAAACAGCAATAATTTAGATTCCTGTTCTAACCAGAAGTTGCAACCCCGTTTCAGAACTATCTTCAAAGCTGTCTATTGCTTTGCAATGAATCTTTCTCCTCTTCTGTTGGAGCAGGAAAATAGACCAAATGTAAATAGCAAAAACTACCAAGAAGGCAAATAAAAATAAAACAAATCTTGTCCCCACCCCACCCCCTCATTCTTTAAGATGCAGAGTAGCTTCTGGCATAGAATAGGTGCTCAATAAATGTTTGTCAAGCTAAACATATAATATGAATATTCAGAATAAGAATTTAGATACTTTTGTCTTTCCTGAACACAAGAGGTTTCCTCTTAGAAAATTTGATTGGCTAGAGGAAAAAAATTTAGGTGCCTTGAGGAAACTGAGGAAAACAGTAACCGGTGATATGTTGCTTCTAACAGGAGGCTGGCACCAGACCACCTCATAATAGGGCTGGAGAAGAGATATTGTTTGGAAGGGCCAGCTTGAATTAGCGATGGGTTAGGATAATGCAATAGTAACCAAACAGCAAGACAAACCAGGGGCCACCCTGGCTGGAGCCAAGGCAAGAGTCAAGCAGATAGTCAGATGCAAAAAATCAACTCAAGCTTGACTTTAAACCAAAGTTAACTGGATCACAGATCCAAATGTTTGTTTTATATATCCTGTCCAAGGATTTTTATTGTAATTTATGAGAGAGATAGGGTAGAGTATGCTTATTCCATCTCAGTGGAACTGAGATTATTGATTCTGCCTGCCCCCTCTTTTTTTTAAACCTAAGAAGTCAATTTTATTTTGCTGGTGATTAAATTGAATGGAAATAACACCAAGTTCTAGCCAATGACACATAGGGGCATCTGTTTAAGGCTCTGAGAGCGATATTTCTCCTTGATATAGAGAGATCCATGGAGAAATTCCACTCTTAAAAAATCCTCACCCAAGTATGCTGTTTTAATGGTTGAGAGAGAGAGAGAGGGTAGAGAGAGAAACATGGATCAGTTGCCTCCTGTAGGTGCCCAGACCTGGGATTGAACCAGAAACCTAGGTATGTGCCGTGATCGGAATTGAACTCACAACCTTTTGGTATACAGGATGATGCTCCAGCCAACTGAACCACCTAGTTAGGATGAAATTTTACCCTTCCTTCCTGCCATTGGACGCTGTACAATGGCATGATGCTTGGAACTGTGGTTGCCATCTTGCTCATGAAAGAAAAGCCAAAAATTATACAGAAGCCAAATTGAGGCCCAGACATCACTGAGGGTTGAGTTAGCCAAATCTGGAACCACCTACCTTTAGACTTTTATTATATGGGCTCATCAATTCCTAAAGTGAAGCCATTTCCAGCGAGGTGCCTTTAAATTGCAGTCTAAGGGATTCTAAATGATAAACTAGATTATTCCATTTTCTGATTTAGGAATTCAGCCATCCACAAAAAGAACTGTGATAGAATTAATGGATATCCCTTGATAATCTTTAAATTACATTAAAAAATCCCTGAGTTGACAGTTTATTCACTGAGTAAACGATTTGACATAAGGGGAAAGATTAATGTTTTGATATTTTAGAACTATAAAACTAAAAAGTAAGTATGCAGCCTCAAAAGATGGTGATAGAATTATTTTTTATTCTTTTGTGGACTTAGAGATATGTTATAATACTATTCTTTTTTAAAAAATATATTTTATTGACTTTTTACAGAGAGGAAGGGAGAGGGATAGAGAGTTAGAAACATCGATGAGAGAGAAACATCGATCAGCTGCCTCCTGCACACCCCCCACTGGGGATGTGCCCGCAGCCAAGGTACATGCCCTTGACCAGAATTGAACCTGGGACCCCCCCAGTTCACAGGCCGACGCTCTATCCACTGAGCCAAACTGGTCAGGGCTATAATACTATTCTTTAAGTTCCTTTATTCACCATTCAAAAATACATTTCATGTACTAGAAACTTGTTCTGGATACTTGGAGTACTAAGATGAGCCACAAATGGGTGCTGCTCTTTTATGGTCAGGGAGTGGATATAGACTTATAAACAAATGCTGTGGTTAAAATGCAGAGTAAAATAGACTAATATATGGGTATATATCCACATTATTTTTAAAAAAATATATTTTATTGATCTTTCACAGAGGAGAAGAAGGGAGAGGGATAGAGAGTTAGAAACATTGATGAGAGAGATCGATCAGCTGCCTCCTGCACACCCCCCAGTAGGGATGTGCCTGCAACCAAGGTACATGCCCTTGACCGGAATCGAACCTGGGACCCTTCAGTCTGCAGGCCGACGCTCTATCCACTGAGCCAAACCAGTTCGGCTATATCCACATTATTTAGAAATATAAAAGAAAAAAAGAGCTGCTTTTGAGGTATAGTTTTTCTATTCAATGATAATCTATTTTTTTGTCATATATGAATATTGTATATTTCTTTGGTTCTAGATTATTGGGTAGTATAATATGCTTCATTTTCATAATGTGAGATATTGAAAGGAATATTTGTTCTAGTTATAGAAATGGGTCCATCATTCAATTTGATTTAATCTCTATTATGTTATTTTTCTTATTTGTTGAGCTTTTAAATATATGTTTTTAATTTCAAGGATTTTCATTTTTTATGTTTTTATAGAAGCATTTTCTCATATCTTTGAGGATATTAACTTTTCTCATTTGAAAACAGTTTTTTTCCTTTGTGTTAGGCTGTTTGTTGAGTTTGCCTCCTCTCTTTCATGGGTATTGATTTTCCTCAAATATTCATAGATTTCTGCTTGGTCACTCCTGTTTTTATTTGAAATTCTCCTTTTGCCTACTGGTGGTTTTTTGTACAGAATCCTGTACTTAGGTGGCTTGGGGGGAGATGGGGTAGGTTGACAGGCAGGTTGTGTGAGGCCATAATCTTCTGGGTGTCGTCACTGAGGGTTTGTGAGTTATGTTGCAGATGGGGCGTACTCACTGACTGAATCTACCCAAAGTCGGGGCAACCAGATCTTCCACGGAAGACAGCTGTGCTCACTGCTTTTACTTAGAGACTAAGGACAGAGCCATCTGCTTCCTTGACTTTTTTCTTTCTTTTTTTTTCTGTTGCTGTCTGTGTGGAAATTTAGCATTATTTTGGTCTCTGCTCTTCTGTTTTCTGCTTCCACATTTTTTCCCCCATCGATTTTTAGAGAAAGTGGAAGAGAGAGGAAAAGACAAGAGAGAAATATTGATGTGAGAGAAACACATCGATTGGTTGCCTCCTGCAGGTGCCCTGACCAGGACCCAGGGTTGGGGAGGAGTCTGCAACCAAGATACGTGCCCTTGACTGGAATTGAACCAGGGACCCTTCGGTCCGCAGGCCAACGCTCTATCCACTGAGCCAAACCAGCTAGGGCCCTGTGCCCACATTATTACTCAGCTTGTGGTTCTCAGCCTTGTTTGCACAGTGGGATCTCCCTGGGCAACTGGCTTTAAGAGCTACTGAAGACTTTGTCCTACCCCCAGAGATCTTGGTTTACTTGGTCTGGGGAGCAACCTGGGCACTGAGATTTTTTGAAGTTCCCAAGCTGATTATAATTTACAGCCACACTGCAAACCACAGTGCTAAGAAACAGCCTCAGGAATATCATTTATAAAAGTGTAGAGGAAATTCTTGGGGTTCATATCAGGGCAGAAACTATTTTTATCTTCTGCTCACTGAAAGGAGTCTGCCTTTCATCATTTTCTAACATAGTTCTAGATAGAATGATCATCCTATTGTTTGTCCCATAGTCTTTCCTTCTTTTGTATCTGTTGACTTCAACTTAACCTGAAGTAGGTAGAATTGCTTTTATGTCCATAGTTGTTTTTATTTTTCTTACTTGTTTTGGTTTGAAATTCCTCTTTCTCCATTCTCTGTCATCAGCGATGTTTCACTTTCCAAGATTATTTAGAATTTTTGGTCTGACCCCCATACACGCAGTTTGATTGCTTTTGTGGACGCCGAACAAAAGTTCACCTGCCAGGTTTGCTGCACTTTTCCTAAATTAAGTGCATATCGCTCCTTTTCATCTCTGAAATCTAAGACCCTGCTTCCCCATTTTCCAAAACATCCTATATATCCAATATTACTTCACTGTCTTTGGTATTCATTTGTATGTGAATTCTTTTTTTGTATGTATTAAACTTTGAATATTTCCAGTTAATCGGATTATGTTAATTTTATTATTAGTCTAGTTGTTAGAACTGACAAGGTATAAGGAAACTAATTAATTTTTTTTATCCCCCATAGAGAAAAAAGTTTATTAACACTATTATTTGTTTTTTAATACTGTTGTAAATTTATTTTAACTATTTATTTATTTATTTATTTATTTATTTATTGTTATTTCAGTGGATTTGAAGAGGAATAGATGGACATATTTGTGCTCATTCTATCAAATTTATTCCATTTCCCAGTTTTATTCTCTATTTGTCTTCCCCCCTAATAGATCTATAAAATGTGGAAAGAGATATTTTACAATCTCTCGCAGCAATTCTATTTTTGTTTTATATAAATTGATGCTTTTATATGAAGCATAAATGTTCATGGCTATTACAAATATATGTAGATTCTGCCATTTATGAGTATAAAATGACCCTTCTTTTTCCATGAGAAATTTTTGTCTTATATTAAATTTTGTTTGAAATAAAAAGGGCCTCATTTCCTCTCTATTTTAATTTCATTTATCTGACAAGACTTTGCTTACCCTTTAAAAAACATTTGTCAATTTAATGCATTTCTTTAAGCTTAAAGAGCATATGACTAGATTTTCAAAATCTTATTTTTAATGGGGAGTTGAAATAATTAAAATTTATTATCATAACTTGTATGCTTGGCCTGGCCTCTGTCATCTTATTTTATGATTTCAGAGCTTATACCTCCTTGTTTTTCTTTGGATTTATAGCTTCTACTTTGTATGCTAAGCTTTGTTTTCTTTCACTTTTTCCAATGTTTTGAAAGATAAACATCCCTCTTAAAATTTTTGTCTTTTGGTTTTTGGAAAAGGATATTTAGTCTTTTGTTAATTCTTTTTTTTCCAATTTGAGTTCTTATTTGTAAATAATAGAAATGGACTCTGGTTCAATTAGGCAGAAGAGGAAGGATAAGGAGGTGTTCACATAATTGATAGGAAGAAAGACAGGTACACAGAGAGAAGCCATTAGCATCCGTGTCACAGGGCAGGCCATGCCTAGGAACAGCAGCTCTCTGATGCCTCTGCTGCTGCTATGGTCTCTGTGTCCCATGGACACTGCACCAGACACTGCCTCAGTCACCTGGACTGCTCCTGCTCCGTCACTGGGCTCCACTGCTATCCCTTCCAGGTGGTTTCTGAATGGTCTCTGCTTTGGGGCATCATTTGCTTCACATTAACACCCCAAGCAGGACCACATAATGGACTAAGCTTACACTTCCAGCCTCTCACAGAGTTAAAAGGTATTTGGGAAGGCAAGTTTCTGGCCTTTCTGCTTCTATAATAAGGCAAGGCCCTGCTGGCACCGCCCACCATGTCCCAGATCTCTGCATAATATTCAGATCTTCTCTAGTTTTATCACCACCCCTTTTCAATATTTTATTTATTTTGAAATGTTTTTATTGATTTTTAGATAGAGAGGAAGGGAGAGAGAGAGAGAGAAACATCAATGAATCATTGATTGGCTGCCTCCTGCACGCCCCCTACTGGGGATTGAGCCTACAACTTGGGCAGGTGTCCTGACCAGGAATCCAACCCTGGACCTCTTGGTCCATGGGATGATGCTCAATCCACTGAGCCATCACCAGGCTGGCCCTTCTCAATATTTTATAAACAATGACTAATTACACTAATTCATAAACACTAAATACCATACAGTAGTAAAGAGAAAGGGAAGAAGAGGGAGTTTGGTTAAAATACAGAATGGAGCAAAAGTAGGTTTACTCTTGTGAGTATATAAAACAGAGTTTATTCCTGTATTAGTATTTATTAATTACTAGAGGCCCGGTGCACAAAATTCGTGTGTGGGTATGGTCCCTAGGCCTGGCCTGCGATCAGGGCCATCTTCCCCAGCTGCCCGCAGCTGGCCCCGCCCCCCAACCTTGGTTCCCTGTTTGCCATTGGGTGATTGGTGCCTGAAGGCCAGGGGAAGGGACCAATAGGTCGCCTGTTCCTGCCTGCTCACTGGCCCTGCCCCTGATCGCAGCCTGCTTGCCAGGGAAAGGGACCAAGAGGTGGTTAGTGCACCTCATAGTGACTGGTCCAGCAGTCATTCTGCCATCAGGGTCAATTTGCATATTACCCTTTTATTATATAGGATAGAGGCCTGGTGCACAGGTGGGGGCCGGTTAACCTACCCTGAAGGGGGCCCTGGATTGGGGTGGGGGGACCCCACTGGAGGGTGGGGCCACCAGGGCAGGGGCCGCGGGATTTGCAGGCTGGCCCCACCCCTGATCAGGATGGGGTTCTTGCTGGGGCGGGGCTGGCCTGGGTGAGGGGCCAGGGCAGTTTGCAGGCTGGCCACACCCCCTGCTTTATCAGAAAGGATGTCTGGAAGATGTCTGGTCTAATTAGCATATTACCCTTTTATTAGTATAGATCATATTATTTTCCATACAAACAACTGTAAAACAACTTTTGCCCCACCCTGTATATTCATAGCAAGGAAGTGTGGATAGAGGTTATAATCCTTATTTCTTCAACTGGTCATATGGCTGTGGGTCAGCACTGCCCAATAAAAGTTTCTGTAATAGTAGAAATGTTCAATACACAAGCCATTAGTCACCTGTGGTCAGGGAACCCTTGAAATGTGGCTAGTTAAGGGGAGGACCTAATATTTTCATTTTATTTGATTCTAATGAAATGTAGATTTAAAGAGTTATGCGTGACAGATGGCTACACTATTGCACAACTGTAAATAAAACGATGTTGTTTCCTTTGCCTTCAGCCATACTTTAGAGAATTGGGCTCTTTCCCAGTCCAATTTCATTACCCAATTTCAGGATAACCCTTAAACCTTGTCTATGTAGGGCTTCATTAGTCATCTGCTTAAAACTGACCATGAAACTTGTTAGGAAAGGGTCCAACGACATTCTCCTCTATTCTTATGGGAAAAAAACACACCCATCCTTATTTGTTTTTTATAAATAGTGTCAATTACCAGGAAATACTATAACACCTTAGTTTATATATTCATCCTGTGGCATAGGAAGCACAAATAACCTGATGGCAACTCAACAGGATGGCTCGCTCCTTCCTTGTGAACAAAACTTCAACACGAGGGAATAATAGAGTTATGCGATGAGAATGTCTGAAGTTTTTCCAAGTATATTGTTAGATTTAATTCTTGGAGGTATCACAACCACTTCCACCCATTGGTTCCTGGACCCGCAATCTGGCTCTGGAAGAAGCAGAACATTCATGGTCTCCTTAAAGACTGCAGTCTAGCCTGGCAAAATATTCTCTCCCACCTGGAGTGACTCAGTCTTCCACTGCCCCTTATAATGTTTTGTAAGTCCAGCTGCTTTCAGATGATGGGACACATGATAAAGTTATTTTACGGCCTTTTCTTTCACTGTAATCTCAGTTCCTTGATCAGAAACAACGTTGTTTGGGACACCACGCTTGTATATAAGGCTTGTATATTCAGTAATGGGGGTCCTTGTGGCAGTAGGGTAAGGAGAAAAGCAAATCCAAATCCGAATAAGTGAGGTCAAATGGCTACTTTTCCCAGGAAGGAAGGTTTCCAATACAGTTAACCTTCTACTAGGCATCTGGCTGGCCCATGAAGATCTATATATATATAAAAGCCTAAGCGACTGTCCAATTGTTCGACCATCAGCTATAATGCGCAATGATCACTAGGGGGCAGATGTTCCGACCAGTAGCTATGATGTGCACTGACCACCAGCAGATGCTCAACGCAGGAGTTGCTGAGCTGTGGTGACTTAGCAGCTGTGGTTCTCCAGTGACACACCCAGAACCAGAGAGGAGGGAGCCCGATTCTGGGGTGCCTCACCCGAGAACCACCTTCTCGCAATCCTGGACCCCTTTGTCAGAGAGTTGGTTTTGCCCAATCCCCGCAGGCCAGGCCAAGAGACACCATCGGTGCACGAATCTGTGCACTGGGCCTCTAGTAGTATTATATTGCTCTTTTAGTGGAAATATTGAGCAAATAGCAGTAGCTTGGAAGGCCTTTGTAATGGGACATCCATGTTGATAAACACATAACTTCCTTCATACATAGCTGGGGAGGAGAGGTTCGCTGTCTACCTTATATTAAAAGCTTCCTTGACAGTGGGCATCCATGTTGGATACAAGGCCCTTTCTGGGCCTTTTCTGAGAGCCCTCTAGAATAGCTGCTGAAATTAGAGTTAAAATCTGCTCAAGTTTTGATAATCTATTTTAATTCTCTAAGTCCCACTTCTTCAACAGGGTCTTCCTTTCCACTTCTTCTTTTCTTCTGCCCAGACCTCACTCAGGGGCAGAGGTTCTATCAGAGGCGATGCCCAGTGCAATGACAGAGCCCTGACTTCCTGGGTCTTGGCATGTAAGGCAGTGGTTTCATGCTAGGAGAGGTAAGCTGCGAAGACCTGAGTCTCTGCACAGTATGCACAGCGCATCTGCCTTGAGCCAATGGCCAGTCCAGTGTAGTTGAAGGCTAAGTTGAACATTACAAAGTTGCCCCCCAGGAAATAGGTATCAATTTATGTTTCTAACAGGAGTGTATCTTCCTTGAGTACAAAATTTGGGAGTCATTACCATTTAAACTAGAAATTCCTTTCATTAGTTTTTCCTGCAGATTTTCTTTCCCTAACTACTTTATTTCTCAAGGTGACCTATCCTCATCTTTTTTCCTCCCTCAGAGAGTATCTACTAGAGTTCTGTATTTTTGACATATATTTTGAGTTTTAAGGGATTAGTCTATGAACTTGCCATGGGTTTTAGGTGTTTTTCTGAGACCTTGAGACCTCACTAAGCTTTTCACTTGACAGGGCCTTTAATGAATGAGGTAATTGCTTAGATATCGTGGATGAAAATGCTATTAGAAATTAAAAATTGTTTCTGTGTTAGAAACACTTAATTTGACAATTTACTCAGATCTCATTAACTAGTTTCCTGTTTTCTTCTTATTTTTCTTAAGCCTAGATATCCCAATGACATTTAAACTCATGTTCATAAAGAAAAGCAATTTAATAAGTCCAATATAATTTATATTATTATTATTATTATTATTATTATTATTATTATTAAAGTTAATAATATGGTTTAAGTTAAGAGATTTTCACAGATATATTGCTATGTAAGTACTTCATACCAGGAGAGAAGTTGGCTCAACTAATAGATTTAA
The DNA here is from genome assembly GCF_000147115.1 of Myotis lucifugus. Classification (NCBI taxonomy): domain Eukaryota; kingdom Metazoa; phylum Chordata; class Mammalia; order Chiroptera; family Vespertilionidae; genus Myotis; species Myotis lucifugus. The sequence goes on from NW_005871074.1 coordinate 3,207,031, forward strand.
AGAGTAATACCCATGATCATAATATTGGTTCTGACATAAACTAACAATTATCCACCAAACTATTTATGGATTACTTAAACAATATTTAATCTTTATCTTTAGCTATTAGAAAGCAAGATTGAGGGTGAAATAGAACCAACATAAATGAAGGTAACTATTCATTTTGCCTTTTCCCCTCCCTGTCTTTATAGGTTTTCTTCACTGTTCTCTTATACTGCAAGGCACTTTCTCTATTTTTGCAAGGCACTCTTTCTTACTGTAGGCCTCTCACTGTTTTAAAACATAAAAGGGGACATCAAAGACTTTCATCATATGAGTTTTGGGTCTAACTTTAAAATATTGACAATATTGAGGGTCTCAAACTCATACCAAGTTGGTGAGTTTAGATCAACAGTGTCCTTCATTTGTACTAATCAAAAAAATTTGTTCCTGCTTGAATATATTAAAAAAAAAGTTTTTGTTGATTTTAGAGAGAGGAAGGGAGAGAGAGAGAGAAACATCAATGATGACAGAGAATCATTGATAAGTTTGCCTCCAACACACCCCCTACTGGGGGGTGATTGATCCTGCAACCCAGGCATGTATCCTGACTGGGAATCAAACCATTACCTTCTGTTCATGGGTCAATGCTCAACCACTGAGCTACACCAGCCAGGCCCTCCTTGAATCTTTGATGATGGTTATAGAGTGACTTTAGAGCTATCTTTGGAGTCATAATCCTAGAAAACATTTTTTCTTGGGTTATTTTATTCTATTACTTGAAACATTCTGAAAAAATACATATAATTCCTAGAAATGTATATCAAACTTGGAAAATTGAAATTAATAGTAGAAAGATCCATGTTATCCTTTTGTACTATAAGATTGTGTCTTTGGGTTATTTGCTTCTTAAGCTTAAAAAGTAAGCTTGTCAAAATGCAGCTCTCTGTTTGTCCCAAATGATGGACTTTAAAAGTTGAAATACTCCAGCTTCAGATGATGTTGTTTACATTCTAGTCGATTCATCTCTTATTTATATTGTATGTTCTTAATAATTTTAGAAATAAAAATGAATTATAAGAATTTGTTTTTCACCCTAGCTGGTTTGGCTCAGTGGATAGAGCATCGGCCTGCAGACTGAAGGGTCCCGGGTTAGATTCTGGTCAAGGGCACATAGTTGGGTTGTGGGATTGATCCCCAGTAGAGGGTGTGCAGGAGGCAGCTGATCAATGATTCTCTCTCAATATTGATGTTTCTATCTCCCTCCTCCTTCCTCTTTGAAATCAATAAAAAATATTTTAAAAAAATTTTAAAAAAAGAATTTGTTTTCCAACATTAATTCAAAACTAGTCAAGGCCTGATATATATATTTACAAGATAAGTTCTAAATTTAAAAAGTAAGAGGTTTATGTTTTTGGACTTCACCCAAGGGAGTATTCTCAGGTAATGGTATTCTTTTACTGTTTCTTATAAAGACTAATTTCTATGCAAATAATTTGTAGCTTATATTTTCATACCTGCAGAATTAGGGAAGTAGTCCACAAAACTACCCTCACTTTTGAAATCAACTGTAAGTTTGGGGGTCCCCCAGAACCCTCTCAGCTCTGATAATTTGCTAGAAGGACACACAGAATTTACTTAAAAGCTGCTATGTTCATGGTTATAGTTTATTTCAGCAAAAGAAAACATACTAAAGTCATCCAAGGGCAGACACAAAGGACAGAACACAGAATACAGAAAAGCTCAAAACATGGAGCTCTCAGCTGTCCTCCCAACAGTCATGGACGGCATTAATTTCACCTGTGATGATGTGAACACTACACACATAGTATTGCCAACTGTGTGAATAGTGTCACATGTTCCTATGTGACATCAGGCCTTGGTGCCCAGGGTTTTTATTGGGGCTTGGTTATGTGGACATGGTTGGTTAACCTCAGTGTCCAGCTCCCCTGGAAGTTGAGCTGATAACCACCAGTTGAATGACCCAAAGCCTCTACCATAAATCAGGGTGTGGGAATATCTGACATGGCCAAAGACACTCTTCTCAGACAGGACATTCCTTAGTGCTTACTTCTCAGGAGCTAAGGGCAAAAGCAAGACCACTCTTTGGGCAAGGTTAAATTCTTTACTACACAATACCAAATTTAGCACCTGCCTTTTGATGCCTGAGGACTATCCTATATAATAAAAGCCTAATATGCAAATCGACTGAAAAGCTGAATGATGGGTGGAACGACAGGTCACTATGACATGCACTGACAACCAGGGGGCAGATGGTCAACACTGGAGCTGCCCCCAGCCTGCAGGCCCCAGGCCAGCCAAGGCAGATGCCAGTGGGGCCCCCCCAGTCCCCGATTGCCCCGCCAGTCGCCCCGCAGAGGGAGGCGACCAGTGGTGGCAGCGGGGGGTGGGGCTGGTGAGCAGCCCTGATTGCTGGCCAGGCCTAGGGTCCCTACCTGTGCATGAATTTCATGCACCAGGCCTCTAGTTTTCTGTATTTTGGGAAGGAGTAGAGATGCATCATTTCCAGAAGGTCACAGGGGTGTGGAGTTGACTGCAGGTTAGGATGAGGCAGCTGCTGTTTAGACCTGTAGGTAGTTTGGTAGTTCTGCTGAGACCACCAACAGGAAGCATTTGTCCTTTGGCCAATATCAGGGTGGTTGCCACCAAGCATGTACAGCATACAACATGCAAACATTCTCTAAAAGACAAAAAAAGAAAAACTTTTCTGAGAGCATATTAGAGGAAACTAATTCTATGGGTAGAGAAGTATATTTGCTTAAGGATTAAGAAAATGCAATATCAATTTGACATTCCACTTAAGTATATTTCCATTGGTTTGAGAAAACACATCTATTATTTAGTTAGGAACCAACTTTTTGAGTGAGCAATGGAGGAGCAGATAGATGAGTGTCTTTCTAAAAGCTTTATGGGTAGAATTCTACAATAGGCACTTATTTGTTCCTCATTGTCTCTTCCAGTTTTGTGAGGATTCTGTGTCATCTTTCCTGGAGTTGCCCCCATATCTCCCTATTGGTTGAGAAGATGTGTACCAATCCATCTTCTACATTATTCCCCATCTTGGTTAATCACAGGTCTATCCTTCCCATTGCTCAGGCCAAAAACCTTATACTAGAAGATGTTCATATTAGTTATCATTGCTGCATAACAAATTACCATGGGCTTAGTGACTTAAAACAAGACCCATCTATTTGTTCTATAGATTCGTTTTATAGATCAGAAGTGTGGGCATGGTATATCTGGGTTCTCTGCTCAGTTTCGCAAGGCCAAAATCAAAGTGTCACCCAGCTGCATTCTCATCTGGAGCTTGGGGTTTTCTTCCAAGCTTATTCAGATAATTGGCAGAATGTGGTTATTTGTGGTTGTACAACTGAAGTCCCCTTTTCTTGCTGGATGTCTGCCGGAGTTTACTCTTAGCTCCTACAGGATTTTCCCAGGTCCTAGCCCTTTTACAACATGGCAGTTTATTTCTCTGAGCTGGCTGGATGATTTTTTTTTCAGACCGCTAAGACGGACTCTTATATAATGTCACATAATCACTAGAGTGACTATCCCATTACCTTTGCCATTTAATGCAACCAAATCCAACAAGTTATTATTGAATCATATTCACAGGTTCTGCTCATACTCAGGAGGGCATTATCCAGGGCATATACACCAGGGGTTGGGAAACTGGGGGCCATCTTAGAATTCTGATTACTACCACGTCTTTGTGTTGTATCATATATTCAATAATAAAATAGTCATGTATTGCTCTTGTAATCTGTAGAAAAACAGAATAAATTAATTTAGAAAGAAAAAAATAAACCAGGGACTTTAACATTCAAATAAATGGGGGGAAGAAAATAAAAATTTCAATCTACCCCAAAATTTAGGAAAAGATAAAAAGAAAAACAAATAAATTACACAGTTAAAAATAAGATGGTAAAATTAATCCAATTTTATTGGTAATCTCACAAATGTTCACTATTAAATATGCTATCAATAGGAAGAGATTCTCTGGTTGGATTAAAAAATGCAATCTAACTTCATACAGTTTATAAAGTGCCCCTGAAATATAGTGATACAGAAAGATTTACCCACCCATTCATTCAAGTAATGTTTAACATTTCCCCCCCCAATTACAGTTGACATTCAATATTGTATAAGTTTCAGGTATACAGCATAGTGGTTGGACATTTCTATAACTTAAGGAAGTGATGCCCCTGATAAGTCTAGTAGTCCCTTGACATCCTACATAGTTATTGCAATCATTCAACTAATGCTTGTGCCAGATATTTAGTTTTCAAAGACTTTCAGTTAGCAAATCAAAGTCTCTGCCCACATGAAACTCACATTACAGTGGGGGTGTTCAATATAAAAAATAAGCCGTATAGTATGGAGAGTGATTAGTGTGGCTAGGAATAAAGTAGGATAAAGAGATTGAGTAATTGGTGGGTGGGAGGGCATTGATTTCTTAGAGGGGCTGTTGAGGGGTGCCTCTCCGAGAAAAAGACATCTGAATGGCTGAGAGGAGCCACATGGTTTCTGCAAGCAGAGTAAGTGCAGTGACCCTGAGATGGGAGTGTGCTGCCTGCCTGGCTACCAGCAGGCTGTGAATGTGGCTGAAGCAGAGAGGGCAGAGGAGGAGATGTTGGGGGAGAACGTGGCAGCAGACAGACCATGTCTGGCTTTAAGTTAAAAATAAATGGATGGGGAGACCTAGTTACTGAGCACCTAATTTGTACCACAGTTGGTACGTAATTTTGAGAATACAAAATCGACAGGGCAGAGAGCTTGGTTCTTTCTCTCTTGAATCTCTTGCCAACTCTTCCATGAATTTTACCTACAGTCACAAAAACATAAACAACTACAACGTATCCTCTTTGGAAATGATGGATTTGCTCAAGCTCACCAAACCAAGGGCCATGCAAACAATTAATTTTGTTATTTCTTTCCCTCTATCTTTTTTAAAAGCTATGGTCTTTGGTTTGTTCTTTTAGTAGTTAAATTTAGAATGCGATATGGCTGGGCAATTTTTGATCTGTCTTTTGGTGATGAATTACTGATCATTCAACCATACAGCTATTTCTGGCTGTGCTGTGTTACCCAGCAGCAGGTTTGCCAAACAGCATTTTGCATGACGAGCCACATTTTATCTGTATGCATCTGAGCTTTCTAAACAATCTTTGCAAAGTATTTATTTATGCCTCAATTGTTGGGGGTGGGGGGGGGGAATATTGGTTCCGAGGGCGGTAGAATTGGTTGCTTTCCCTATCCATTTTGCATGTGTTTCACCCCATTAAGTCTAAGATTGTGACATTTAGAAAAGGATTTATTTGTCACAGTTCAACTGCAAATGGGACATTCCCTTGTGAGTGTTTTTCAAAATGTGTGACAATCCCTTCAATGCTTCATCTGGCTGTGCAGCGATTGCCCACACCCGAAGCTTTCAGATTCTTGCTGAATGCAGTCAGGAGAACACCTACTTTTTATTACTGAGCATTAAAAACTCATGAGAAGAAAATGGAAATTCCTGGAGTGGATGTTCTATGCAGGTGCGGGGAGGAGGCCTAGACAGCAGCAAGATTAGAATTCCCAATTACGGGTCAAAATGAATGACAACTAACAAGACCAAGAACATGTGGCTTGCTGCCCTAATGTTTGGTCTGTCTCAATAGATATAGTGAATCATGTTTGCAAATATGCAGAGGAAATTCAAGCTGAGCATGCATGCGTGTGTTTATTTCTCTTGGAGGTAGCTTGTGTAGCAGGGTTTGTTTTTTCCCTCATTCTTCCTATTAGTAATCGGTAAAGGGGAATGCTTTTTTCTCTGATTCTGAAATTGTTTCCTGTCAAGAGAGTTCATTTAGGTTCACTGTGTCCTGGTGATACATAGAATAGCATCTGATTAGCCAATTAGATTAATTGCTATGAGTAATTAGATTAATTGTGTAGATTTTGTATGGCTAGAATCATTAAGTCAGATAATAAGTGTTGGCAATGATGCCAATAAATTGGAACTCTTATACCTTGCTGGTGGGATTGTAAGATGATGCAGCCTCTTTGTCAATACGGTGTGGCACTTCCTCAAATGATTAAACATAGAGTTACCATATGACCTACCAATTCCATTCCTAGATATGTACATAAGAGAAATAAAAACATGTTCATACAAGACTTGTATGTGCATGTTTATAGCAGCATTATTCATAATAGCCAGTTTATCATATAAAAGGTGAACCCTCCCCCTGCCCCAAATATCCATCAATGGATGTATAGGTAAACAAAATGAGGTATATCTATGAAAGGGAATATTATTTGGTCACAAAAAGCAATGACATATCGATACACTTTACAACAATGAAGCCAGTCACAAAATTCCATATATTTGATTCCATCTATAAAATGTCCAGAAAGGGAAATGCACATGGACAAAGTGGTTGAGTAGTTGGGTCTGAAGGGGAGGCTGGAAGGATGGGAGAGTGACAGCTAAAGGTTATAGAGTTTTTTTTAAGGTGATGAAAATGTCCAAAAATCGACTGTGGTGATAGTTGCATAATCTGTGAGTATATTAAAAACTCTTCAGTTTTACACTTTAAATGAGTGAATTGTAGAATATGTGAATTTTTTATCTTAATGAGTTTTTTAAATTTTTAAATCAAAACCAGCAGTGTGTTGCTCCGTACCTTTGCCAACCTTTCTTATTGTCAGATTGAATTTTTTCCCCTCAGTGATGAGTATTAAATGTTATTCTTTTCATACATTCCTCATTAAGGTTGAACATCTTTTCATGTTTATTAGCTATGTGGGTTTTTTTCATCTGTTCATTTCCTTTTCAAATATGTTAACTGTGTATGACTGTGGGTAGTGTGTCTTTTCCTAATAGTTTTTGGAGTATTTGGAGACCCCAGTATGGACCCCGGAGGTTCTCAGGTTTCCCTGGTTTTCCTTATTACTAGGTCTTTTCATGAACAAAACTAGAGTTTAAAACTAGAGTTTATAGTTATGCTCCAAATTCAAATTCAGGGCTAGAGTTTTTACACAAATATGTTAAACTTACATTTCCAACTCCTTTCCCTCATACACACAATAGTTCCAGAATAACAACACCAACAATATGTACAGCCAACAATATAAGTGAAAATTATTTCAAAGCTTTTGTACTATACATTTAAAAAACATTATTTTTGTAATTCTAAAGGAATCATTTAATATGGGAGTGCTCTAAAACAGAAAAATTATAAAGAACAGAAATAATTTATTTAATAACATATATTATCAATGTGAACATTTTGAAATATTTGCCATTCTTGAAATTTTTTTTTTATTCCAGGAGCTCATATCTCATTATTTTAAATGAGGAAGTAATAATGTGTTCTTAGCCCATATAAAAACCCCAACCATTTTTTCAAATATTACTAAAAAATTCTTAAATATTTATAGAGAAATGGGACCAGAATTTTAAGGCTTTTAAAGCACCAACTACTTATCTAACATTTGATAATATCATAAGTGGATATATTTGTATGTTTTATGAAACAACACTCTATAGTGTTGGATAGAAATTAGATATTTCTCCTTCATTGCAAAGAATATGTACTATAATGTAAATCAAACTGTTCAATATGTTAAGGATATATACGAACGTAAATAATATTTAGCAAAATGATAACCAAAAAAGGCACTTTTTTTGAAGTTGTTACTCCTTACCCGAGGATATTTTTCCATTGATTTTTTTTTTTTTTTTTAGAGAGAGTGGAAGGAATGGGGAGAGACACACAGAGAGAAACATCAGTGGGAGAGAGGCACACCAATCGGTTGCCTCCCACACTACTCTGTCCAGGGTCTGGGGATCGAGCCTGCAACGAGGTACGTGCCTTTGACAAGAATTGAACCCAGGACCCTTCTGTCTAGGGCCGACGCTCTATCCATTGAACCAAACTGGCTAGGGCAGCACTTTTTTACACAGAATGTTTGTCAATTCAATAGCTGCCTGAATGAGGTTCAGTAGTAAAGAGAGGTGGAGGTCATAGTCCAGTGATGGCGAACCTTTTGAGCTCGGCGTGTCAGCATTTTGAAAAACCCTAACTTAACTCTGGTGCTGTGTCACATATAGAAATTTTTTGATATTTGCAACCATAGTAAAACAAAGACTTATATTTTTGATATTTATTTTATATATTTAAATGCTATATAACAAAGAAAAATCAACCAAAAAAATGAGTTCGTGTGTCACCTCTGACACGCGTGTCATAGTTTCGCCATCACTGTTTGCTGCTGGGGGTGAATGTCAAGGGTTGGTTGTGGTGGTTTAAAGGATGTGTGCGTAAACTGGAGTTGGGGTGAGCGTAAACTGGAGTTGGGGTGAGGAAAAGAGTAAATAAATGAGTTTTCTTCTTATCTAAATTTAAAAAAAATTGTGTTCCGTCTTCTCTTGTTGCTCCCAAGGCATCAGAAGCTGGTCTTTTTTCCACAAGTCAGTGGAAAAGAATGCTGCAACCTTAGTCTTAGATTTGCAGTACCTTTATTCCAGAGAATTCTATTCCCTTGATTGAAACACACATTTACAATTTGTCCCTTGTTCAGTCTATGAAATTAGGGTCAGCCAGGTGGTCTGCATGACTTATTTTACTCCTTATACAAGTGGCATTAATGGAAATAAATGGCAAGCCTTTCATTGTATGCAGTGCAGATGTTGGCTAGTTAAGCTTGCCTATAAACCATATTTTACCCATAAACTCCAGTGTATTCTATTTAGAATCACAGAGTCAGGAACTAATAAGTACGATTAAACTCTTAATGTACATTAAGTTCAGGGAGGCCCCAATGTTTGGCCTGATCAAAGTTTTATCTATAATCTTAATGGCTTGGTTGAAGCACATAAAGATACTGAGAAATTATATGTGTTGTGTAAAAATGAGCATTCCCAAAGAGTTCTGATTTAATGAACACAAACAACATGAAGACTTGTACATTAGGTACCAGGCTTCCCTTTTGAGGAATGCATATAGTATAGGGTACAAAATAAATGGTACATATCAGGCTGTCTGGGTTAACATTCTAATTCCTCCTTAACTCTTGGATTGGGGTCTTGTTGAGTTTTGAAGTGTTGGTGGGGAAATGGTATTGGTGTAGCTTGGAATGAATAGGTGCAGAAAAAGTTTTAATAGGATGTAAGTCTATCCCTATTTCAACGAAAACCTCCTCCTAGGAAAAGGGATCAGGGTCCATGAACCTAATCACCATTTCCACACTATGAGAAGAAAATAGGATGTTATTTTTTTTAATCTTTTTGTGACGGAATGATTAGTTTAAGCTCTCACACTCTAGGTTTCTGAGATGCAATGTCTGTTTCCATGGGAACGGCAGTGGCAGGCAGCCCCTGAATTGTCAGGTGCTTCTAATAATCTGGCGGAGCTCCTGTCTGATTCCAGGCTAAGTTCTTCCTCCAGCATCTCTGGTCATTTAGCCACCCTTGCTTCTGAGTCCATAGGGATACCTTGAGGTATAGGTAGTTGAAATAAGTTATATTGAAATGATACATATATAATAGATATAACATATATAATTATACATATATACTTTTTATGGAAGTAAACAATGATTTAAAAAAGTGATTTAAGGAAGGCCCTATAGCAGTGATGGCGAACCTTTTGAGCTCGGCGTGTCAGCATTTTGAAAAACCCTAACTTAACTCTGGTGTCGTGTCACATATAGAATTTTTTTGATATTTGCAACCATAGTAAAACAAAGACTTATATTTTTGATATTTATTTTATATATTTAAATGCCAATTAACAAAGAAAAATCAACCAAAAAAATGAGTTCGTGTGTCACCTCTGACACGCATGTCATAGGTTCGCCATCACTGCCCTATAGTGTAAAACAGAGTTACTGCCCTCAAGAAACTTATTTTATTTGGATGATAAATAAATAAATAAACTTAGTTGGATAAGTCAAATCTCCTATATTCCATGCTCAAAATGTAGGATCTTAACATACACAGGGGATGTTCCAACCAAGTGCACTTTCTTTATTCCTTACTTGAGCTTCTACCCGGAATCCTTGCCTCTTTCCCTGTATTGTGGCCTGGGATATACAAACTAAAAAGAAACTTAGCTATCTCTGCTTTTAAGTCCTTATGCGTCACAGGTCTGGGAAAATCCTTGGGTACTTAGATCTCTAATTTATCTCCTCTGGTCCTAACCCTGGACATTCTTGTTGCTAGGAAGGAAAGCTGTCTCCCCGAAAGGGCCCCTCAACCACATCTGTATCCCAAATAGCCTCTCAGTACTTCCCATCACAGGCCCCACTAAGGCTGTGCTGCAAGGATCCCTTAGAACCTCACACATTCATCCATTTACTCAGCAAATACTGAGGACCTACTATGTGCCAGGCCCTGTGCTAAAAGTACAGTACAGACAAACAGACAAACAGACAAACTCTGCCTTCATGAAGCTTAGGGTTTAGAGAGGAAAAGCTATTACAGAAGTAAACACACAATGCATTATGCAGCAGCAGGCTACAATAGGAAAAAAATAAGGGTGAGGCCTAATTTATATTGGGGATAGCATTTATAGGAGTTATTTTTGACACCCAAGATACAAATACTGCATCTGAACCGTGTGGGGAGGGGTCTGATAGAGAGGATGCCTTAGAGAGAAACATCGACCAGCTGCCTCCTGCACATCTCCCACTGGGGATCACCTCTGTTGAGCATCTTGATGGTGGCCCTTTAGTGTGCTTTCATCAATTGTCTTTAATTGCTTCTATCCACTGAGCGAAACCGGTTTCGGTGGGATAGCATTTATAGGAGTTATTTTTGACACCCAAGATACAAATACTGCATCTGAACCGTGTGGGGAGAGGTCTGATAGAGAGGATGCCTTCTGGGTTGGGGCCTGTGCCCAGCTTCTCTCATCTCTTTCTGCCTTGGCTATCACCTCTGTTGAGCATCTTGATGGTGGCCCTTTAGTGTGCTTTCATCAATTGTCTTTAATTGCTTAATAGATTCCTCTTTGGAGAAGGCGAGGTGAGGGGAGAGGGTTTGGGAGCCATGATCTAAGCACTCAGCAGGAAAATAACAACCCAAACATCCACATGTCAAGGGAGCCATACAGGCAGCAAGGGTGATGAGGTAGGTCACTGGGTAGAGGTGGCTAAGGGGGTCCTCATGCAGAGGGAAGGACTTGGGCTGGGCTAATACATTTCTTCTGCAACCAGCATCATGCTCTGAGCCAGCAGCTGCCAAGCCCAGAGCCTTTCTAGCTGGACTCCCTTCTCTCCCATGTGGCAGGGCAGGCGTGGTGGTGAGCAGGGCCCCGCTGCAGGTCAGTAACTGACAACTCGTCTGATGCCTGTGCAGCCTGGGAAATAGCCAGTGCCTTCCCACTTGTCGAGATTGATGAACAATTTATGCTCAGTGAGTTGAAATTAATTTTGACCTCATTCATTTTATTGTAATTATGGCAGTGACTGTGGGCTTTTTGTTTGAACATTTATATTGGTAGGTAGTTTTATGTTGCACAAAGCTGCATTAAATGAACAGGCATATTTCAAATGCTAACATAAAACTGTTAATAAATTAGTAATTCTATGTCTCTAAAAGCCAGATTTCTGAATTAGCTATATAAGGTGCAAGCCTAATTAATCCAGGCATTTAATATTGTAGCATTTCCACTGGCCTGAGGTCTAGAGTTGGAAGCAAGTCTTTCCTTACTCCTTCTACACATTCAACATCCTGTGCCCTATCAAATGCCAGGATATGTGAAGGACTTTGGGATCTCCTGACATATATTATATATAGGGGGTCCCAAAAACATATATACTGGTACACACTTTAACAGCTGATAGCTCAATTGATGTTTCTTTTTTTTTCCAGCCAGACTAAGCTTTGAACAAAGGAAATTCATTCTAAAATGCTACTGGAAGTTTGAAAATGCAGTTAAAGTATAAGCACTGTCTTTATAATTATTCAAAGTGTATATAGATTTTTGGTGGGACACAGAGTATCCCCAAAATGTATACACACTTTAACAGCTGATTTCTCACCTAATTTTCACTCGTTCTCAGATTTAACTGATTTGAAATAATGGGTGAAGGCAGACTAAACTTTGAACAAAGAAAATTTATCCACTAGACTTTTCCATGGGGATACATAAAGTTTACAGTACAAAACCGGCAACAGTTTATGAATTGAGGGCGCCAAGTACCAAACGAAATGATTCTTGATGTTTGTGATTCCATCGCTTTGCGTTATCAGCAGTTTAAAAATAGGCATTGACAAAAAATTATTCATTTCCGTAGATTCTTTTATTAGTAAATTTTGAAAATGAACTGTATGTTAATAAACACTGACTTTATAATCATTCAAAGAGTGTATACATTTTTTTGTGACTCCCTATATATATAATCTATAATAATAAAAGCATAATATGCAAATCAACCAAAACCACTGAACAGCAGAATGACCTTCCAGACGACCTTTCAGACGACCACGCTATGACACCCACTGGCGCCAGGCCAGCCAAGGCGGGTGCCATGCGATTGGTGGTGGTAGTGGGGGGCCTGCCTTGCCCCGTGATGGTCCCAAAGAGCGAGGCCCAGGCCACCCTCTGCACGGGGATGGGTCCTGGAGCCCTGGCTGGGTGGGCGGGGCCTCCCTCTGCTGGGCCGCTCTGAGCCCCACAATGGATTGCCTCAAAGAGGGAGGCCCAGGCCGCTGCCACAGCCTGCAGGAGGCGCTGGACAGCCACTCCTTCTGCTATGATACCTGGGCAGATCCCAGGCCCTTCGTGATTGCAGTCTCTCTGCCAGGGCTCGGCCCCCTGACTGGACTCCCCAGCTCGGCCCTGACTGCAGAGGAGCTGAAATACTCTGACATTGGCAACATTGGGGCCATGATCGCCCCCTGGCACTTTCTGGAGGTGAAACTGGGCAAGAGGCCTCCACCTGTGAAAAGTGAGCTAGAGGAGGAAAAGGAGCGGAGGAAAAGGCGCTGGGAAAAGAACAAAGTGAAAGTGGCGGCAGCCCAGCCCGATGCTGGAACAAGAAGAGGGAGCGGATGGAGTTTCTGCAGCGGGAAGCGGCTGGAGCTCATGAATGTGGAGCTGAAAACCCAGATGGAGGAGCTGAAGCAGGAGCGGCAGCAGCTCATCCTGATGCTCAGCTGGCATTGCCCCACCTGCATCGTCAGGACCGACAGCGTTAAGACCACGGCTCAGAAGGCAATCCACTGCTGCCAGCTGGAGAACAAGTGACCATGGGTAGGGAGGAGGAAGAGGAGGAAGAGGAGATGGGGAGAAGGAGGAGGAGGAGGGTCCCAGAGAGCTCTTCCTTGCTGCATAAAAACTTTGCATCGGCAGGGTTTTTTTTTTTTTTTTTTTTTTTTTTTTGTGAAACTCAGATCAGCCACACCAGGGGAAGAAACCCAGGCTGATAAAACCCAGGACCAAGTGCTGAGACCAAAGTCGTCCTGAGGGGGGCTGTTCTGCCTGGAGCCAGGTTTGCAGGAGTCAGGACAGAAGCTCTGGTGGAGAGAGATGCCCAACCAGGCAGCTGTGTGCACTTCTCCGGCCTCTCCGCCAGGGCACCCACCAAAGGACCTCTGAGCAGCCAGGAAAATCCATGAGTTGCAACCAAAATTAGGCTGAGCATGGAACTCAGAGTGAAACTGCTATCTGCCTGCCCCAGCCCTGACCATGACCCTGACCCTGATGCAAGGCTGGGGAAGGGCACAGTGCCCGGCCCTGCTGTGCCCACCCACCCTGGTCCAGCTTGGTCCTGCCCGCAGTGGCAGCCGGGGTGCACCCTCGCTGGCCCTGCTGGAGTTGCTGTGGGCATGAGGTGCGGGCGCCCTTCCAAAGCACATACTCACTGAATGTCTACAGACTGGCTGTCCTGGCAGGGCTTTCAACTGCACATGTTTTTTATACTTTCTTTTTTTAAAAAAATATTTTTTACAAAACATTTTTTATACAAGCAATATATAAATGGATTTCTATAATCACTTGATGTGATACAGTATAAATATGCTATGGTTTATTTGTTATGAACAGATATTCAACGGTTATGGCTGTTGCGTGTAACTTCTAAGTACTATAGTCTCTGGGTGTTGGGAGTGGCAGGGGCAGTGTGCGGTGCATTTCCATCCTGGTAAACCCTTCATGGTACTCAGTTCTGTATCACTCAGTAAACATTACTCTTACTTAAAAAAAAAAAAAGAGAGGGAGGCCCATGCTACCCCACTGCCACCCCACTGCTGTGCTGTGGGGTGGGGTGGCCAGCCATTGCCCCACAGAGCGAGGCCCAGGCCAGCCAAGCGATCACACCCCTGCCTGCAGAGGGAGGTGACTGGTGGCAGAGGAGGAGGGGGGCAGCGCTGCACAGATGGCAAGCAGTGGCAGTGGGGGGTGGGGTTGCGGGGAGGGGGGCAGTTGCCAGCAGCTGTGGAGAGGAAAGCCCCAATAGGCCCTGATCGCCCACCAGGCCCAGGGACCCTACCCAAGGGGTCCCAGATTGCGAGAGGGCGCAGGCTGGGCTGAGGGACCCCCCCAGTGCATGAATATTCATGTACTGGGCCTCTAGTTATTTTATATAATATATATAAAATAGAGAAATATGCTAATTAACTGGGATGCTGTAACGGGTCAACTGGACAGCAGGAGATTGTGCGCGCAGCATGGGTGGTGGGGTGACAGGGGCCTCTGTGCACCTGCGCTGGGGGAGGGCCTGGTCAGCAGTGGCCGTGGCTGCTTCAAGGGCCAGAGAGGGAGTGCGGCACCGTGCAATTTCAAATCACACACTGGGCTCCTAGTATCTATATATTCTAGAATATATCTCTATGTCTACATAGATGATCTATATTTATTACATAGATATATAGAAATATATATCTGTCATCTATTTATCTATCTCCATACTAACAAATCAATAGGCAATTCAGTGTGGTAAGTGTTATGATGAGAGCACACACAGGGTGCTATGGAATATTAGGAAGGAAGGACTTCCTGAGAACGTGCCCTTGAAGCTGAATTCAAAGGGAGATGTAGGTATTAGCTGGCGAGCTCTGTGTATGAGGAGGTTGGGGAATAGAGGAAGGTACGGTATTTGGGGTAGAGGGAGAATTATATGCTAAATATCAAAGACAAAGGCTTATATAACTGCTTATCAGTTAGGGTTTAATGAGGAAACAGGCCATACTGTATATTTTAAGTAGAGGATACAGTGTGGATACAGTGTCACCAAAAAGGTCACTTTGAGGTAGCCCCAAATTAGAAATTGCAACCTCCACGGTTGGCATTAAGCTACAGTCTAGAACATGCAGAGAGAGAGAGAGAGGACTGCAACTATGGAGTGCCCACTTGGTCCTGATGCATTACCATTTATCCATGGCTGGATTCACTTTGCTGATAATTTATAGAAGATTTTTCATTGATGTTAATGAGGGATATCAGCTTGTAATTTCTTTGTCTTGTCATATTTTTGTATCAGGTTAAGCTGGTTGCATAAGATGAGTTGGGAAGTATTTCCTCCTCTGATTCTGGAAAGTGTGTGTAGGAATGGTAATATTTCTTCTTTAAATTTATGATAGAATTTATCAGGATGACATCTGGGCCTGAAATTTCCTCTGAGGGAATGCTTTTGGTTTTTAACTCAATTATGTTAATAGATATTAAACTAATAGATTTCCTATTACCTCTTAGATAAGTTTTGGTAAATACTATTTTTTTCAAAAAATTTCCTCATGTAATCTATATTATCAAATTCATTAGCATGAGGCTGCTTCCAATATTCTATTATTGTACTTTTAATGTGTAAGATTTGTTACAAAGTCAGTCTTTTATTCCTAATATTGGTAATTTGTATTCATTCTCTCTCTTTTTCTCTATCTCTTTTTCTTAAATTGATCTTACTAGATATTGATGACTTCCATTAATCTTTTCAAAGAAAGAACTTTGGCTTTGTTAATTTTCTATCTTATGTCTCATTTCTGTTTATTGATCTTTGCTCTTGTTTTTACTATAGGCTTCCCTCTACTTTCTTTAGGTTTAATATTGTTATTTTTTTTAAGATAGATTCTTGAGTTAGAAGCTTAGATCACTCATTCTCAACTTTTCCCCTAATATATCCATTTAAAGATAAAAATTTCCCTAAGCACTGCTTTAGCTGCATGGAACATGCTATTTATTATTGCTCTTACTTCATTGTGATTCATTGTCATTCCAATGTGATCAGAGAATATATTTTATTTGATTTCAATCCTTTGAAATTTCTTGAGACTACTTTATGATTCTGTATCTATTTTGGTAGATGTTCATGTGCATTTGAAAAGTGTTGATTCATTTCTTCCAGCTTTATGGAGATATAATTGACAAATAACATTGTGTGAGTTTAAGGTATATAACTTATTGATTTGATACCCTTATATATTACCACAAAATGATGACCACTATCGTGTTATCTTACACCTCCCTCATGTTACATAAGTATTTTCTTTTTGATTTGAGAACATTTAAGATCTAGTCTCTTAGCAACTTTTCAGTCTATAATTCAGTGTTATTTGTTATAATCACTATGCTGTACATTAGATCCCCAGAAAGTATACATTTTATAGCTGGAAGTTTATACCCTTTACCTTCTTTGCTCTCCCCATGTCCAACCAACCCCCAGTTCCTGGTAAGCACAATTCTACTATCTGTGTTTTTAGATTTCATATACAGGATGGGGCAAAAGTAGGTTTATAGTGGTGAGTACGCAAAATAGAGTTTATTCTTGTCTGATATTTATTAATTATTGTATTATTTTCTATTCAAACAACTGTCAGCCTACTTTTGCCCAACCCCATATAAGTTATATCATAGAGTATTTGTCTTTATTTGTCTAACTTATTTCACTTAACAATGCCCTCAAGATCCACCCATGTTGTCAAAAACAGCAGGATTTAGTGATGCTGAGTATCTTTTTATGTACCTGGTGGCCATGTGTATGTCTTCTTTAGAACTATATCTGTTAAATTCTTCTGCTTAATTTTAAATTGGATTCTTTCTTGTTATTGATTTATATGAATTCTTCATGTGTTTTGTATATTAATCTCTTATGAGATATACATGGTTTGCAATATTTTCTCCCATTCTGTAGGTTAGTTTTCTATTTTGTTGATTGTTTCATAAAAGTATTTTTAAGTGTTTATTTTGGTTAATCTCTGAATTATTTTCTTTTTTCCCTTTTGATTATTAGCTAAATTTTTCTAACTCTTCATGTATCTAGTTATTTTCTATTTTATGACAGGTAATGTGCATAAAAGAACCATGGAGATTGTAGATGATGCTATTTTCATTAAAGAAGGTTCTCACTGTATTCTGTTAAGGAAAAAGTTTGAAGGGCACCCCACTTCAATCTAGTCATGAATTGGTCTGTGTTCAGACTGCGTTAGAGTATTTTTAAGTTACTTGTGGATCTCTATCTCCTTAGCATTGACATATTAAGAGGGTTCAATTTGGACCATTGCAGGTTTTGAATATAAATCTGCTTTTCCAGCTTGGTCTCCCCAGCTTCCCGCGCTGCCTCAGATCACAACGGACCCGTGGCAAAAACTGACCTCGTATCTGGGACTTCCCTAATTCCTAATACATGTCAGCAGCTATGACGCCTCTGACTTCACAACTTCCTTCTCTTTTCCCATTATAGTCCCTCTTTGAGAGCCAATCTCAATCCTTGTGCCGATTTCAATGTTGTTAAATGACCCCAGGAAAGAAATTGGCTGGTGATTGTCTACTCTTCCAGCAAAGGCTTGTTAGAATAGGAAATTGTAGTTCTAGTCCTCATTGACTCCACAGATTTCTGATATATTTAAACATATGATTTTTGTAATTTATGTGTGTTTTTTCCTAGTTGCCAGGAGGAACATTGACCTGCAACATCTTTTCTACAAGTGAAGTTCATTTCCTGTTAAAGAGAAAAGGAAGTGAATCCCTTGATCTGTAAACCAGTATGTCAATCTTAGATACTAAGCAAAATTCTAAAACTTATTATTTAAAAGGTAGATGGAGTGTCATTGTAAAGGGGCACAGCAAAATAAATCTAATATAGGATTGTTGGGAATATACTATCAGTAAATAGCTCCATTTTTTATTTGTTAAAGTTATAGAAAAAATATAGTTTATCTGAAATTTAGAAAGATATTTGATAAAGTTTTCCATGATATCCTTGTTGTCAAGATGAAGAAATGTGATGTTGTACTATCCCATTTAGATGGATTTATAGAGTCAGAGGATCTGACCTTATGACTCAAATGACTTTTTGAAAATGTAAGTATGAGTTTGAAAAAAAAAATGTGTCTCTGAGTATAGCACAAAGCTCCTTCTCCAGACCACAGGGTAGATTTTAATCAATGAATTTGATGAAGACAAATATAGTGCACAGATTAGGTAATGTCAGAGTGAATTCCAGTACATTGAAAGAATCAAGAACCAAAATATTTTCAGCAGGCTGCAACAAATAAAACTTAATGGGTACAAATGTAATGTCCTATAGTTGAATAAAATAAAAACTGTTAAAATGAAGGCCGAGAATGCCAGGGCTTAACAGGGATACAGGTAAAAAACACTTGAGAATTATTGTTGGCATGAGCCCAGAATGAGTCACCAGTGTGGAATGGCGGCCAAAAAAACCAGTATGATTTAGGGCAGCATTCGGTAGAGTATAAGGAGCAGGATGAGGTAGCTGATGAGTCCATTGCAATGAGTGCTCCTTGGACATATGCTGTTGCAGAATGTTGTGAGCATCATACAGTCAGAGGGGGACCATATCTGAAGCTCACCCAGGGGAGACAAATAAATTAGAGTTACACCTACCGCTTAGTATATGGATGTTTAAAAAAATGTGATATTGAGTGAAAATACTATTTGTAGAGTGATATATATTATATATATTCCATCTCTGTAAATGTTTAACTACAAAACAATATTAAATAATGTCTATGTCTATAAATATGGAACAATATATAGAATCATTCATGATTGAGATTTATTCTTTGAAGGAAAGTAAAGAGAAGAATGGGGAAGGGTAAATGAAGAGGCTTAATTCTATCTGTAATATTTTCTTTTTGAAAAAGTAAATCTGAAGCAAAATTGGAATGTAAATATTTGATAAAACAGGGTAATAGGTACATAAGAATTCATTATATTGCTCTTTCTACCTACATGTTTAATATATTTCATGAAACTTTTTAAAAGAGGACTCTCTTTTCCATGTCCTTGCTCACTTTTTCTTGAAATGAAATGAGTATAAGACATTGGGGACTAAGATCATGGGTTGGCCTAAGAAAAGGAAAGTTCGTCTCTAGTTTAAACCTCATAATTTAAGAAGCAAATGACATTCTCAAGTTTTCTATTTGGTTCAGCCCTTCACCAGGTTTGGTGATCATACAGAAAATTGAAATTAAAGTGTTAGCTAGCAATGGAAAGTATTCAAAAATCTCTTATAAGTTGAGTGTGTGTTGAAGTAGTACAATGAGATCATGTGTCCAAATGTTCAGAAACCCCGATACTGTTCACACAGAGAGATTGAACTAAAAGCAAGTTTCTGTCGGAAAGGGAAGCAATAGGAGAACTCTGACCAGTTGGGGTCAATGTGGAGCCCCTGTGCACTAAAGGATAAAGGTAGCATTAAAGAATGAGTTGTTGATAGCAGGCATGAAAGCCCAATTTAGCAACTTAATACTTTTGCTTGGGATAGTCTGGTTATAATCATTCCAGAAAATTCAACATCCAAACAAGAATGCTTGGAAGTGTGGCTTAATGATTAGCAAAGCTCATGCTACTTTGCTCAGTGGAAGAATTGTATTTGCATAGATGTCCAGAGAGCAACTTGGTCCTTTCTCTCCAGGGTCCTGTGGACAGAACACAGAGGGATGCTGCTCTGCCCCCTCGCGCAGTGGAGCGAATGGATTCCCAGCATGCCACAGGCTGAGGTTGTACTTCACATCCTCCTTCTGACTTTTATTGAGCAGCCTTTATTCACCTCCTAGTGTCCTTAGAGAAGAATGTTCTGTATTCAGCAAGAAACTGACGTCTTTTAGATGTACTCAGTGTTTTTGTATTTGAGCAACGAAGGAAGTGGCCTTGAGGACTCATGACAAGTATGTCTTGTCATTCAAGAGCATCAAGGGCTCTTAAAAATGCTCTTTAAAGAGGAAACTTCGCCTTAAGTAATAATGGTAGAGAAAGAAGTTCAGGAATTTAATTAAGGCAGGATTGGGAAACTTTAAAATTTAGATGTTTTTCCAGTGTATACATATATTATGTGTATTTTAATGTATAAGGAGGACTGGACAAGTTGGTAGGAGAAAGTGAAGAGTTACAGATGTGAGAGAGAGTTAAGATGTGTAGCAGATAATGATAGTATGGAGAAGGTTTTTTCTTCCCAACATGGAAGGAGGTTTATGCTATAAAGACTCTGCATCAGGTTATTCCTTTTTCACTTCAAAGACAATTTAAATTTCCGTTGTTTAGCCTGTACTGCCTTCTCCTGGTTGGTTTTGGATTAGCAACGAAGACAGAACATAAGTAAACCCTGTGTCAATGAACCCAAGTATAAGACAGATGATATGTGCAGATGTTTTTGCCTGCCCATTGTCCTTCAATAGAATGCTGGTTATATCCATATCTATCTATCTATCATCTATCTATCTATCTATCTATCTATCTATCATCTATCTAGGTTCTGAGGGTCCCAAGGGCTGGCTTAGAGCTGCAATGGTCTCATTTCACGACCCTTGCTGTTGTGATCATATGCATATATTAATAAAATGTCCAAGTAGAACAGTTAAGCTATTCCAAAATGGAGGCAGGCACATATGTGCAGACTGAAGTGTATGTGAGTTGCTTCCTTCTAAATGAGGGAGGTTGTATTAAGCTCTAGGAATATATTTGAGCTTGTGAGTTCTATGGTGAAGGGACATTTCTTGCAGGCCTCCAGAATTGACTTTAATCTTTCTTCTATGACCTGGCAGGAGTGAAGTAGAGAGATTAAAACTACAGTGTAGTCTTCAGAACCATAGACAAAACTCTGTTCACAGAAAAGGTAATTGATCTTTTCTCAGTGAGAAGAATTCTCATGTATAATAGTCAGGAAGATTTTGACATTCTGAGAATTATACCTATAAAGAGAAAGAAATGGAAGAGACTATGAAAAAAAGGAAGCAGAAATATAAAATCACTGATTTTAAACAGCAGGGAAAGCCAAAGCTTTACAAACACACATACACAGTGCATGCATTTTTATGTGCATGCAAAACCACATATATGTGCACATATATGTATGCATGTATATGTATCACATCATACCTGGAAATTGTACACTATAGGGAATCTACCAGCAAGAAACTAAAGAAGATAGTAAAGGACCAGGAAATGTTGATATAAAAGAAAAACGAGAAACAGAACTGGGGGGGGTCTGTCTCCAGCCTTCTATTAGAGCATCCATGTGTTTGCAAGTGCTGGAGAGAGAAGAGGTTCATGGATGTAGCTGAATCATAAATAAAAGTCTATGTCCAAATGGTGGAACTTTGGGAGACTAGACCAAGCCAAGGACTAAAAGCAGGCTGTGGTCAGCTATCCACACTGAGTAAGAATAAGAACTAAGTGAAAACCAGAAAACCAGAAGTGGGAGCCAGAAAGCCAAGACTGTCATATAGAGGAGAAGGCAGTGGAGCAGCAGGGAGGTCAATCTGGATCGCATCCCAAAGAACACGTAAAGTCACAATGGGAGCACATAGTGCATACACTGGGCCGAGTCAGAATTTAGCTTCTAGTTCCCTGTATTCTCAAATGTCTTTCAATTCCTGGCCCCTCCATGCACAGAGGTTCTATCTGTGGAGAACCTAAGGTAGCAAGTGGTTTCTGAGGAATGTTGCTAGAAAGATACCAGCTATCCTACTGAAAAGATTAGTGACAAATACGCGTGTATTATATACGTGTGTGTGTGTGTGTAAAATCAGTGTGTGCAAGTGAAAGGTTGGATCACTGTTGTTTGTTTTGTTTCTTCTTAATGAATTATTTTGTCCTTAAAGTCCTAGAAAAACCCCATTCATGGACTTTTAAAGCAGAAATAAATGTTGACTGAGGTAAACTTGGAGTAAACAATACAGTCCCCTGGATCCAAACTCCAACCTGCTGGTCCACCAATTGCTGGTCCACCAATTTCTAATATCTTTGCTAACAAATTGATTTAGAATGAGGGACGATGTTCACCTAGTAAATGATAAGGACAAAAAGATCACAAAGACACTATAAAGTGTCTTTTTTCTTTAGATTATGAAGCTGTGTGGGAGCCACCCTGTCTGTTGTTTGTTAGAACCTGGAATTCAATAAATATTAGCTGACAATAATAACATGAAAACCTTGGCTGCTCCAGAGACAAGCCAAACTTCATAGTTTTTCCCAGAGATCCAATAAAAGCTAAAATAGCTAATTAAGTAAAGGAATGAAAGCCAAGCCAAACCAAACTACAAGAAGATGATCCAAGTTAAAGTACATGACCAGGCAGATGGCTTTAGTTCTAGGAGGAATATTTTGATAACTAGGAGCAAGATGAAAATGTCACATTCGTAATCGTCATTTTCCTTCATAGTTAAGATATCAGAAACCATAGCCTGTGAAAGCACAGCCTCTGATTCTAAGAGGCAATTTATTTTGCTCTAATTGGAGAGGCTGGAAAGACTTTTGAGATTGTTATTTTAAATGCCTTTGCTATTAAACTGTGGTTAGGAAATCGGCTCAGTCAAAACGATGCTGAAAGAACATTAAGTTTATGAGTCAGGAAAGCTAGAATGATGCCAATTAGTTTACTGCACGTTAGCACAATCGAAGTCTTTAATATACAATAGACACTGCTTTAAAATTGATATAAGGCAGGGGATCAGAATCTTGGCTTTCCCCCACACCTTCCTTGGTTACTGACCAATTTAAGGTTAGGAAAGCTATTGTGTGGATGCATACAAAAGACTCCTCTTCTGTAGAATGGGGTTAAAGATGGGCCCTTGGTTCTTGTGGGGCACAGAGCAGGTTATTGCTGTGTCTTTTCAGAGTGAAATCCTTTATTCACACACAGCAGGAGTGGAAAGCACTTCAGGTCTGACTTCCTCTCAGGTCATTAGATGTAACTTTCTTCACACCCTTCCTTCCTCCTTCCCTCCCTTTCTTTCTTCCTCCCCGCTCTCCCCCCACCACAATTTCTTTTCTTTTCTTTCTTTCTTCCTTTCCTTTTTTTTTCATTTTTACCTTTCAAAAATCATCTGTAAATTTCAATTTAACCTAATTCCATCTGATCTCAATATTCTGAGCAGGAAATGGCAAGGGAGGTGATGGAAGGCACATGCTATACAGGGATTAATGGGCACCAATATAATACCAGCAGGCATGGGTTTCTGGGAACCCTGGGGGTTCTTGACAGTCTGTATTCTCAAGGGTTGTCTCTCCACATACTATCCCACAAGGCTCAGAAATGCTTAATGAGATGTATCACTCAGATGTGGAGGAAGAGATCTGACTAATAGGACAACGAGTTTTACATGATTTTACTTTTAACAGAAAAATTTCAAGGGAGAGGCAAAGGACTTTCTCAGATCTTGGTCTTCAGAGTGGAGGAAAGAGATACCAATGCAACTTTTGATGTGCTTTTTGCCCCAACTATAAAAGCAATATATGCTCATTTTAGGAAACTTGTAAAAATGCAAAGCAGTAACAAAAAAGCAAAAAAGAAAACTTTAATCTCACAACCAAGGGAAAGCAGGGCTTGGTTTTATGCTCTTTTCTTCCAGTCTTTTTTATTTTTTATTTTTTTAAAATTCTTTATTAGTTAAGGTATTACAAATGTGTCCTCATCCCCCCCCATTAAACCCCATCCTCCCCCCACCCCCACACTCATGCTCCCATCCCCCTGTTGTGCGTGTCCATTGGTTTGGCTTATATGCATGCATACAAGTCCTTTGGTTGATCTCTTCCCCTTGCCCCCTCCCTCCCCTACTTTCCCTCTGGGGATTAATAGTCTGATCGCTGTTTCTCTGTCTTTGGATCTGTCCCTGTTCATCAGTCTACGTTGTTCTCTATATTCCATAAATGAGTGAAATCATGAGGTATTTATCTTTCTCTGACTAGTCTTTTTTTAAATGCATTTTTCTCTTTTAGATGGAACAGTATAGTACAAACTGTTTCATGTCTTGTTTTTGTCACTTAATATTATAACAAACATTTTCCGTGTTATTAAATTGATTACTTTTATTTCATGTTTAGTTTTCTTGAGTTCCTTCTTTTTAATTTATTTCTATCTCTTTTAATCTTTTTGATTGCTTATTGAAAAACCTAATCCCATCCTGGCCGGCTTGGCTCAGTGGATAGAGCGTCAGACTGCAGACTGAAGGGTCCTGGGTTTGATTCTGGTCAAGGGCACATGCTTGGGTTGTGGGCTCGATCCCCAGTAGGGGGCGTGCAGAAGGCAGCTGATCAATGATTCTCTCTCATCGTTGATGTTTCTATCTCTCTCCCTCTCCCTTCCTTTCTGAAATCAATAAAAATATATTTAAAATACATAAATAAATAAAACTCATAACTTTCCATTATAAACTTACATATTTAAAAAACAAACAAACAAACAAACAAAAAACCTAATCCCACCATAACCTCATGTGCGAAATCCGCACAATTCTGTTCTCTTTAAAGAATTGTGAATAGTTTCCTGAAATTACCTTCTGAAAACTTCTGGAGATTTACTTTTGATTACTGGTTTGGAAACATTTCTATTTAACTCACCCCTTTATATTTCCCATTTGTTATCATTTTATATACTTTTCTCTTTATTTTTGGCAAGCAAGAGTTTCCTATACTTGTTTATTGTTCACATGGGTGAGTGTATGGACTTTGAAGCAAATGTTTCCCCTTTAATTTGCTGTGTTTCTTTCACATAAGCTTTTTACCTTTCTGGAGCCCAAGGGATAAGGTAGAGAATTCAGCTCAGGGTTGGTCCACGGGAAGAAACTGAATTAGCAGGACAGGAAAAGGTCTCATGAGATGTCCTGGGAAGAACCAGTCTCTCCAGAGAGATTAAGACTATTAAGACTATTGGATACCACATGAATGAATACAGGTTTGAATAAAAACATATGCCTAGTATTTATTTCTTGTACTTCAAGATTCCAGGGCTTTGTGGTAAAAATAACACAGATGTACACACAGAAGGGGCAGGTTGGCAGGAGACTTCAAATGGCAAAAGTGGTAGATGGGGAATCAAGGATGCCTCTGGACTCTGTGTGCTCTGTTGTGTGTGTGTGTGTGTGTGTGTGTGTGTGTGTGTGTGTGTGTATGCGTGCGCGCGCATGTATGTGTTATTGTCAAGCAGTGTTGGGAACCTAAGAAGAGAGCTCTATGTTTGTGGAGAGTGTTTATTTCATTCTACTCTATGTAGAAAGAAATATGGAGAAGACTAAGGCCTGTTTTATCCTGTAGGTAATAACAATGTAATGCCCTGAGAATGATGTTGGGCCCGATGAGCACTTTTCTTAAAAACAGAAATCTTTAGTCTATTTGAACCCATAATCTAATGAGGACTAATTATACTATCATTATACATATGAACAATCATGTCATTAGAAGCTGTAATTGCCTAATTATGACTTGTACTGATGTGGTGATTCTTGTTAGATCTGAATTCCAGCTATGGGACTATTCGGCCAAATTTGGAGATAGAAATCAGGTCAATTGGAGTGAGGTTGGTGGTCCTTATTTTTTGGTAGCCTTGGGTAAATTCACTGGTACAATTTCTCCCTCCATTGTGGATCCCTCCATTGTGGATCCTGAACCCTTGACCTTCCTCTGCTATACTCTGAGTGGCCAGATTATTATGACCACCCCATCAGTACTTCATTGACACTTCCAAAAATACTGAATATTGAAAACTTCCTAAGCAAATACTCTCAAGGTTTTATTATTATTATTATTTGCATAACTAATTCACTTCATTGTACTGATGGGGTGGTCATCAGTGTATATTTTACACCATCCATTCAAAATTTGCACAATTACTCTTTAAGTCATTCACATATGACTACTACCTGGAAATGACAATAAAGGTATTGATTTAGCGTGTGTGTTATTTTTTTAAATTAGCATGGAAATTACATTATTCTACAAAATTCCTCCCAGACTGAAACCATTCCCTTCACCACTTCGCTAAGATAAAAACAGGGTCAGGATATTCCTTAGGAGTCACATGCAAAACTAACAGGCGCCAAACGTCCTGACAACTTTCCAGCAAGCTCTTCATTACTGGGCTGCTCTCCTCCAGACCTCCTTTATCCCACTGGTCTTTATTTTTGTTTCCTGGAGGAAAGTCTTGCAAAACAGACTCCCCAGATCTTATTTGGAAGACCCATGTATGGGAACATTTACTCCTCAGCAAGTGAGCTGTCCAATGCTGCAAGCAGAGGGAATAGTTCATTTTTCTCTGTCTTTGGAAAACTTGATGGCTAGCAGTCGAAGTTTGCAGAGAGAAAACAAATGATGTGTAGAAAGTGATGTTTGCAAGACTATGTTTCTCCCATTGGGTGGTCTCTTCATAGTATTTTTGTGCTTCCACAATGGCCAACATGAGGCTGGTTCTACAGGAGCCTTTCTGCTTGGAGGCATTCTCTCTTTCCGGTTTTAGGTGCATGAGTGTTAAAAAGAAGTCAACAGGGCATCTTCGATAATAAGTCCAATTTGGATGAGAACCAGGATGAACCTGCACACCAAATTCTGAATTACAATGAATAGCATTACAGCAGAACCCCAGAGTATTTCTCTTCGTGTCCTTGAACATTAGATATTTTTGTCTGGCCGGCACATAGGCAAGACCCAATCTTGCTCTAGTCTGATAAAGCTATTCTTGCTGTTGATCACCATGCCAAATGTTTCCATTACTCCACTCTTACTTTCCCTTCCTTTCCTCTGTTTGTAAACTGCTGGGGAGGTGTGTTAACATTTGATTTCAGTGTCACAGGGAGTACAATTTGTGATGGTGGGAGGCAGAGGTGTGGGGGGAATGTTGCTTTATGAATACACTTTTTTTTTTAACTCTACTGTTTCCTTTTTAAAAATTCTTTTTAAAGTGGTGGATGAGCCATAATTGGTTTGGCTCAATGGATAGAATGTCGGCTTGCAGACTGAAGGATCCAGGGTTGGATTCCTGACAAGGGCACATGCCCGGATTGTGGGCTCGATCCCCAGTAGAGGGCCTACAGGAGGCAGCTGATCAATGATTCTCTCTCATCATTGATGTTTCTATCTCTCTCTCCCTCTCCCTTCCTCTCTGAAATCAATAATATATATATAAAATAAAGAGGTGAATGAGTGGATGAGTTTTTGTTCTAAGTTAAATGTAGTTCTTATCATCACAATTCTGTGCTTATGTTTTATTGCTAATTAGTTTCCTAAGGCTGTTGCAATGAGGTACAGCAAATTGGGTAGCTTAAAACAACAAAAATTTATTCTCTCACAATCTGGAGGCCAGACATCTACAATCAAGGTCAGCAGGGTCATGTTCTCCTCTAGAAGACAATCATTTCTTGCCTCTCTCTGTGCCTCTGGAGTTTGCTAGAAATCCTTGGTGTTTCTTGGCTTATAGATGTATTACTGAATCTCTGCCTCTGTTGTCTTCACATGGCCACCTCCCCAGTGTCTCTGGTCAAAATTTTAATCTTCTTATAAGGAAAGCAGTCATTGGATTGGGGCCCAGATGGGGGCCTAATCCAGTATGACCCAATCTTAACTTGATTACATCTGCAAGGATTCTATTTCCAAATAAAGTCACATTCTGAGATAGTGGGGTTAGACTTTAATATATTTTGTGTGTGTGTGTGTGTGTGTGTGTGTGTGTGTGTGTGTGTCTATGGTGGGAAGAAACCATTCAAACTGTAACAAATGGCAAAAGGGGATGTTTTATTTTTGCATTTACTCACAGAAGGGTCCCTCTGGATAGTTACCCATCATATTTAGCAATTTTCCCTAGAAGCATCATAAGAGATATCAGGATGAATGGGCCTATTTTACATATAAAGTAAGCAGCTACCCTTCAAGATCACCAAATGTAACACTTTATTGATGAAGAAATGTGTTAGCTCAGTCTCAAATAGGTTGCAAAGTTCACACAGCTGGGGATAAAGGGCTGAGAGTGTAATCCATTGTTGCTTAGGACTCTTCCTGCGAACACGCCAGGCAGGTGGGCATTGGGCGAACAATGCGTCTAAGGCAGTGGTTCTCAACCTTCCTAATGCCGCGACCCTTTAATACAGTTCCTCATGTTGTGGTGACCCCCAATTTCATTGTTACAAATTGAACCTAATTAAAGCATAGTGATTAATCACAAAAACAATATGTAATTATATATGTGTTTTCCGATGGTCTTAGGTGACCCCTGTGAAAGGGTCGTTCGACCCCCAAAGGGGTCGCGACCCCCAGGTTGAGAACCGCTGGTCTAAGGTTACCCAGCAGAGCAGTGACAGACAGCTGGGATGCTTCTCATCACACTGTGAATCCATGAAGTTTCTCAGTCCACCTTGTAGCACCTCAAACGGTTCTCTGTAAGAGTCGAGGTATAAACCAATTAAATGAATAAAACAAAATCTTAAACTGTTACCTCTCCTTTGGAACATTTGCATTTTCATGGAGCAGCCCGGGCCCCATCCCAGACTTATTGAATCATTAGCTCTAAGGCAAGTCCTGGGAAAATTCTCATTTTACAGAGCACACCAGGTGACTCACATGATAGGGCATGTTTAGGAAACACTGGAATTGAGGAATCTTGACTTCTGAAATAGTAAGGAGTAAATTTTTTTGAAGGGAATTTTAGGTCAGAATTAGGCAGAGGTGGGGGAGAGTTGGGAGGGCCAGGAAAGTGAAAATTAATTACTCAATGTCTTCCAAGAAACACCAGAATCAGATGCATAATTTTCTATTCTCTGTGCCAAGTTTAAGGTCTGGTGTCTGCCCCGGGGGAGATCCAAAGGAAGCAGGTTTTCTGGGCTCAGAGTTCAATACCCCTCTTAGGAGAAGCTGAATAGATTTAGAATTGCTTATTAAATGCAGAGCCGGGGGCCCTTTGGAGATTGGAGGGCCAATTTTGTATTAAGGGAGTGTATCGGAGAGAACTGCCTCCTTTGTTATATTGCATACAGACAGTGGTTACACACTCTCTTTTTCTAAAGAGTTGCTCATTATTTGTTTTGCACCTGAAGTTATAATCTAGTGTCAGTGACAGCATATTTGATTGCTTTTAAATGAAAGTGATAGGAGAGGCAAAGAAATGGCTAGGGGAAAAATCTGGGGAACAGATGACAAGATAACAGTGTTTTCAATTCGCTCAAAATAAACATGGTATTGAAAAATTGTTTGCTTGAAAACCATACTACTTCTGAGTAATATTTCTGTGATATATTTTTAAGTTTATTTTTCTTTGAAGGCTGGTGCTCTGAAATTGAATTTGAAGGCCGTCTAGTACCAAAGTGTGACAACTTGTTGTTTCACTTATTTATACATTCATTGCTTGATTCTTGTATGTGCCCTGACCTGGAATGGAACCCGCAACCATGGTGTATTAGGACGATGCTTTAACCAACTGAGCCACCCAGCTAAGGGCCAAACTTCTTTGTTTTTTAATCCCAAACCTTTTCCTTTCCTGGTTTCCTCTCTTAGTATGGTGCCTACATTCTCCCAGTTGCACAAACCAAAAAAACATAGCATTCCTTGATATTTCTTTCTCACTTACACCTCTTAACCAACTTGAGGTAATCCTCATTAGTACTGCTTTCAAAGTGTATCCCAAATATGACTTTTCATCATATCCAAAGCAAGTTCAAGTCACCCTCATCTTCCCAGAGTACTAATATAGTCTTCTGAGTGCCATACTTCAGCTCTTCTCCTACAATCTAATCGCTCTACAGGGGGCAGCATATAAATTTGATCATGTCATTCCACTGATGAAAACTATCAAATGGGTCCCACCTACCAATGTTTGCATTATACGGTAGGCAGATGGCTCATGAGAGAAAAGATAGGACAGGAGATCTTAAGGCAGGATAGGAAGCCCACCTTTAGGTTGATA
The DNA here is from genome assembly GCF_000147115.1 of Myotis lucifugus. Taxonomy (NCBI): domain Eukaryota; kingdom Metazoa; phylum Chordata; class Mammalia; order Chiroptera; family Vespertilionidae; genus Myotis; species Myotis lucifugus. Next base: position 3,237,145 of record NW_005871074.1, read on the forward strand.
AATGAGTATTCTTTTGATTATTTTCTTTACAATATTAGGTTTTCTGCTTCACATACTTACATGCTACTCTTTATTCTAAACTTTATATTTCTTTGTACACATGCTCAGGAAATGACAGAATTCATTTGCTTTGTAGTTTTACTCAGAACTTGAAAATCGGATTTTGAGGTCACATTTATTTCAGCTAATAGTTCAGACTTTTGAACTCTGTCTCTTTCATATTTTTAAATATATTTTTTATTAAGGACTTTAATTGGTCATAGTTATTTTTTAGTTTTATTAGCTTTGATTTTAATTTCTACAGAAATACATTATTGTGCAATATTTTCAAATGCTATTATCTATCTGTTTGGTAGAAGAGTCAAAACATTACTCCAGCAAAACCTGGCAGTAGATTCTTCACTCATTAGCAAACTGAAAATGTAAATTTATTGGGCAAAAGTAATAATTTCTTATCTGATCTTAGTCTTGGCCCTGTTTACAAGATCCTTGTAGTCCAAACAGCTGGGATCTGAACAAGTACAGGAAAGAGGCCAATTTACTAATGGAGATTGCAATAATAAATAAGAAAGAAAAAAGCAGGATGCAAAACAGAACACCCTAAGAGAACAGTGTCTGATATATTCATGATAGTGGAGGGAGGATAGGAATAGTAGCTTTTGAACATATCACAGAATGTTAACTGCATGCAAAACAATACATTGTTAAAAGCAGAGAAGTGTGAATGCTATAAATAACACGTTACTGCTTTACTAATTTAATGGAGAAAAGAATTTAACTGGATAATTAATATATACCAAGTGCAATTTACGTATTACACATCATGCTACTTATGTATTTCACATAATCATTATCAAAATGCAATACATTGCCAAGGACTGGAAATAATCACTGAAGAAGAATAGTTTAATGAAAACTATTAGGATTGAGTCAGATTGGGTATTCAGAAAAGAAAATCTTCCTGGAGAATTTTAAGCAGAAATTTAATGGAAGAAAATAAGATAGTTTTCCAAAGAGAAAATGTCAGGAAATACAGAATCAAGTAATTTAAAATGTGAGAAGCAGAGATTTTGCTTCAGTAGGAGAGAGTGAATGGATATGCATCTATAGATTATAGCTGGTGGAATGTAGACTGTGACCAGAGGAGTGATTCTCATGTCCTGTAAGAACACAGTGCAGCTACTTTTTAAGGGCCTTGAAGGGATGCAGAAATACAAGTTATTTGTCAACTTTTTCTGGTCCAACAATACTTTTTTACATTATTTTTGTAAAATAACAAAAACTTCTTATGATTTACTCTTAAGCAAATTTGAAGGGTTAGTAAAAGTTGCTGTTCATTTAAAATTAGCCTATTGTGTAGTATAGTTTATTGAGGGTTTTGATTCAGTTTTCTACTGAGTTGCATGAGACTGCCACTGATGTTGAAAAACTACAGTGCACATAGGCACACGCTTAGTGTTTGGATTCCCATAAAAATGTAAAACCATGATGAAAATTTGAAGATTGATTTAACATTAAATGTATTATATCACTGGCTAAGAAGAAATGAAAGAAGAAAAGTAATACAATAATCTTAGTAGATAGAGAAAAACTTATGTATCAATGATAAAAATTCTTAGAAAGTTCAAAGCAGAAGGAAACTTAACGTGAAACTTAACCTGAAAAAGAGTTTTTACTAAAATCATACGGCAAATAGTACACTTACAAGATTAAGTGATAAAAAAGTCCTTTTAAAATCAAATCAAGACACAGGTGCCCAACACATGTTTTTTTTTCCTTTTATTTTCTCCTCACTCTCCTAGTCTCTCTCTCTTTTCCCCAATATTATATTAGTGGCCTGAGACTGCCCAGGAAGACAAGGAAACAAGAAAAGATTTGGAATATGAAAGAAAAATATATTTAAACTAGAGGCCTGGTGCATGAAATTTGTGCATGGGGGGGGGGTGTCCCTCAGCCCAGCCTGCACCCTCTCTAATCTGGGACATCCCTCTCACAATCCAGGACCACTAGCTCCTAACCTCTTGCCTGCCTGCCTGATTGCCCCTAACCGCCTCTGCCTGCCAGCCTGATTGCCCCCTAACTGCTTGCTCCCCTGGGCCAGCCTGATCTCACCCCTAACTGCTTGTTCCCCTGCTGGCTTGATCACCCCTAACTGCTTGCTCCCCTGCTGGCCTGATCACCCCTAACTACTTGCTCCCCTGCTGGCCTGATAGCCTCTAACTGCCTCTGCCTCGTGCACCGCCACCGTGGCTTTGTCTGGAAGGAAGTCAGACATCCGGAAGATGTCCGGTTGACCCAGTCTAATTAGCATATTACCCTTTTATTAGTATAGGTAATTAGTTAATTATTTAAATGTGTATGGAAGAACAAAGGCCAAGAATAGTCAGGATCTACCTAAAGAAAGAAAACATAAGGGTTTATTATAACCCTATAGTAAGAAGAATGGACGGATATAGGTCCATGGAACAGAACAGCAAGTTTAGAACCTGACCCATTCCTTCAGAGGAATGTAGCATTTGGGGAGGTGGCACTGCAGATTAGTAAGAAAATAACTATTTTCTGCCCTACCTGGTTTGGCTCAGTGGATAGAGCGTCAGCCTGCGGACTCAAGGGTCCCGGGTTCGATTCTGGTCAAGGGCATGTACCTTGGTTGCGGGCACATCCCCAGTTGGGAGTGTGCAGGAGGCAGCTGATTGATGTTTCTCTCTCATCGATGTTTCTAACTGTCTATCCCTCTCCCTTCCTCTGTGTAAAAAATCAATAAAGTATATTTAAAAAAAGAAAATAACTATTTTATTAAGTTACCTTGTCTGGCTGAGTAAAGGTTGGTAGTAAGTCCTTGTAGGTACAGAAGGAAAGCAGAGAGGCATTAGGTAATTCCCCTGGGAATTAATGACTCCAGTCACTCTTTGCTTCCCTCTCTACCCAGGGACCCTGCTGCTTCACATCCCAAGAGACTAGATGAAAAGAAAAAAAAAAAAGGAAAAGCATCTCAACTCATTAAAAAAAATTAAATAACTCACACACACAAAGCACACTTCAAGAGTATGATAATAAATACAGTTTGTATTAAACCAGTTGGCATATTTAAACACACAAAAAGACCTTATTAGAAATGAGTTTACTTTAAGAAAACCATGAGCGAATTATTTAAATAACTGAATCAGTGAAGGGTGAAATTAAAATAAATGTTTTCAAACAAAGATATACAGTATAAGTGAAAAGAAATATGCTTCAAATTCTGAGTTTTATAAAAATTACATTTATCTATAATGCAACTATCAAAATAATCTCAATCGGGCTATTATTCTTGTTGCCTAAGGTGTTACTGTCTCAGGACAAAGAGCAACAAAACAAATGAAAACTCTTTGATTTAGATGTGCAGAGGAAATCCAAGCTATGGGAAGTAGAGTGCAACCTTCACTGTACATACGTACTGGGCTGGAATTCAGCTATTGCCCCAATTTCAGTCCCACCATCATATCCTTTGTCTGTGTGCAGGGCCTGGGACACTGTAAATCACATTTCTCTTTTGCCAGCTGGCTCCCTATCAGGCTCTGCTAATTAGAGGATCTGGAGGCTGCCTGGAAGGCTGAAGGAGGAGGGACACATTTCTTCCTGTTTGCTTCCTGCTCCTTCCCAGCAATTGTTAACCTTCCCAGCAGCGATGGTTTGTTCCAATAGCAAGAGTTGGTTCCAGTTTGTAGGTTTTTAAAAATATATGTATTTTTATTGATTTCAGAGAGGCAGGGAGAGGGAGAGAGAGATAGAAACATCAATGATGAGAGAGAATCATTGACTGAGCCCGCAGCCCCAGCATGTGTCCTTGACCGGAATTGAACCCAGGCCCCTGCAGTCCGCAGGCTGACACTTTATCCACTGAGCTAAACCAGCCAAGGCCAGTTTGCAGTTTTGACAACAATCCTAGACCTAGTCTCACTATGTTCCTTGTAGAGACACCAGCGCCAGCCAACAAGAGCCCCATCCTGAGCTGTGTGGCCCCAGCTCTGAGAAGTCACTCAAACTTCTAACTTGTATAAATTCAAACCTCTTTCCTTTGTTCTCAGCCCTAGGGGTGATACCTGCTTCCCACAGTTACCTGTTCAATGACATTTTAGTATTCCCTTTTGCCTTTTTGACTTTTCAATATCTGGCTGATTAACAATACTTTGTATTAAATTATCTCTGGAAAAAATAACTGCTGTGGCTTCTATTCTGTATCTCAGTGGGCCCTTTCTGAATGACTCATTCAGTTTCTCAGAGCATAGAGCAGTATTATTATTTTAATACACTTTGGTATTGAGTTAGCTAAGGTAGAAATGATGTTTATATGCTTATCAGTGCAAATGACCCATCACTGCCTTTCCTGCTACTGTCTTTTCCTGGTTTTTATATCAGTGGTATGTTATAGCACTAATAACACAGGAGTGGGCTAGGAAGCTGAGTATGTTTTTCAGTTAATTAATTAATTAATTTTTATTAAGCCATTATTTTTTTAGACATTATTTCAGGTTTATAGCAAAGTTGAGGGGATGGTACAGAGATTTCCCATATACCCCCCTGTCCTCCCAAACTCATAGCTCCTCTATTACCAACATCTCCTACATGAACACACGGTGATCCCTCAAAGCCCATAGTTTACATTAGGGTTCTCTTTTGGTGCTGTACATTCTATGGGTTTAGACACGTGTATAATAACATGTATCCACATTATGATATCATACCAAGTATGTTCACTGTCCTAAAAATTCCCTGTGCTCCCCCTGTTCAGCCCTCTTCTTCCCTTAGTTCAACTGCTGGCACTGATCTTTTCATAGTCTCCATGGTTTTGCCTCTCCCACAAGGTCATATAGTTGGAATAGTACAGACAGCATTTGCAAGTGGTAAATAATGTCAGTATTTCTCTCTCTGTAACTTCCGTAAGTTGGAAATTCTGTATTTATTCATCTGGTTAGTTTTTATTTCCATAGCCAAAACTTCAATCTCCTTAACGTTTTATTGATTGTATTTAAGGATAATATACGCTTGTCTATTTTGGGAAACAGTGTTAGAGTAGGCAATTAGAAAGATATAAACTGGGAAAGGCAGTTGGGGGCTTGGGGGGAATACATGTGAGACGTGACAAATAAAACATAGACAATGGAGGCAATGGACCCCTATGTGAGGAGGAAAGATTTAGAGCCCCCCTCAGGATGTGGTCTAACCAGAGGCATAACACCTGGGTGAAGGAACCTTTTAGCTTAAGAATATGTGTGTGTGTTTTTGAGAAATAAGGGAGAAGAAGACTTACTGAGGGGACTCCAGCCTGAGGGTATAAGTATCTCAAATCCCACCAAACAAGGCACTTGGTTTGATTTTGGCTGGTCAAGTTGCCCAGTCAGGTTCTATCTGAGTGTATTTCTTTCCCACAAATAAATCCTTGCCTGCTTTTGCTGCTATTTGTTGTGTCTTGTTTGAATTCATTCCTACAAGAAGACACGAGCTGGGGATGAAGAGTACTGTCTCTGGCCAGAGACCACCCCAACCACCACTGACAATAGTATCTGTAATGATCAACAAAGTCCTGTCCTACTCACTTTAAATTTCCTTTCTTTGCATGTAAACGTCGTTTTTTGCTGAATTTCTTATTGCTTTTTCATGGCGTTGGCTTTCTTTAAATATTTGATGAATCTTGCACATCGTTGAAACTGAAATTCTCTTTTACACTCAGAAAGGACTGCATCTGTTTTCCTTGATGCATCGGTTTTTGAGTGGGATAAGAGGGAGATAGAACTCTGTGTCCAGAGCTCACCATTGTCCTGGGGGTTGCCAGTTGCCAGAAACACCACTGTGTCTGTCTACCCAGTCTTGTGCCGCTCTTACTCACCTAGAGGAAGATGTTCTTGTTTCTCTTGCCTGGGCCTTGGGAAGAAAGAAGAAGGCAGGTGTGTGCTGGACTCTCTCCTGCTTCTAGTATCTGCCACCTTCAGACGGGGGACACCAGTGCTTTTCCTGTCTTTTGTAGCTTCCCTCTCTTAGTAGCATCTTGGGCTGCAGTTTCTTTCTTAAATCCAATCCTGTTTTCTGCCTTTTATGGAGTCCTCATAGTGTCTCCCTTCTTTGTTTTCCACGGTTGAAATGAATTCATTTATTTCATTTTCTGTATTTTCTGGCCTATAAAGGAATTTATGCTAAAAGGGGAGGTAGTACTGTATCCTCAGCCCACCTTCCTGAACAGGGACTATCCTCGCTTCTTAAGATAATATTCCTTATGCAAAAACAGCAAAATTCAGTGGTCTGTTCATCCTATGTGTGTTGTTTGGTTTTGATTTTTAACTGCAACTCACAAAGCATAAGGTTGGTAGCTAGAATGACAATCAGTTAAGAGCTACTTAGGGCTATAGGTTTTAGTTATGTGTACACATTCTGTATTTTCATCCTATGTCCTCACATTCTAGAAATATAAGATAAATCTAGAGCTATACAGTGGGTGACCAGATTATCATGACCACCTGACGTTTGTAGGCAAATTAGCTATAATATCGCGCTGAAGTTGCTAGAGGGCCAGATCATTATAAATAGGGAAGCAGGTTGTTTACCACGACAGTAGAAGTGATTTTTTTCTGAAGATATCGGTAAACAACGCGATTTAACAGTCTTTGAACATGGGATATATATATATACACACACACACTGTATATGTTCAGTCCTTATTGAAGGCCTAATAGATGTTGGAAAATAAGACTGTAGCGATTCTTCTTGGCATTGACTCCACGAGATGTTGAAAGGTGATGCGAGGAATCTGACACCATGCCTGATGAATAGCACTGTCCAGTTCTGTGAGATTTGATGGTTGTGGAACCAGCTGCCTAATGGCTCTTTTTAACTTCGTCCCACAAATGCTCAATTGGATTGAGATCTGGTGATTGTGGGGGCCACCTAAGTAAGGTAAAGTCTCCCTCATGTTCTTGAAACCACTCCTGCACAATATGAGCACTGTGGCATGGTGCATTGTCTTGTTGCAAGAAGCCATCTCCATTGGGATACGCCATCAACAGATAGGATGAACTTAATCAGCAACAATATGTAGGTATGTTGTGCTATTCAGATGTTGTTCCACACAAATTAAAGGGCCCAAATCATGCCAGGAAAACATGCCCCAAACCATAACACTGCCCCCACAAGCTTGAAGGGTTGTACTCATGCATGTGGGGTGCATGCTTTCATGCTGTTTCCGCCAAATTCTCACTCTGCCATCTGCATGATGCAACTGGAAACGTGATTCATCGGACCACATGACTTTTTTCCAATGCTCAACTGTCCAATCCTTGTGTTCCTGTGTGAATTGGAGACTTTTTATCTTGGTAACTGCAGACAGCAAAGGTGTTCGAACAGGCCTTCAGCTTCCATATCCCATACGATGCAGTGTATGGCTAATTTGTCTGCAAATGTCAGGTGGTCATAATAATCTGGCCACTCACGTTCAAATATATCCCACGTTCAAAGGCTGTTAAATTGCGTTGTTTACCCATATCCTCAGAAAAACATCACTTCTACTGTCGTGGTAAACAACCTGCTTCCCTATTTATAATGGTCTGGCCCTCTAGCAACTTCAGCGCGAAATTATAGCTAATTTGCCTACAAACGTCAGGTGGTCATAATAACCTGTCCACTCGGTGTATATGTGTATTTTTAGTCTCAGAGAATATTAACGTTCTTTCATTTGTCAATTGGAATGTCTTCTTTCTGTCATTCAACCAAATGAAGATGCAAAACAACAAAAATATTTTTGCAGAGAAGGTAGACATATCCAAACAGTGTTTTTAAAGTATGAGATGTAATTTGTTTGTGTTCTATTGTATTCTGAATATCCCCATAAATGACATTGAAATTGATGAGAGAATTCACTAACCATTCCAAAGGAACTTTGCACATGAGGCTCAACTACAAAGCCTCTGTGTGAGCATTGCTAATTTAAAAAAGCAGCAATATTGACTACTTTGTTGGTGTGGACTTTACAGAGAGCATTCCTGGAATTTAATGGGGGAATTTTTATTGTATTCAATGGTCTAGTAAGAAAAATTAACAAAACTTTTCCTGGCCTGATCCTCTGACGTATCAACATTAAAATGATCTGTGAAGTGTCTGTGGGTGTGTGCTTTTATCCTAGGAACCTTAATAGATTGTTAAGTGGGTGTTTGCCTCCACACACACCCACCTCAGATCCTCATTGTCACATGTGACTCTTTTCTTTCCCAATTTTGAAAATGCTTCAGAGAAAGATATTAGATAATATTCATTTCAAAGCCTAGTATTCCATGTGGCTGGCATTCTGTCTAGTGCCTCATCTCAATATTTTGTGCTGCAGGATAAACTTAGTTCTTCTCTTCTTTCCTTACTGGCTGTAATAATAATCACTACTACTTTTGGGCATTGGTTCTTCAAAATATAATCATGCACTTAAAAGTTATTTGTAAACCATGAAGAACTATATAAAAATATTATCTAATGCTAATATCATTAGTATAATATGTTATCAGCATCATTGATGTTAAATGAAGACCTTTTAAAATTAAGTTTTAAATTAAAGAATTTAAATTAGACCCTGGGTTTCTGTCCCAGGATTCCCCAGAATGCAGAATCTCAGGCAGAAATTAGCACGTGGGAGGTCTATTAGGGAAAGTTTTAGGGGTCAGCACTATGGAAAGGAAGAAACAGGATTTGTCAGAGAGAAGTGATTTACAATGCAGTTTCAGTGGAGTTCTTCAACTGATGCTGCAAAGAAGATGGAATGACCTTCAACTTGTCTTGAGTTGGAATGAGAGAAACAGGCCTTTAAACTTCCATGCCTGTGGGTTATTGACTAATGCAGGGGTCTGGGGAAGGGGACGTGGCATTGGGTGAAGCAGCTCTCTTTGGCTGAGGCAATTCCCAAGTGGGAGTGACATCTGTTTGTAGGTGGCACTGCCAGTGGCCAAAGGGTAGATTCCTTTATTTCTGAAAGAGGGGCTGGGTGGATAATAATCATCCTCTGCAAATGATATGTTTTAGAATTAGCTTTTCAATTTGGGCGAGAAAACTTTCTGCTGCCTTTGATATTAGGATTGTGTTGTTGTTATTGATACATTTAGGGAGAAAAGATATATTAACAACCATGAATCCTCTTTTTCATTAATATGTTATTTAGCTCTTTAATTTTCGTTAGTAACATTTTGTAGTTTTCAGTGTGCAAACCTTAAATACATTTCGACACATTTGTCCTTAAGTAGTTCTTGTGTTTTTGATGCTATTTTAAATAGTATACTTAACTTTTCATTGAAAAATATTTATTGCTAGTATATAGAAGTACAATTATTGATTTCTGTATGTTGGTCTTATATTCTGATACTTTGTTAAAGTCACTTATTAGTCACAGTGGTTTTTTCAGTAAGTTCTACAGAATTTCTATGTTTATGATCACATTGTCTATGAATAAAAATAGTTTTACTTCCTTGTTTCCTTTGTTGCCATATTGCAATGGCCGGGAGCTGCAGTACCATGTTGAACAGAGTGTTGAGAGAGGACATCCTTCCCCTGTTCCCAATCTGGTGGGACAGCACTGTCTTTCGTTAAGGAAGATGTTAACAAATTATAGCAGGTGAATTAAATTTCTAGAGCGGCAACATGGAAAATATCCATTAAGAGTCCATTGCTTAAAGTCTTATGTTCACTTTAACTGCATCAATACTAGATTTGACAAGTTGAAACAAGCTTAAATGATTGCCTACGTCCTAGCTTTGAAAGAGAGCATGTTTCCCATCCTTATGGAAACCTTTTCTCTACAGTGATGATGGACTAACTAATTTTTTAGTATTTAGAAGAAGCATAATGTCCTGCGAAAATAATTGGGGAGAGGAACATTGAGTAACTCTATCAGATAAACATCATCACTAATGTTCACGAGAGGGTTCATGCTTCAGACAAGCTTGTCTGGGATAAATCTTTTTGCCTCGCTCACTTTGGAGGGCTGTTGACATTTTAACATTAAATTTATGGACATATTTCATATTTATATACTATCCAAAAGCCAGCCACTGGTGCATGAGCATACTGATGGGCTGAATTTTTCACCACCTCCTCCCAACCCAGCCCAACCCTGCTTTCAGAGGAAATCAACTTTCTCTTACAATCCCCCTCAGTTAATTCTCACATTTTTCAGGACAGTTTCTCAACTGTGCCCAGAAACAATGCTGCTCACATTATACTACTTCTTCCGTCTTTCTTGTATAGATCTCACTTGCTTTGGCTGGTGCTGCCCTCCGTGAAAATGTCAATGTTTCTGCAGTGGATGCAGTACACTGAGGTTCCCGAAGAGCTGTCCGGTAGGTGCCCAAATCCGGGAAGGGCTTTGACATTTATGCCCTGAAGCATCAGTGGTCATGATCATAATCTTACATCGTCTTTCATTAAGTCAGCTCCTTCAGCCTTGTCACCGTCACCTTTCCCTCCACAGGGTCACATGAGGAGGGGGGGATGTTTCTTGTCCTCTCTGTGATCTTCGCCATTTCTCTGATCTTCTCCAACCAGCCATACCACAAACAAGCAAGCAAAAGCAAACATTTTCTTCCTTTAGTCAAAACAGTAAAACCACTACGTATACTAATCCACCTACTAACCAGTGACAAAGAAACAAGTTTGACCTCAGTTGGAAACCTGGCTCCTCAACAACGCCTCCATTGACTAGGACAGTGGACGGCAAACTCATTAGTCAACAGAGCCAAATATCAACAGTACAACGATTGAACTTTCTTTTGAGAGCCAAATTTTTTAAACTTAAACTATATAGGTAGGTACATTGTTATTAACTTAATTAATAAGTTTGGATTGAGTACTTAGTATTAACAACATGAGTTCAAACACTAGTTATGGAATGCTTATTATGTGTCTAAGGCTGGAGATAACATGACATCCTTCTGGAACTTACATTCTCGTGAAGAAGATCAACTTTAAATAAATAAATAGTCACATCAAATAATTGTAGTTGTCATGAGTGCTAAGGAAGGAAATAAACAGTAAACGAGAGAAGCTATTTAGCAAGGTTAGGCATTTAAACCCCTCTAAGCAGATAAGGTTCATTTTATAATAAGAAAGCCACCAACACAAAATAATTACAATTCTTAAATTGATGACAAAAATACCTGTAGGATTTGCAGCTGGTTGGAAAAATACAGGTAACTTTATGCTTCGAGTAGGTACCTTTGTCACCCGCGCGCGCGATTTGCGGACGCGACTAGCACTAACCACTGCACAATGAGACTGCTGACTGACTGGCTCACTCAACTCGTGCATGAATTGCCCGCGCCTCCCCTGAGCTGCGTATCCCGCAGCCCCGTCTGTGCGACAAACCCACTCCTTCTAACGCCACTTCTTCAAAATAGACGCGCCCAGGCCGAAAACCGACTTCTGCGCATGGGCCACGAAGTTTCAATCGCACTGTACGTGCCCTGCACGTGTTATTTTGTGGAAGAGCCACACTCAAGGGGCCAAAGAGCCGCATGTGGCTCGCGAGCCGCGGTTTGCCGACCCCTGGACTAGGGTCAGCCAGTTCAGTGTTTCAGTTTGCAAAATCACTCCAGCAACCAATTACTGAAGACTCATAGAGCATTAATGGTGGTGGGGGGTGGGGGGAGATATTGAAATGAATATAGATGGGGAAAAAAGTAATCTTCTCAATGCCTTGTATTTAGAACAGCTTCTACTTCACATGGCCTTTTGTCTCGTCATTAGTTTTTCAAATTAACAAAAACCCAGCTCATTATTTTCCAGGCACAAATATTTGTTCACTATATTTAAATGCATAAATATTTGATGGCTGGCAATTAGCAGTGGACATTTGACTGCAAATAGAGAAGAGCTGCTTGTGACATTCTATGCAAATGAGGGGTGCTGAGTCTAATCATGTATTGAGATTCCTAGTCAGCTAAAAATTACATCTTCTAAAAACCCAAAGCTGTACATACAAAGGTACAAAGGTGTCACTGGATGTTACCACTTGTACTCATTTAATTTAATCACCAATGCTAAGAATGATGTTTAGAGGATGATGAACATCCTACAAATATTAACATGTTTCTGAATCCTTTACTTTCAAGCATAGTCAAACATTTTCTTTTTTTAAAAAAAAATATATTTTACTGATTTTTTACAGAGAGGAAGGGAGAGGGATAGAGAGTTAGAAACATCAATGAGAGAGAAACATCGATCAGCTGCCTCCTGCACACTCCCTACTGGGTATGTGCCCGCAACCAAGGTATATGCCCTTGACCGGAATCGAACCTGGGACCCTTGAGTCCGCAGGCCGACGCTCTATCCACTGAGCCAAACCGGTTAGGGCAGTCAAACATTTTCTTGAGTCTCATTTTTACTAAATTGGAAAAGCAAAAGCTGGACTAAACAAAGACACCATCTCATTATTTTATCATCACTTCTTAAATAAATATAATAGTTATTACTCTTATTTATAATAATCAGGAGTATAATAAAGCCTCCTAAAGAGACAGAGTTTCATGCGTAAGACAATTTTCTGAAGTCCTCTGCTCATTGATCTAACTGGAAGTTCTGATAAATGCATCAGTTAAAATTTTCTTTAAAAAATTTAGTTTGTTTCAACTCTCTGAAAATTTAATGAGCTGATCTGGCTCATAACATATAACCAGACTGTATATATTCCATTCTTCCATAAAACTTTGGCAGGCATACAGACATAAATGGTTTAATTCACTATTTCTTTGTTGCCTCAATTAGAGGTTTTAAGCCTATTCCTTCAAGCTGCCACTTCATGAGTCATATCTGAAAATAAGAGGAATCAACATCCTGAAATAACTGGCATTGGGGTTTGGTTAATGGTAGGATGGAGCGGTATTTCACAAAATGAAAGCTTTTTATTAGTTCTGAAAAAATAAAACCATCATCGGGCTAGAAGCCTTTAATGGAGCTTGAGAAGGATAACTTCCCCAGTTTGGTTGTAGATGTTTTTATGCTGAGAAAAACAGGCTTTGCCCGAATCAGATGGCAGTGACCTGCTCATTTCCTGCGTTGACTATCATCAACATTTCAGCCCCTGTTTCATATCTGCTGATTGGTTTCATATCCTCCTCCCTCTTCTCTTCCTGTTAAAATTGGAGCCATTTTTCAAGGGCTAGCTCAGGTCCTTCCTCTGAAGCCTTTTCTGATCCTCCCAGAGCGATTACATCTCTTCTTCCTCTTACCTGCCACCAGCATTTCTAATCTGTCCTAGTCATTTGACCCTTAATCATATGCTACTTTATGTAGTTCATTGCATTTTCAAACCTATTTGTCTGATCTCCTTAGCCAGATTAAAAAGTCTTTCAGGGCAGGGCTGTTTGTTTTAGGCTTACATGGCTCAGTAGCTTATACAGGGGAAACTATTATGTGTTGATGATCTGAAACCACAGGCCATAATCCCTTTGCTCCAGGAGCCCTGGTTTCATTGGGATGTAAAGGAATGCATGCGGCCTATTCTAATTTGTGTTACCATAGATATGGTCCTGGAGTCAGATAAGCCCATGTTCAAATCCTAGATTCAATACTTTACTATATACTAGAGGCCCAGTGGGGTCCCTTGGCCTGGCTGGCGATTGAGGCTGTTAGGGAGAGTGGGGGTGTGGGATGGAGGGACCTCGGGAGGTTGGCCAACCATGGGAAGTTGGCTGTGGAAGCACACTGACCACCAGAGGGCAGTTCCTGCGTTGAGCGTCTGCCCCCTGGTGGTCAGTGTGTGTCATAGCGACAGGTCGTTCAGTCACTTAGACTTTTATATATATACTAGAGGCCCGGTGCACAAAAATTTGTGCACTCGGGGGGTCCCTCAGCCCGGCCTATGCCTTCTTGCAGTGTGGGACCCCTCGGAGGATGTCCACCCCAGTGGAGACCCTCACCCCATGGAGGTTTGGCCAGCCTGGGTGAGGGGCTGATGGCTGTTTTCAGGCTGGCCACACCCCCTTTAGGGTGGGGGGTCCCCACTGGGGTGCCTGGCCAGTCTGGGTGAGGGGCTGAAGGTCGTTTTCAGGCTGGCCAAGCACCCTGGTGACGTAAGCTCCCAGCCTCTCCTTTTTTTCTTTTTTTTTTATTCTGGGATTTATTTACCTTCTATAATTGAAACTTTGTTGCCTTTAGCGGAGGCCTGCAGAAAGCTTGGCTTCCTCCATCGCCAGGGGCAACCCACTCCTGCTTGCTCCAGCTCCGTGGCCACGGCTGGCTGAAAGCAGGTATCTGGGGTTTGTTTATCTTCTATAATTGAAACTTTGTTGCTTTCAGTGGAGCTCAGAGCCGGGCCGCGGCAGGCGGGGAAGCTTGGCTTCTTCCATCACTGGAGCAAGCAAGCCTCCTGCTCACTCCAGCTCCGTGGCTGCCGGCCGCCATCTTGGTTGGGTTAATTTGCATATAGTTGCTCTGATTGGCTGGTGGGTGTGGCTTAAGGTGTAGCAAAGTACGGTCAATTTGCATGTTTGTCTTTTATTAGTATAGGATATATATATATATATATATATATATATATATATATGTATATATATATGTTGGGTAAGTTTCTTAATTTCTCTAAGTGTCAATTTGCTCATTTGGAAAGAAAGGGAATAAAAAAATTGTTTAGAGGATGAAATTAGATAATTTTTACGAAACACTTAGCATGGTTCCTGGCACATAATTAACACTAACTAGTGGTAACCATTAATATTACCAGTGCTATTGATGTTGAAGCCTGGTGGTTGCTCAGTGGCACCAGTCAGTGGGGAAGGAGGATTGCTTGAGAAGTGCATAGACTTGTGGAATTGATCAGCCATAGGTAGTCAAAGCTCACAGGGTCAAACACAATCTGGTGCACTCACACTTGATGTAGGCCAGTGTCCGGAGGGAGGCAAAGTGTAAATGAGACTCCTACCAACAGGAGTCTCTAGCAGTAATAATATTAGGCCTTTGGCATCTGAGCAGTACAGGTTTTGGGTGGTCTTTTTGGTTCACATTAGCACACTGGACAGTATCTGAGATTTCTGAAAATAGCTGCAGTTTTTCTGAAAAGCTGATTTGGGAAGGGAAAAGCAGGGGTTCAGATGCCTAGTCAAGCAGATACAGTTTATTTAATTTTAGAAAGTTTACTGTTGACACTATTAAGATGTCCTCCACTTCCCCCCTTTACCCACTTCTATACCCAGCCCCAGCTCCCTCCTCCCTGTGGCCATCACCACACTGTTGTATGTGTCCATGGGATATGCATATATGTTCTTTGGCTAATCTTTTCACCTTCTTTTATTCAGTTACCCCTCAACCCCATACCCCCATTGACTCCTTCTAGCCCAGCTCTTATTCTTGAATTTTCCTCTGCTTTTGTCTGTTGTCATACTGTCTGGATATTCCTTTTTTCTTTTCAGCTTCTCTCACAGTTTTTTTTTTCTTTTTCTTTCAGGTTCCTCTTTCTCCTATACTTGAAGTGTTGGTATTCCTCAAAATTCTAAGTTTTCCTTTCTTCTAACTCTACACACTCTCCTTTGTTTATCTTGCCTACCCTATCAAGTAATGTTCACGAGTTCACTGACCACTATAGGGAGCAGCTATAGGTTTAAGCCTTGGACTGACCTGTTGGCAAAGCCACAAACAAGTCCGAGCTTAGAGGGCACAGCCCTCTTAGCATAATTAGGCTTGACCTTATGATGCTCCCTAGATCTTATCTGGGTAGCTAATGGAATGGGCTGAGGGAAATGTAGCAAGTGCTGCCAAAATAAGTGAAACTCACAAGAACATTGTAACTATAATGACCACTACCTTGTTTACCTCTGGCTATTAAATAAAGGCTCAGCTTGCCATCTGGATCTCTCTTTGTTGCCTCAGCCAGGCACAGGAAGATCCACCTAGGCCAGCCGTGGGCAAACTACGGCCCGAGGGCCGGATTCGGCCCGTTTGAAATGAATAAAACTAAAAAAAAAAAAGACCATACCCTTTTATGTAATGATGTTTACTTTGAATTTATATTAGTTCATACAAACACTCCATCCATGCTTTTGTTCCGGCCCTCCGGTCCAGTTTAAGAACCCATTGTGGCCCTCCAGTCAAAAAGTTTGCCCACCCCTGACCCAGCTTATTCTTTTTGTCTGTCTTTTCTTCATCCTTTGCCGCGCCCCCTCCCCCGCCCCCCAGGCTTGCCGAACCCTTGGCTGAGCTGGCTCAGCCCAGCCCAGACCACCTTTATGTTAAAAGGCTTCTAAATCTCTAGTGTCAGTCCACATGTTTTCCTGACCTCTGACCTAGAAGTCTAATCGAACTATTAGCTATCTCAAACATTATTCAAAAGAGACCTCTTCACTTCTCAACTCTCCAAATTTGTTTTTTCTCTCATGTTTCTTCTCTCAGGGAATGACATCACCACCTACTCTGCTATTATTCTAGTAGAACAAATGCACATCCTCATTGACATCTTATTTTCTATATCCAATTAATCACCAAATTCCTACTTCCTGAATCCATGTTCTTCTTCTGGGTAGATGTGTCTTGTTTTGTCTGCCATCTGGTGAACTACTATTTACTTAAAAACTTTTCTCTTGTTTTTCTTTTCATTCACCTGTTACCACATACTTAATCAGCTTTGCCACATTTATTTATGTATAAATTTAGAAAATATACCCACAAAAAAGCTTTAGTATTTTGAAACTTCATAATGAGAGATTCTAATTCTTTTCTATGGTAAGCCCAATATGTTGTTTATTAATACCTAGAGGCCCGGTTCATGAAATTCGTACATGTGGGTGGGGGGAGGGTCCCTCAGCACAGCCTGTGCCTTCTCGCAGTCTGGGAGTCCTTGGGGGATGTCCAACTGACAGGGAGTAGGCCTAAGCCACAGTCGGACATACTTAGCACTGCTGCGGAGGCGGGAGAGGCTCCCACCACCACCATTGCACTCACCAGCTGTGAGCCTGGCTTCTGGCTGAGTGCACTGACCACCAGGGCCAGCTCTTGCGTTGAGTGGAATTGGGCCAAAAACGGGCTCTCTGGCATCCCCCGAAGGGTCCGGGATTGCGAGAGGGTGCAGGCCAGGCTGAGGGACCCCACCGGTGCATGATTACCAAGCCAGGGAGGGATGTGGGAGGTTGGCCAGCCGGGGAGGGACCGCAGGAGGGCTCCAGGGCATGTCTGGCCCATCTGGCTCAGTCCTGGTTGGCCGGACCCCAGCAGCTAGCTAACCTACCGGTCAGAGTGTCTGCTCCCTGGTGGTCAGTGCACGTCATAGTGACTGGTCAACTGGTCAATTATCTTCCCCCTGTTGGTCAGTGCACATAATAGCAAGTGGTTGAGCAGCCTTAGCATATTACACTTTGATTAGTTGAACAGATGACCAGATGACTGGACACTTAGCATATTAGGCTTTTATTATATATGATGATAGTAAATGAACTGGGCATCATTTGCATTATGGAAACTAATAGGCATATTGATGATAATCCCAACATCAGTGGAGCTTATACCAGTACTATTTATAGTATTCCTACTTGAAATACTACAATAAACTTTATATTTCTTAAAATAGCAGTTGCATATAATTTAGAAAGTCAAAGAATGCTACAAAGCTTATAATAAAAATGCCAGGCAGAGTACCATGCACTGATTATCAATCCCAAGGGCATAGAGTACTGTGAACCAGTTACTGATCTCAGGGGGGGTCTCTAGATACTTCTTCCCACTGCATGTGGTATTGGAGTTGCCAAGGTAAACACAAGGTAAACACTGGATGGAACAATGCTTTACTCACATAGAACAATGCTTTACTCACATACAAAGCCAGATCAGCTTCAATAGTGGGCTGTGTGGACTCTATCTCCTGGTGATAAACTCGACCCTCCCAAATCCATCTATCCATCTTTTCACTTCCCAGAGGCAACCACTTTCAACTGTTTTAGTTATTTCTTCAACTGTTGCCTCTACATCTATATTATAAAAAGCCAGTGACCATAATGCCATAACGACTAAAAGACCGGTCACCAGGAGGTGCACTGATGGGTCTTGTGGTGCGGCAGGTCTTGGTCTCATGGCGCGGTGGGTCTCTGGGTCCTGCTGGGATGGTGGGTCTGGGTCTTGCGTGATTTTGCGCGCTGGGCCTCTAGTATTTGAATAAAATGCTTATACTGTGAATTCTTGATTTTAACTGTAGGTATTATTTTTTGACTTTGTGTTTGAAGGGGTTTGCTTTCTTATATCACTTTTGCTTGCTCCCTGCCCTCTCATTAGCACCCTTTCCACCCTCCTAATACATCTCTATTTAAAATTATGTTGGTGGCTCTAGTTTCAAAATGGACCCAGTGTTCTGAACCATGAGAAACTTAATTTTTAAATTTTATTTTAGTGGGGTATAGGGAGGGAGAAGAGATAAATTTGCCCTGTAAACAGGGCTGACCATTTCCTGTTTAACTAGAATTGTATAATAAATTATTTAATCCAAAGTACTTGTACATATTCTTGAATATAATAAATGGATTTTTCTCTTTGGGAATGAGAATAGTAGTTCATTTTCTATGGGTCCTTCAAAATAATTTAGTGACTAAGAAAGTAGACACGTTTCCTTAATATTTCATAAACCTCTTAGTTAAATGCTAAAGTTATATACAGGGTGTCCCCAAAAAAATGTATGTACACTTTAACAGTTGCTAGCTCAATTTTGAAAATGAAATATATTTTAATAAATACTGTTGTTATAATTAGTAAAAGTGTGTATATACATTTTTGAGGATACCCTATATTAATACTTATTTTTTATAATCATATTTAAATTGATTCATTAAGTTTTATTTTAGTATTCTAAGTAATTTGGTTTTATCTTATTAGAAAGTGTTTTGAATTTTAAGATATAAGGTATTTTTAAGATGTGACTTCTAGGTCTAACATTAAAAAACAACAACACTGTCTTAGCCAATGTCATCAGAATTAGTCAAAGATCAAAACTTTATAAACATCTACTCTGAGCCTATTTGATTTCTTGGACCATAACATATTGGAAAGATCACTTCATATGAAGTCAGTAAACTTGGAATTTAATGCCAATTTTACTACTGGCTTTATGACCTTGAAAAAACCAAACATTTTTGAACCCCCAGTTCTTAATTTATAAAAATAGAGCTTAAACTAGTTGGCCTAACACTAATAGTGAGTGACTCTTTGATAATTACAAATATATAAAAACTAGAGGTCCGGTGCACAAAATTCATGCACTCGGGTAGGGGGTCCCTCAGCCCAACCTGTGCCCTCTCACAGTCCAGGAGCTCTCAGGGGATGTCTGACTGATGGCTTAGGCCCACTCCCCGCAGGCAGTCAGAAATCTCTAGAGCTGCTGTGAAGGTGGAAGAGGATCCTGCCACCGCTGCTGTGCTCGACAGCTGTGAGCCTGGCATCTGGCTGAGTGGTGCCCCTGCTGTGGGAGCGCACTGACCACCAGGGGGTAGCTCCTGCATTGAGCATCTGCCCCCTGGTGGTCAGTGCATGTCATAGCGACTGGTCATTCTGCCATTGGGCTGAAAACAGCTCTCCGACATCTTCCAAGGGGTCCCGGATTGCAAGAGGGTGCAGGCCAGGCCAAGGGACCCCACCAGTGCATGATCAGGGCTGGGGAGGGACACGGGAGGTTGGCCAGCCTAGGAGGGACTGCAGGATGGCTCCAGGGCATGTCCGGCCTGTCTCTCAGTCCAGATCGGCTGGACCCCAGCAGCAAGCCAACCTACCGGTCGGAGCATCTGCCCCCTGGTGGTCAGTGCACATCATAGTGAGTGGTTGAGTGGCCTTGGCATATCATTAGCATATTATGCTTTGATTGGTTGAATGGCGACCGAACACTTAGCATATTTGGCACTTATTAAACAGGATAAACTAGGTATATGTGCAGAGATATTATGAATGTCATGGTCCTTGTTCACAAAAACCTGGAAAACTGCAAAGGCAGCGTTAATATCAAACAAAAGAAAAGAACTCTTAGTTTGTCTCCTGTTCTTTATATCTTTTTCAAATTTATCATTTTTAATAATCTTACAAAAATAAGGCTGGACTCATGTCATTTTGTACTTGAAGAATCCCTCCATGGTCCACAGGATGAGTGTCATCACTCCTTTTCCTCTTACTCTGTGATCCATGCCCCATGTAACAGCCATTGCCAATTGATCTCATTTCAAAAACCTTGTACCTAACAAGTGCTCAATAAATAGTCACTGATGTGAGTAGAAATGTGGACAGACTAAGATGGTATGAATACCTTCTCATGTGCATAGTGATGTTAGTCCTGAAACTTTATTTTCCTGGTCTATTTATATATTCTGTGCTGGCAGTAATATGGCTTAGATTTCTAAGAAAACATTTCTTTTTTTTCCTGTTAAAAAAGACAGGTATTTGTGTGTGTGTGTGTGTGTGTGTGTGTGTGTGTCAGATTATGGAAATCAGTGGGAAGAAAGATTTTACTAGTAAAATGACTCTTGAATAGTTGAAATCTGAGCTGCTCTACTGCTAAGTCACAAGTGTTTTCCCAATGCTTAGAGGAAAAAAGTTCACAAATAGATTTTGCTGAATGTTGAATGTTTTTCTCAGATAGTCTTTCATATCCTTTTGATGCTTACTTGTCTATACTGAGATTAAACTAAATGATGATTCCTAATTTATTACAAAATCACGTTTTTGTTTTTTTTTATGGTTTTAAATCTGTCATTATTTCATGCTGCTTTCTGTGTGATTACTCTAGGAGCTAGCTATGCATAGAAGCAAGGAAGGCATGGAAGGAAAGTATCATGGCACCTACATTAGGAAGAGTCTAAGCAGAGGAAAGAGGAAAGAAAATTGAGAACTGGTGGGAAATCCAAAGAGGAAAGGGATAGAGCAGGAAAAGCAGACTCCTAACCTGGAAAAGGCAAGTTACCACACAACAAAATCTGGCTCCTGAGAACAATTTATATGCTTCCTATTGCTGCTTTGTTAACACAGGAATACTTGGCTTTTCACTGTTACTATGGAGGCATAATAGAAAATATAAACTTACTGCTACAAAACAAGAAATAACCTATATAAATGGTGCCAAGACTAGAAAAATCACATTTATTTTGTTCTTTTTACTACAAGCTCCAATTCTTCATGATACTTCCCTATTCACAGAATATTTATTAAAAAATATTTGGTGGTAACATTATAGTGACACATCAGCATTTGAAATTAAATGATCAACGGGTAATATAAAAAAGGCCAGCAGAGAGTCAATTTTGCAATATTTTAAGTTACACTGATGAAACACTTGATAAGATTTGGATTTGCTTTTGTGCTGGCATCCTCGTTTGTTTTGAGGAAAGCTAGAAAACAAATAACATAATTTGCATAATGAAACCACTGAGAATAAATCGCTGCCATTCATCAGAGGTATCTGTACCATTTTGACTTACAGGTTAAATTCATTTAAGCTTATTTCTCCCCTTACCCTAACTAAACAGTGCTTTTGATTTATTCTTGCCATTTAGTGTCATATAAAATAAAGTGTTCCGCTAGGAAGAGAAACAATTTGTCGAATAGAAACTATATTAAGTGAAACATTCCCCCTGATATGTTTTTAATTTGTTTTATTCTCATTTTGCTATTGTAATCTTCCCACCTGCCAGTAGAGATAAGGGGCCGTTTCATTCTTAGCCCTTTGGCTCACTAGAGCTCCAGGCTCATTTTATCAAGGAGCGTCCACTGTCCACCGATCTCCAGCAGGAGGAATGGAAGTCCCCTCAGGAAGGGGCCTGCAGGGGACTCAGTCAAGAGGTCTGACCATCCTCGAGTCAGTTAACAAGCGCCCCTAAGCACCTGTCTCCTATTTATCAAACACTGTTCTAGGGGCTGAGGGGAACTGTAAGAGAGGCAAGACCCTGTTCGTATGCAGGTTGATGAAAGCTAGAACTAATTCAAGCTACACTGAATACTTCATGTGCTTTCTGAACATCCCTACCATTTCCTTCCTTCTATGGCAGGAGTTTTTTTTAAAAAATATTTTTTATTGATTTCATAGAGAGAAAGGGAGAGAGAGATAGATAGAAACATCAATGATGAGAATCATTGATTGGCTGCCTCCTACATGCGCCCTACTGGGGATCAAGCTGGCAACTGGGGCCTGTGCCCTGACTGGGAATTGAACTGTGACCTCCTGGTTCATGGGTCGACACTCAGCCACTGAGCTACACCGGCCAGGCTGTAGGAGTTTTTAATACAGAGCCACAAGAATCCCTTGGAGAGAACTCAAGTGGTCTGTAAAAATTCCATCTTTTAAATTATTAATCGCTAACAGAAATTTAATAATTCCTTCAGTTATATAGGTAGGCACAACCCACAGTAGTATTAAGAGTACCTGTGATCTTGTCACGAATGGAAAGTACAGGTATTTGCATATCACATTACAGTTGTTGCAGAGATCTGGAAATGCCATTTATACTTTCTCACTATTTTAACATTAGAGTAGTTGCTAGATCTGCAACTAGAGTGTTTAAGTTAGTTAATGCAGAAACACATAATTTTTTCTTTTGATATTTTTATAATTGTATTTCAATTTAATTGTTGTCTTTTGTAATCCTGCATATTTTCTTCTGTACAGGGAGGGGCAAAAGTAGGTCTATAGTTGTGAGCACAGGAAACACAGAGTTTATTTCTGTATTATTTTTTATTAATGACTATGATTTTCCATAGGGACAACTGTAAACCTACTTCTGTCCTACTCTATATATTAAAAACATTAGTCTAAGTGGTCCATAGACTTCACCAAACAGTCAAAGGGGTCAGGGACATAAAAAAGGTAAGAATCCCTGTTGATGGTGATCAGACTTGGTGATTTCTTTATTCACACTTCCAACAGAAAAAGAAGAGAAATGGGAAGAAGTTAAATTTGAGGGTTTTAAGCAGTCATCTGTATTGAGCCTCTGAGTTATCAAGGCTTTACATTTTTCATTTATATTTTCATTATTGATCATCGAGAGTTACCCATGAACTATCTTGGCAAATCTTTCTGCCTATTGCTTACTAAACTTTTTCTCTAATCTGTTGTGACCTTGGGATATTCACATCCCAACCTTACATATCTGCATTTGCTGGATAGAGATAATCAGATCTAGTTTGTTGGTGTTTTATGTTCATGTGTGAAGGTTATGTTTCTGGTTAATTGTAAGATCTTAAGAATATTGAATAAATTTGATCAAATAAGAATATTATTTACAGGCAATTAGAAAACTCTAAAGCATAATAAAAATTTACAAATGCCATGAATTACTATTATGGATGGTATGTCATATAATGCTGAGTAGTCGACAAATTCTTAAAAAAAAATTCTTGTCATGCTCAGCCAGTGTCGTTCAATGGTTGGAGAGTTGGCCCATGCACTGACGGCTTGCAGGTTCGATCTGATCTGTGGCCCTGATCAGGGTTCATGAGGGAGGCAGCTGATCAATGTGTCTCTTTCACATTGATGTTTCTCTCCCCCTCTCCCCTGCTCTCCCTCCTTTCCACTCTCTCTAAAAAAAATCAATAGAAAAAAATGTCCTCGGGTGAGGATTAACCAAAAAAAGAAAGAAAGAAAAAGAAATTTTTGTCTATGAACTAAAAAGTGCTATGTCATAGTTGGTTAAGGCATGAAGCCTAAATAATATCAGAAGTGGTACCCTGTGGCCATGGGAATATGGTGCTCAGAAACGTTATAGTTCTCCATATTCTGGGTTATGATGCACTGATGTCAATTTCCTATTAAACACAGCCCTCACGTGGTGAATAGCATTGTGCATTTCCTCAGTTAGAGTGGATGGTGGAGTGAAGGGGGCTTTAGCATCGTTTGGTGCATCCCTGATGGTGCTCCTGTGACCATACTTTCTTCTCAGTTGTTGAAGGAATAGCTGTCATTTACCCTCGCAGAGCTGAGAACATGTTACACTGGCAGAGTGAAAGCACATGCTGGTCCATCTGTTATGGGTGGGGTGCCCTCTGTGTCCCCACCTGTTACTGGTGGAAATGGAGCTCTTGGGGTGCCACAAGGAAAATAATTTTTTGAGGTCCCCATGGGAGAATGAAGTATTGTGGAAAGCTTGATTGATGATGGAACAATAAAGGATTTCCTCTCCAAGGTCCCCTCTCCCTCCGTTTCACCAGCCTTGTCTTCAGCAGAGTTAGAATGAAGGCAACTGCCTGTAGTCTCCACTCTCCATGAAAGCACAGTCCAGTCTGGCATCTGGCTAGCCAGCGGCAGTCCATGGGCCACGTGGAGGGAGGACTGGCGAGTGCAGGTCACAGAGTAAGCGAGAAACAGGAGCGCGCAACAGCAACAGCAATCAAGCAAAAGAGCAAGCAAGAGCATGCTAGAGAGTGAGAATTCTTTGTCTGGGGATTTTAAGCTCAACCAATTACGCCTTCATCAGAATCTCACAGGCTCCACCCCTCTAGCCCAGTACCTTTTTCCGGGTTAGACTAACAGGCAAGCACTTTCCCTACGTCACGGCGACTTCACTGCCCATGTGTCCATCTTCCTCTTTGTAGGACCCCACCTCTCAATGATCTGCAGAGAATGGATCGGTGGTTCTCTGAGTAGTGTGGAGTTGCTGCTTCCTGGTGAAGCTGCCCAGATGACCATGCTTAATAATGTTTGGTCTCCCCTTTGTTCTATTTCTATTATTAATATTAACTAGCTAGTTATGACAGTAACACATCCATCATCTTTGTTCTTGCAGACATTATATTTTTCAATATGACTAAGAGACCAAATATTTCAATAAATAACAAATGCAAACTTTTCTAGCACCTAATAGTGTGTACTGTGACCAAAATACATGGAAGAAATTGAGTTTGAATTTCAAATAGATGGTGGTAATGCAATACCTCTCTTGTCACTTAAATCAACATTGCAGCCAATATATTTTAAACTTTAGGTTGATGGTGATTAACCCTACATCCCCATGTGCAAGGCATTTTATACTTTTTTTGTTAGTGTCCCTTGGTGGCACTGCTGTCCCCATTTTGAGCTGCTCTGAGAGCCACGACTATTTGACACAGATCTCCAAGTCTATCGCTCTCACTGTGCAAGGTTAACAGACAAGGGGAGTAGTGTTTTAGAGAAAAAAGGCTTTGAGGCAGACAGATAGATATTTCCTTCTCTTCAGGAGGCCTCATACCCAGCGTTCTTATTTCTCCTAGCACTACTGTGGCATTAATGTTGCCTCCCAACTTCACGTTAGTGAGATCTGCCAAGCAACAGGATGTGTGAATAGGTTGTGAACTTGTGTCAATAAGCTACTGAGCCCCATCCTTGCTTAATCAAAAGCATTTGATCAATGTCAATCTTTGGTGACATCATTATAGCCTTTGCAATTATAAGCTACTCTTTAAAGCAGAAAAATAAAAATAATTCTGCAATAAACAATGAATTAGTTCATTGACCCTATGAGATAATAAGAGGCAAATTCTTTAATCTTAAAACAAAGGCATTGAGCCTTAGCTGGTTTGGCTCAGTGGATAGAGCATCAGCCTGCGGAGTGAAGAGAACGTGCCTGGGTTGCAGGCTCGATCGCTAGTGGTTTACAGGAGGCAGCCAATCAATGATTCTCTCTTACCATTGATGTTTCTATCTTTCTCTCTTCCTCTCTCTGAAATAAAATTTTTAAAAAACCTAAAAAAACCCTAAGGCATTGAGAATAGGGTAACTAGGACAACTTTGGCATTTAGAGAGGTTCAGAGCAAGAATACGCAAAATTATGATATTTTAGTTTAAAGGAAGTGGGTTATTACTCTCTTACTAATTCAATGCCATTGAATATTTGAAAAGATAAAAACTACCCTTGACATTCATTGAACAATAAGGAATAATCAAATTTCCAGGAAAGAAACAAGCTACAGGAGCATCTGGGAGACATTAACATAGTAACCCCACCATTTCTTACTCCCCCTTCCCTCCCTTCTACCATGAAGTCACTGTTTCACATAGCTTGGAGTTTGTGAACCATGCCAATATATATTTATTTTAATCATGGTTCATTTTAAAGTACATTATTGGTTTGGGGAGATGAGAATAAGAGGAGGAGGCATACTTTTATTGTATGATTTAGAAGATTGTCACTGTAACTTTGTTACAGGTGAGCACCATGCCCTTCAGTTCATGGACTCTGTTGGCTGTCAGTCAGGACATGAGTAAAGATCTTCCTTTAGAGAGTAGCCACTTTCTGACATTAACTGTGTCTTGATGGAGAGCCCAGCGTGTGAGTTATACGTTTTGGCCTGTGAGCTGTGAAAGATGACTCAGAAAATATAGCCTTGGAGAACTGACTGAGGAAATGCCGCTGGCAGCAGTAAGCCCTGAACAGACTCAGCTCACTTCTATTTTTGGCTCCTCTTCAGATGTCCAGACTGGCACAAGCCAGACACCAACCTCATTTCTTATTGCTCCTATTGCAATGGGCTTGACATCTCTTTTCTTCATGAGAATGTGTGGGGCCAGTTAGATGAGAGCAGAGATAGAAAAGGGAAAGGAGTTGTTTCAGGCAATCTCTACAGTAGTGCCCAGAAAGAGGTAAAAATGAAATAAAATGGAACAGGAAGGTAGTAGAGAAAGGGGGTTAGGGGACATAAAAAGCATTTGGCGAAACTTGAAAATACTTCTGAAGAACTTTAGTAGTAAACGCTTTATGGATATTGAATAAGAGGAAAAAGGTAAAAAAAATCCATATGATAAAATAGATGCTATAAAGAAAGGGGAAAGAACATGAAGTATCTTCAACTAAGCTTTATATTAGTTGTATGCCAACACTGAATACTTATTTTGCTCCTCTATCATTTGTCCAAAGTCTCCTAGGGATGGGAGAGAAAAGTACATGCCAAAAATGGATTTAAAAAAGGTCAATAAGGAAGATACAAAGGGATGAGAAAGAATGAAGTAATGGGACTTAAAAAAGATTCTTGGCAAGGACCTTATTTTTTTTTTTCATAAGAACTTAAAATTTTTTTTTCTTGGCAATGAAGTTATTGATAAAATTGAAAATGCCATCTTAAATGCTATGTTACCGAGGTAATGATTGTGGGATTTATATATTTAGATGATAGGCTCTTAGAGCTCTAAAGGACACTAAAGATCATTTGGTCTACCGTTCATTTTAGAGATGGGACCAGAAGCTTGGAGTGATTTCCCCAAGGTCACAAAATCAATTAACAGCCACCCAGGAACTGAAATTCTGGTTCTTAGTCTAGGACTAAAGACCACGGTCATTTCTTTCCCTTCTTATACTAAAGTGATGAGGAAAATAAAGGTTATACGGTTTATTGATTTGCTTGAGGTCAATCAACACATTAGAAGCAAACATGTGCCTAGAACCAGTCTCTTGATTTCTCATCCAGAGCATGAGGTTACCTGCTGTGACACCATCCTTGTTTCAGAGGTTGGGTTCTCTGAGATAACCTGGAAATGAGTGGGCAGGAAGCTTATTAGGGGATTGTCTTGGAAACAACAACTATGGAATGGAAGGGAAGGAAACAGAATTGGGCACTGGGGAAAATTGAACTGTGACACGTCTAATGAATGTCATAGGTGACCCAGGGAAAGTCTGAGGCTGAGATGGCCCATGGGGATTGTCATGAGTTGAGACAAAGGGACTAGGCCTTTATAACCCCAATGATCACATTTTATTTGCGGCACGCAGAGAGGATCCATGACCTTGAGCAAGGACACTCTCCTCAGCCAAGGACCTTCACAAAAAGGGCTGAAAGCTAAGGACTGGCATCTGGCAGCAGTTCCAAGAGCTGGTAGAATATAGAATAAGATCTTCATTCCTAAAGGGGCATCTTTGCAGCATGTAAGTGAACTGCTTGTACTTCTTGGATTCACTTCTTCATATAAATACTAGGAATCAATCTTCCAGAATTCCAGTGGGTTTCTTTTCCTGGAGGAATGGTATAAGAATAAGACTGGTACAATAAATGAGCACCCCTGCTAGTACAGCTAGTTTAAGATCTCAAGTGATATTTACCATCTGCTTCCTCTACTATCCACTCTTAAATTTCCCTCACACTCACTGGTCTTGGTGGCTTTCCTAGTGACATGACCCTGACCATCCTGAGCTTGTGCTCACCATGCCCTATTCCAGCCTTAGTTATACTTGTGCATTTACCATCAAGCTTAGGCAAGTGGATCACATGGGTGCCAACCATATTTCTTTCTGTCCCCATTGTATAGAAGCCCTACTTTCTCTCAATGATCAGGGTTAATTAACACTGCTAAGATGGTGGCTTTTTTATTATAAGATTGTCACCTGGCCTGAGGAACCTGAAATGACCAGGTGCCAGCCAAAACTATAGTGCAATTAGAACATTAGAACATTTCTGTTTGGTCCTTGGTGAAAACATTTCCCCTTTGGGAAATGGGACCTCAAGTTATGTAGTTCCCAGAGCTGTAGGAATGGAAAACACAAATTATCCAAGTGGGTTACTGGGAGTGGTGATAAATGGGGCCACTCTTG
Organism: Myotis lucifugus; assembly: GCF_000147115.1. NCBI lineage: Eukaryota > Metazoa > Chordata > Mammalia > Chiroptera > Vespertilionidae > Myotis > Myotis lucifugus. The sequence goes on from NW_005871074.1 coordinate 3,265,638, forward strand.
CTTGCATATCTCTTCATGGACCCAGGTATTCAACCAACTGGCACCATATAAAGATTATAGCATTAGAGTATACTATGCATTTTGGAGGATAAAGTTTGATATTGACAGTATTACTTCAGCTATACCTTCAAAAGGCCACTCCATTATTCCATTGGACCAGCAGCTTTTGTTTGGTGTGGTAGGTGATATGACCAATGAACTTATGGTCAGGTATCAGGTACCCATTCCTTCATCTCCTTTCTTTAAAGTAGATCCCTTTGGTCTGATGCTATATTATATAGAATGATACTGGTAAATCAAACATGGTAAGTCTTAAGTAGTATTGCTAACTGACCTGCTGTGGGCAGTAAAACCAAATCCAAATCCAGAATATGTGTCTGTTCCTGTCAAAGTGCATGAAAGCTTCTTCCAAGTTGAAAGATCCAATGTATTCAACTAGCCACCAAATGGCTCTTTGTTCTATTATAGGGATAGTGCCCTTCTGGGGAACTAATCTTGTTTTTTGTTTCTAGCAGATCAAGCATTCAATCAGATCAATAGCTTGGTCAGCCTTGGTAAGTGGAGGCCATGCTGGTGAGCCCATGCATAGCGTCTATCCTTCACACTATAGCTAATTTATTCATATGTCCATTGTGGTATCACTGGAGAGTTTGACGACAGACACTGGTGGATGTCAATTGACTAAGTCATATTGTTTACTGAGTATTTAGTACCTCTTCCATGACGGACACTTCCTCATTAGTGTTAACATTTGGTACAAAGATCTTCCTTCTTCATGCCCATTCCCATAGGTCTGTCCAAATCCCTCTACCCCAGACCTTCTTTTCTTGCCCTTGCAGTTTTTGTTCTTCTTAACCACTGACATCCTAGTTAAGCCACATACCCCTATTTATGAGTCCATGCACCTTATAAGCTCAGGAATTTCCCTTTCTACACCAAGAACATGACCACATGCACTGTCTGAAGGTTTGCCTATTGGGAGGATTTCTTCTTGCTCTGCTGTTAAGAGCCACCTCTAAGTCAGACTATACTATAGCCCCAATCATTTTCAGTTTTCACCCACATACCAAGCCAACCTGTTTGCATACCAAACTTGCATATTTTTATCTTCTCTAAATTGGCCAAATGATTCCTTTTATGGTGATAGGTATGAGTTACCAGTCAAGTGCTACAGCAACAATAGTATGTGACTTCAGGATCTAAGCCATCTGCTCATGTAGCTTTCTTGTGTCTCCTGGTCCTATGAATGTTTGACCTTGGGTGTACCACATTCAGTTCATGATGTATTGATCTTGGACCCACTGAACCTGATGATGCTGCCATGGTCTGATGATACCTAGCTCCTAATAAGCAGTTAAGGCCTCATGGTGATTTGTTGTCCACAGTAAGGCACTGCATTTCTACCTGGATTCACCGGTATCATGCCAACACCTACTTTTCAGAAGATGTATAAATATCTATTGTAGATGGCATGGCCTTACTCCAAAACCTAGACATCTGTGTTGTGATTCTTCCATTTGGACTTGATATAAACACCACATGGCACCTTTTCCTACACACAGATATCACTAATGCTATACCATACTGGTGAGTTATATTACTCAAGTGACAGGGATACTTGCACCACAGTCTGGATTGCTATATATTCTTTTTCTGCTTTGGTCTTTACTTGAAGCTAGAAGCTTTTTATGCCTCCTGGCTTATGATTTGTTGCTTTATTACCACCAGCTATGGAATATGCTGCCTCCAGAATATGGAAGCACTTACCCAATGAGGTACTTCCTTCCTTGGGCAGAAAGTGCAAACTGCAATAATCGGTCTTTATGTCCTCAAATGCCCAAGCTCAATAGACTTCTAAACATTCTACTGATATGACAGAATCTGAATCTTCACAGGGTTTATCTCCTAATTGGGAGGGGTGTGTTTTACCTCTGCTTACAATGTACTTGCTACTTCTTTTTTATCTTGTCCAATTTGCATTATATCTCAGATATAGTGGACCAATGAGATTTTCTGTGGTATGTGAAGTGAATCAAGATCTTTAAAAACTATATTATGACAGAGAAGATGAGTTAACATAGTCTTGGGCAATATTGCAGATGCATACTTTTACCCAACCTAAGTAAATGTGAGTTCTTTCTGGCCTTTTATATTATGGTTAGAAAATAATTTCTTTTGGTCACATACCATGTGCCTGAGGTCATAGTAATATGGACTAGCAGAAATGCCACATTTGGCAGTAGCTGCAGTTGGGCTATTACTACTTAGTTGAGATTTCAGTAGCCCATTGTTATCCCACAGAATTCACCTGTTTTTTAAGGTGGGTGACTAATAAATTAAATGGAGATATGATGGGAGCTCATCACCTTTGTATTCCTTAAGTCTTAATGGAAGCCATTAAATTTATGCCAATTTCCCTGGAATGTGATAGCTTATTAGAGAGTGCTCTGGAAAAAAATACCTATAGAAGGAAATAAGTAAGATTGGGCCAAAGAAAAATTTGGGCTGAGATACAGTCTCAATGAGTGCCACTGCTGATCCATGAGGAGCTTTGGGTGTGGACCGGCCTTGCAGCGTTGTCCTGAGTTAAGGCAAGGAGACTGGGCCTTTATACTCCTGTGTTGAGAAATCACTGAATGCATGATGTCCAGGGAAGGGGCATAACTTTGGAAAAGGCAGCTCTCTTCAACCAAGGCACTTCTCAAAAGAGGGCTGATAGCTGAGGACTGTCTGCTGGTAGCACTTCCAGCAGCTGAGAGAATAGGTCCTTCATTCTTGAATGTGAGCTGGGGCAGCATATCACGAATCATCTACCAAACGAAATATGGGAATCCTTCTATAATGTGGTAAGATCCTGAAAATTATAATAATATCCTTTATAATAAAAAGGTAATATGCAAATAGACTGAACTGCAGAACAACTGAACAATCAAAGTGTAATATGCTAATTATATGCTAAGGCTCCTCAACCACTTGCTAAGATGTGCACTGACCACCAGGGGGAAGACAATCAACTGGTTAACTAGTCACTATGACCACTGCACTGACCACAAGGGGGTAGATGCTCTGATCAGAAGGTTAGCTTGCTGCTGGGGTCCAGCAGATCGGGATTGAGTGAGATGGGCCGGACACCCCTGGAGCCCTCCCACGATCCCTTCCCAGCCCGATTGTGCACCAGTGGGGTCCCTCAGCCTGGCCTGCACCCTCTCACAATCCGGGACCCCTCAGGGGATGTCAGAGAGCCAGTTTCAACCGATTCCACAGGCCACTCCTCTTGGGAGAGCGCCAGATGCAGGGCTCATGGCTGGTGAGCGCTGCTGCAGCAGTGCGAGTCTCTCCCAATCGATCCATGGGGACTGATTGGGCGCAAGCTCACAGCAGGCACAGTGGGGCTGGGGTGAGTGGGAGCAGCAGGTAGGAGCTACAAGCAGCGTTAGACTGCAGGTTTCGGCCTGATCCCTGCAGGCCACCCAGAGGGTCCCCACCAATGCACAAATTTGTGCACTGGGCCTCTAGTATTTTATATATTTTTGAAAAGAAAGGTAGAGGTTTTAGGGATTTATAGCATATTTGAAGTGAAGGATAACAAAAAAACTTGGAGTGGGGGAGAAAAGGAAATGTGGACAATATACCTGAGCATGTACTGGAATATACTCCAACTGCTTTTAGTTCCATAATGTGAAGTGCCACTTGTTTTTCAGTAAAATGAAAGCCAGCCTGGAGCAACAAGTTTCTGCTAGCCTGAGCCACATTTAGGCAATTTATGGGAAGTAGTTTATTCCAGACTCATTTATCAGTCTACAAATACCATTCTCTTCTGAGTTCTGAGTCTGTTCAGTATGCTCATGATTAGTGGTACTCTTCAGTAGAGTATGGCAGTGGACTTGGGGTGGTGAACACACAATAAAATGTACAAATGATGTGTTTTAGAACTCTATACCCAAAACCTGTATCATTTATTAACTAATGTCACCCCTATAAATTCAATAAAATTAAAAATTAAAAAGAATATGAATTTGGTTTGTTGTTAGACTTAATTTCTTATGTTATTTAAAATACAAAAGGATGAATTTAATTAGGAATTTAAAAAGTGATAACTTATTTGAGAGGCCTTCTCTGACTTCCCAATTTAAGCAGCATCTTTCTCATTATTCCTTGTCTCATTACCCTTTTCGTTTTTGTATTCATCACTATCTGATATATAATATTTTTGGGAGGAATGACTGTATCTTCCACCTCCTTTTGAAATGTGAGTTTCATGGAAGCAGAGAATTTATCCACTTTGTTTATTGCAACATCACTAACATCTAGAAAAGTACTTTATACATGGTGGATGCTCAGTAAATGTTGGCTAAAAGATAAACCAATGAATATGAGTCATACTCTATTTGGTTAATAGACTTCTCTGCTTTTGGGACACATTGTTAAAGTTAAGGTCATAAATTCGATTAAGAATTAATGATTGCTTTTGAAGAATTTGGACTAAAATTGCTGTAACTTTTCATCTATGAGAGTTTCTGGAGTTGCAGTCAGAAGAATTAACTATGGTTAATACCTCATTACACAATTTAATGTCAGTAACCAGAGATATTCATATTTCATCAATTGTTCTGATTTTGTGGCTCTTAACAGCTACTGTAGCATTGATGATGATGATGGTGATGATGATGAAGCAGGTAATATTCATTGAACATGATTTTTGCTAGTCATAGTATTAAGAGTTTGGCATTCTTCAACTTATATGAGGTTCACTACAACCATATGAGGAATAGTTGATGATTTTACTAATGTGAAAGCTGAGGTGTACAGAAGTAAATGTCTAAAGCCGTACACCTGACCGATGGTGGAACCAGCTTTTGAACTGGGATGGGACTTCCACCAAAGTCTGTGATCTTACCTACTATGATATTCTGAGGCAGTGGGGAGGCAAGAGAAGGGAGAAGGAGGAGATATAATTTGAAGGAATAAATCCCATACTTCCCTTTCAAAATAGGGAGGTAGGGAGGGGATATTTGAAAGTATTTAAGAAACATCATGTGCAAATGGCAATTTCAGAACACTATTTGGAGGCTGGATATCCAGAATTTTGGGTAGAATCAGAGAGGAGCTTCTATTTCAATTGAGATTGGGAAGTAGACAAAGGATATATCAGAAAGAAGGGACAACAATGCTCACATATTGTCAGAAGTAAGGTCTGTAAATAATGTGTCCAATCAATGTAGTAAAAAAGCCTAGTGGTTAATCAAACTTCACTCTCTAAGTAGGATATTGCAATAAATTGGAAAATTAATAAAACATATGTACCTAAAAAGAAACAATTTATTTCAAGAGTTTTGTTAAACTAAATGTGGTGGAACAATAGTGGCACTTTATTCCCCCAACAATTCACATTCCTCATTCCTATATACTCTTTACCCACATTCCCTAATTGTTTACACTTTCCACATTTGTTTTATCTCTTACATATACATATACATATACATATACATATACATAGTCATTATTATTGTTATAGCTAAAGAACTAAATAATTTGAGAGTAAATTTCAGGCTTAATAATGCTACCACAAAATATTTCAACATGTATTTTCTAAGAACAAGGAGATTATTTTACCTACCCATAATATAATGATCAAATTAATAAAGTTAGCATTGATGAAATTTTACCATCTAATATATGATCCATATTTAAATTTTACCAATTATCCCATTGGAGAAATGGCTGATTTATAACATTTTTCCCCCATTCTAGTATCCAATTCCAGTATCACACATTGCATTTAATTGTCATACTGTTTTGCCTTCTTTAATTTAGGTTTCCTTAGTCATTTTTGCTTTTATAACACTAACATTTTTTTGATAAGTTATTGTTGACATACAATATTATATTAGTTTCAGATGTGCAAGGTAGTGATTCAACATTTCTATAGCTTATGAAGTAACCGCCATGATAAGTCTAGTAACCATCTGTCACCGTACTGCTATAATGATATTATTGACTATATTCCCTGTGGTGTACATTATATCCATGTGATTTATTTATTTTATAATTGGAAGTTTGTACCTATAGATGAATGGCTATATATAATGGAATATTACTCAGCCATAAAAAAGAATAAAATCTTGCCATTTGCAAAACCATGATTAGACCTAGAGGGTATTATGCTAAGTGAAGTAAATCAGACAGAAAAAGACAAATAGCATATGATTTTACTTATATGTGAAATCTAAACAAAACAAAATAACAAACAAACAAAAAAACAAACAAAAAAACAAACAGAAACAGACTCATGGAATCAGAGAACCAACTAATGAGAACCAACTGATGGGTGAAAACATTAACATTTTTAAAGTAGGCAGGCCAGTTGTTTTGTAGAATGAGTCTCAGTTTGGGTGTAGATTCTTGTGTTGTGCATTTCTGACATAAACTTTATTATGTGATGCTGTGCCCTTCTGTGTGTATCACCTTAGGGCTGTCAACTTGTACCAATATTGGTGAAGTTGACTTTAATCACTTGATTAAGGTGTTATCTGTCAAGATTATCCATTGTAAACATACAATTTTCCCTCTGAAACTAAATAAACTGTGGAGAAAAACTGTTTAAATATCCCAACAAATTTTTACACAATGATTTAGGTATCCATTAATGATTCAATTATTACTATATATTTGTAAAATTTTCTAACTCCTCTTTTATTCCTTCTAGATTTATTAGTTGGCATTTCCTCCATCACTTTTTTGAGCAACTTTCTACTTTCTGGCACAATCAAATATTTCAGGCTCATCTTGTACTTTTTGTCTTCTAACTTTGGAATCAGCCATTTCTCCAAGTAGTCCTAGTTATTTTTTTGGGTAATGGTATTTTGAAACCAAGATTTGGGTGCTAGGTGAGCTCATTGCTAATGAGGTTGATTGCACATCCATACAGTTTAATGTTACTATAATGGGACATTTGTTCTGAACACTAACCAAGTGAACATTAAGGGTACATAATTTGGGAGTAACCACCAGTTACAAGGAGTTAAAATCTAGTTGAAATCATGACCATTAGTTTAACAAGCAATTATAATGATAAAAGATTGCATAAGTCACCTGGAGAGAAACAACCAAGTCTCATTTCCCAACTAAAGATCAATTGGTTGGTTACTCAGATTCTATAATGTTAGATTTATGAGATTGTGTTCTTTATCCTGTTGTGTTGGTAAGAATACTATAACTCTGGGATAGCATCAAGGTTAGCATTTCCATGACACTAATGATATGTAAGGAAATAAAGAAATAAAAAAGCATAGGTTGTTAATGTTCTAGAACAAGTTTTAGTATAAGTATAATAATACATTTGAAAGCATTGCATTTCTCTACATTTTTATTTACTGATTAAGGTGTTTGAGATATTCTAAAGAATCAGCCGGCTAAATTTGTCTGTTCCAAATTGTTTAAAGACACTTAAGTTTATAATAAAAATGAACATATTTTTAAAAATCAACTTATAAAAATTATTGTAAATGCTTTAATAAATTGAACATTCAAGAAATGTAACTAGGAGTGAGTGTTATACATGCACAGAAGCCCCTTGATACAAAAAAAATATTGAGAAATGAATCAGTGTACCATGAGCTGTGATCTGGGCAGAGCATTGCAGTATCCACCACTATTGATATTTTTGTTTTCCTTTATAAGGTTGAGTAAAATGTCAGAATACACACAGATTCATAGATTATCAACCCTGAGAAGGACCTTAAATGTCACACATTTTATTATTTGGACCCTTAGCACAAATGAAGAAATTGAAACACTAGCTAAGTATTCATCAAGGTACCAAAACATAGGTTAAGATACTTCCCTATGTTTCAGCTCCTCATACTCTCTATCTCCTCATAGTTTGATAATAAAGATTAAGGGACTATCTCACGGCAACTGTGTACTGAATTCTCAGACACAGCCTTTGAGAAGCCTTAGGAGAAGCAATGAATTACATATAGATGCTTGTTCTGCTGTTTCTTTCTGCCAAGGTGAAAAAAAAAGAGAGAATTAGTTTAATTGTTGAAACTAAAACTATAATAAAGCTATTGCATAGAAACTAGGGTATACAATGGGAACATCACAGTTATTACTCAGGATAGTTGAAATTAAGTACAGCCTGGAGGCAGGGAATTAAACCAACTGATCCAGCAAGGTCCCATCAGCCCTTTGGCTGTGAAACTAAATTGAGAAAGTATTATTGTTTTTAATTGGTTCCCATTTGACCTTATTAAAAGTTAAACGTGCTTTTACTCTAACTTTTTATCCTCTTGACATTTCTCTCCTTGTATTTTATAGGTCCTTTTGTCTTCCTTCATCATAATTTTCTTCTTTTATCGTACTGTTTCCTTCTGGAAAAATATGGTGTGTCTCCTTGCCACTTGTTATAGGAAACAACAGCAAAATATTCTTGAGTATCTAAATTGACTTTATTAGCTGTGTTCCTGAAAGAATTATATGAGGTAATTATTTCCCACTTCTAGAAACCTTGGCCATGTATTTTAATAATTGCTTGCAAGTATGTTTGCCTTTATAATGTAATGTAACATTTCTTTTCATCCTTGGTTCTCCAATAGCCTGACACAGAATAAGCTTTTAATAAATGTTTGTTGAATGAATTGATCATTGGTAATATATTATAGTTGTTTATTCAAGTACTCATCTCTTTTGCTAGATTGAATTAAAAATAGGGATAAAATCTTATTCATCTTTATTCTACTAGTTTTCCCACATACGGTTAAGTAGTAGATATTTAAAATTTTGCAGTGAATAAAGGAATTAAAAAGGAATGAGAGTAGAAGGGACTCTCCTTATTACTTAAGGGATGTGGGAAACCTCCCTCCAAAATTACCTTTCTTCCTCACTGTCAATGATGTGGGCAATTCCACTGTAGGTTTATCCACTCTCTGCTGCTAAGGGGGGTCCTTCATAAAGTAAGTCCAGAATTTGGTAAGAACTCGAGGTCATTTTGAGAAATGCAATTACTTCTTCATAGAATGTGATCACTGGTGATCCAAAGGGGAAGAAAATCATTAATATGGGCAAAAGACACTGAAAGAGGAAGCTTTGCTACTTTGTAATGTTGCTGTAGGTCAATGTGGAAGTAAGATGAAAAGACTTTGAGATAGTCTAGTCTAGTGTATAAATATTAAAACCAGAAAGGAAATTCACATGTAGCAGTATTTCTATGGGACTAATGAGGAGAGTAATTTTAATTACAAGGCAAACATATAAATGATAAGCTTCATTTGTTCATAAACAAAAATAACAAAATAATTTTTGAGTGCCTGCTGTGTCCTAAGAACTGTGATAGGTACTGTGGATATAGAAGTAAACAGCAAAAATATTTATTATGCTACGAGTTTACCAGCTTGTAGGCAAGATTTATATTGAGTAACTATCACCAAAAAAACCTATATATTTATAGTTGAAAAAGCAAATGTGGGGGAAATGGCTGGTATTGTGATACATATAACAATGAAACCAAGAGTTGATTCTTCATGCACTCGGGGGTGGGGGCGGGGGGGGGTCTCTCAGCCCGGCCTGCTCCCTCTCGCAGTCTGGGAGCCCTCGGGGGATGTCTGGCTGATGGCTTAGGCCCAATCCATCAGTTGGACATCCTTAGCGCTGCTGCGGAGGTGGGAGAGAGTCCGGCCACCACTGTTGTGCTCGCCAGCTGTGAGCCCGGCTTCTGGCTGAGCAGTGCTCCCCCTGTGAGAATGCAATGACCACCAGGGGCAGCTCCTGCATTGAGCAGGATTGGGCTGAAACATGCTCTTCTATATCCCTCAAGGGGTCCCAGATTGCGAGAGGGTGCAGGCCAGGCCAAGGGACCCCACAGGTGCATGATCGGGACCGGGGAGCGACTGTGGGAGGGCTCCAGTGCGTGTCCAGCCCATCTTGCTAGTCCCAATCAGCCGGCCCCCAGCAGTAAGCTAACCTACCGGTTGGAATATCTGCCCCCTGGTGGTCAGTGCACATCATAGCGACTGATGGACTATGCCCCCTGGTGGTCAGTGCACGTCATAGCTAGTGGTTGAGCAGTCTTAGCATATCATTAGCATATATGCTTTGATTGGTTGAATGGACTACTGGATGACCAGACACTTAGGATATTAGGCTTTTATTATATAGGATAATATTTGCTCCACAATATTCTATGTATTATTCATTTTGTGTCTTCTACTTTCCTAGGAAATGGACATTATTTCCTCATTTTTTCAAATGAAATAATTAGAGCACAGAGACTTACAAGTAGTCTTCCAGATATTTTTATTGGCCCTCGCTCTGTGACTCTTCAAAACTTAAAAAATAGAATGTTTTCTTTTCAAACTAATTTTGGTAATTTAGAACTGCGATTATCAGCTTTGCCAGAATGTTATATACATGCATGTTTATTTCATTTCTGCAGCTATTTCCTCTCTTCTTCCCCCTTCCCTGGTTCTCCTGTGCCCAGATTCAAATATAGCTCAAGGCATTAATATTTACTCTGCCTTCTTATGACTGGTTATTTGTACCAAACTGAGAAAACAAGGGTAAAAAGGGTTTTGCAAACTATTATGAGTTATATATGTCAAAGAGATCTAGAAATATATATTTCAATCTGAAGGTTAAGGTCACTCTTACTTATGTGCGGATTACCAGTGATGTCAATGAACAAGAGAAGAGATACATTTTCCCCACATTTCATTAATTCCTTGAAAATTATGGTCATTATGTTGTTCTCTGTAAATAAAGGGGAAAGAATGTGAGTATATACAATGGTTTCATTTACATGTAGAATTGAAGAATCCAAGGAAATGCTACAACCATGCACTTGTATTTCGGTAGGCTGTTTTAGTCACCTGCAATTTAAAATTGGTGATTTTTATTGTAGGTAAATTTATTTTAATAAAGTTGACTTTAGAAAGTTTTGAATGTAAAGTAAAACAAAGGACACTGCCATTGTACAACCCTTTAAGATGTAGGTATTGGGCATTGATGGCTGTTAACATCTCCAAAAGAGAGACAACTAGACATTATGTGCCTTCTGCTGAAAGAATGCACCACTACCTAGAGCAGTGATGGTGAACCTTTTGAGCTCGGTGTGTCAGCATTTTGAAAAACCCTAACTTAACTCTGGTGCTGTGTCACATATAGAAATTTTTTGATATTTGCAACCATAGTAAAACAAAGATTTATATTTTTGATATTTATTTTATATATTTAAATGCCATTTAACAAAGAAAAATCAACCAAAAAAATGAGTTTGCATGTCACCGCTGACAAGCATGTCATAGGTTCGCCATCACTGACCTAGAGTAATATCAAACGCCAGGATCTGGTAAAGTACCTGGATCCCACATCCAATTTACAAATAATCTAGCAGCCAGAAGATATGTTGAACTACTCTGTGAGGATCCAATCACCAATATCCAAACTGTGAGAATCTTTATAGAGAAAAAACCTTTTAAAGACAAAATAAAAAACAGGCCAGGCAGGAGCCTGTGACCAAGGTACATGCCCTTGATCAGAATCAAACCCAGGACCTTTTGGTCTGCAGGCTGACACTCTATCCACTGAGCCAAACTGGCTAGGGCTTCAGTTATTCTTAAAACCTGTTTTTATTTCAGTTTCTTATTTAATATTTATAAGTGATTGTGTAGAATACATGCAAAGGATCGAAACTTTTTAAAATCCTATTTTTATTCAGTTTGCATTCAAGTACTTTAAAAATGGACATTTCATCAGAGATAATGTTATGTCTCTTTACCTTATTATATCCATGACTGTGTGAGTCTTTACACTGTTATCCACTCTTTCCTAGTAATACAGAATTAGGCTATGGCTCTTAAGTTGGCGGTTTTGAGAAAGAAAATTCTAAATTCTAGATGCTGCTCTTTAGGGATAAATTGATAATCACACCACAGTGTTAGACCCAAACAAACCTACATATCCATCTGGTTTAAATCAACATCTTTCTCCGATCTGTGGATAGAAATGCAATGTGTATTCTCTGCAAGGCTCACTAAAGAACAACTCCTCCCATTTCAAGGATCTAATGGTTTTAGGGCCCTTGAGGAATCTGGATTAATAGAGGCTACTCAGAGAATTGCAGAACATAGAAAAGCCAGCTAGTGAATGTATAACACTTGGATCCAAGAGCTAAAATGCAATCTCATGAGGCAAAGCAAACAAAGAAATATCCACAGATTTAGTAAAATACTGATGATGTAAGATTTTCCTATTGTGTTTTTAGCTTTGCAGATGCAGCATGAGTTTATATATAACTACATCAATTATATCAGCTTAAAGTATAGATTATGGAGAAGCCTATGTTAATTGTCATCATTCAATGGTTTCCGTGTTTCCTCATGAGCCTGCTACCTATAATCATCAAAATACTAAGCTGGGGCTTCCATCTGTGGAAAGTCATTCCTGAAAGTAGTTATTTTCCTTTTTAGCATTTAAATCACACGCATTGACCTGAAACCTAGAATTAAAATTCTATCAAAACAATTGCTGCAATTTTATAAGGTAAACCTCAGTTCACATCCTCTTGGGAGGGTCAGGGTTAGTTGTGTGGCCTCCATTGAAAGGCAGAGGAATCTGAGGTGTAGGAAAGTGATGAGATGTCCGATGTCACCAGTAATAAGTGGAAGGATTGTTATGGGGACCAGTGATTCTCCTAGGAAATTGAGGTCTTTGTGCCTGAATCAAGTTTGGCCAACCCAACTGAATATATTTCTTCTAACTCTACTGATAGATACTGGTTTGGGAGTTCCCAAGATGAAATTTATCTTTCTAATACCTGTTATCCTATATAATAAAAGGCGAATATGCAAATCAACCAAACAGCAGAACGACTGGTCGCTATGACGTGCACTGACCACCAGGAGGCAGACGCTCAATGCAGGAGCTACTCCCTGTGGTCAGTGTGCTCCCACAGGGGGAGCGCCGCTTAGCCAGAAGCCCGGCTCACGACTGGCGAGCACAGCAGCAGTGGTGTGAGCCTCTCCCGCCTCTGCAGCAGCACTGAGGATGTCTGACTGCTCGCTTAGGCCCACAGAAAGTGGGCCTAAGCCATTAGTCGGACATCCCCTGAGGGCTCCCAGACTGCGAGAGGGCACAGGCCAGGCTGAGGAACCTCTGTGCCTCTCCCCACTCCCCCTCCGAGTTCACGAATTTCATGCACCAGGCCTCTAGTTTATTATATTTTTATTTATATTTATTTATTTATTTAAATATATTTTATTGATTTTTTACAGAGAGGAAGGGAGAGGGATAGAGTGTTAGAAACATCGATGAGAGAGAAACATCTATCAGCTGCCTCCTGCACACTACCTACTGGGGATGTGCCCACAACCAAGGTATATGCCCTTGACCAGAATCGAACCTGAAACCCTTGAGTCCGCAGGCTAACACTCTATCCACTGAGCCAAACCAGTTAGGGCCTCTAATTTATTATAAAAGTTTGATGAGCAAACTAATAGAAAACACAAGATTTTAGAAACAAAAATAAAGGGTGATTACTTTGAGTAACTTGAACAAAGTTTTAAAATAGGAAAATGAATAATCATATAATATTTGGTTGAGTATTGTAAATTTAAGCAATTCCTATCTGAATGTTAATGCATAAGTTTCCTTACTGGGGCATGGAAGACATCTGGCACCACTTATTCATTGTTACTTTGGTAGTGACATCCTAGAGAGTCAAGGGACTGCTTGTTTTAGATTAGTTCAGATTTTTAAACTTCATATATCAGCAGAAGTTCACAGGATTCTGGAATTTATACAGAATTTTTATTGTACCAAATAGGACCCTTAAAAACAATTACCATTTAAAATCACTTTCATTTCAATAAAGAAAGCATTTAACCACACAAAAAAATGGTAAGACAGATAATAGTATGGTGATTACCAGAGGGAAAGTGGGTTAGGGGGAGGTAGGAGAGGTTAAAGGGGAGATAAATGGTGATGGAAGGAGACTTGACTTGGGATGGTGAACACACAATAGAATATACAGATGATGTATTATAGTATTTTACCCCTGAAACTTATATAATTTTATTAACAAATGTCATCCCAATAAATTAATTTAAGAAATTGAAAGACGAATTGTCAGAATCAAGCTCAGTTCCCCAAATTGAATAAATTCAGCAGTATAAAAATTTGTGTTTTCCTTCCTTGGTTATTTTTGTTGTTGTTTTGTTTTGGTTTATTATTTTGTAAAAGAGCAATGTTAATTTTGTCATGGGCTGTCATTGGCTTGAAGACCAGTGTCTAAGGCTCTCTGTGACTAAAACTTTTAAGTGATCTGACCAGGATATTTTTACATGGCTTCAGTGAAGTGTGATGATATATACCATCTCTTCAAGATAACCTAGAAGGAACCAAAAGAGCCTCTCTAGTTGGCCAACATTAGAACAGATGGAGAAATAAACACATTTATTCCCTCTGATCTGTGGTTCTATCTACCCTCCAAAAATATTAAATGGGAAATCTCTGAAATAAGCAACATTCTGAGTAGCATGATGAAATCTCGCTCAGTCATGCGCTGGATGTGACTCATCCCTTTGTCCATGGTCTCCATGCTGTAGTCCCTCCCCACCTGTTAGTCACTTAGTAGCCGTCTTGGTTATCAGATCAACTGTTGTGGTATCGCATTGCTTGTGTTCAAGTAACCCTTATTTAATAAGGCCAAGGAGAAGCTATACAGTGTGCTGCCTATAAGTAAAAAGGTGAGTAAAGTACAATAAAATACTTTGACAGAGAGAACCATTCAAATAACTTTTATTACAATTATTGTTATAGTTCTATTTAATTATGTTATTGTTTTTAATCTCTTATTATGACACATTTATAAATTTTACTTTATCACAGGTATATCACAGATATAAGAAAAAAATCATAGCATATATAGCATTTCATTCCAACAAAGAAAGAATTTTAATATTGTTTCAGGGGGGCCCACTGGGGGTCCAAACATATCCTCTGTGGATAAGGGGGAACTACTTTATATTTACGAGGAGAAACTGGCTGAAAAGTAAAACACCAGAGCTTTGTGAAAGCAGTGATTGAGGCAAGTACATTGCATTCTTAACTAAGACATAAAGGAAGGATAGCAGATCAGTTCAATGTTTAATGAGAAATAATTCTCAATGAGACAGGGGCTAATTTTTAAAAATAAACAGTTCTATTTATGATAGGCTCTACAAGGTTTACACTAAAAACGAATTATTTTTGAAAAGTCGTGTGTTTGGAAGGTCGGTTGATCTCCACAGTCATCTCTGCATGAACTCATTTATATGTGAAATTTCAAAAACAAAGCACACAACAAAACAAAACAAAAACTAGACTCATAAATGCAGAGAACAGAATGGTGGTTGCCAGACGGTGGGAGTGAAGGGGAGAGAGAAGAAATGGGCTAAGGGCATCAAGAGGCACAAGCTTCCAATTAGAAGATAAGTAAGTCATGGAGATGTACTGTACAGCCTGGGGAGTACAGTCAATAATATTGTACTTTGGTGGTCATTTTTCAATGTATACAAATGTCGAATCACTAATCCTATATAATAAAGAGCTAATATGCTAATTAGACCAGATGGCAGAACGACCTTTGGGAACGACCTTCCAAAATGACCATTAGGCAGGGGGGTAGGTGGTGGGGTTGTGGGGCCAGGAGGCAGCCGGGGCTGTGAAGGCCTACTCTTGCACGAATT
>NW_005871074.1:3304938-3315599 GCF_000147115.1 Myotis lucifugus
TTGCTACTGACATGTAAGGACAGATTAATTGTCACTGAAATGTAAGGACAGTCTTAAAACATTTACTCTTATGTACCCTTTCTCAGGAGGCTATTGAAGGACGGACTCCACTAAAACAAGGAAGTAAGTTAAAGTCTTTTATGTAAGTGTCCTTGCTTATTAAACCTGCTTCTTTCTGGGGTCTCTCTTTGCACTACCATGTAGGGGGCAGTTTTGGATTTTACCCAGGGAACTCCAGAGCTTGGGAACCAACACTGGTGCATTCCAGAAAAAGATAGCAAAGCCTTTAACTCTTTCATGTCCCAACTTGAGTTAATTTCTTACGCCAGGCAAGATCTTAGCTATGGACCAATGGCATACTCTAAACAGGGACAACCAGTAGAAAGCTGTTGCTTTGTTAATTTGGGGGAACAGTGGCAGGAGGCTGCTCAGCCTGCTTAGTGGCTGACACCAGGATCCTTTCCTGGTCTAACACTTGATGTGTTTTTCTATGATCCAAAGCATAACCTAATGGGGACAGTTTATATGATGTTCTAACATGAAACCCCAGGTTAGGGAGTGGATAATAAAATATTTATGTATACCACTCTTTCCTGAGTAGATATACTAAAAACATGCAAAACCTACCAGCAGGGCAGAAATTTAATGATTTTTTTTTTGCTTTGATCTTTTTTTATTATGTCTTTGTTTTTCAGGCTTCTACATTTCCTTGTCCTCCCCTACCCCTCAACCTAGTAACATAGTCTCTACCATGTTGAGACTTTTACTATAACTGCAGAGGAGAAGTCATTAGGGTTTCTGTGGATTTATGTTTATGTTGAGGAGTGCATATGTCATTCTGTTTGCACGTGTGAACTGTCTAAAGCAGAACAATCTGTAAATCCAAAAGAAAACAAACAAAATTGGAAGTATTCTATTCACACGGAAAGAGATGCACAAAGTAAGGTGGACTGCCATTCCACCTGAGTTCTGAACGTCTGTTAGCTTCCTGTCTGTGTGATTGAAGGTGCCATCTGTTTCCCAAACTTTCAAGGGAAGAATGGCAATGAGAGCTTCCATGTGAAATAATAGAAATTGTCAAAAATGAAGCACCAGGATTGTATCTCTGAGTCTCACGATTCATAAGTTGCTTTTTCCTTCCTTCTTTCTTTGACTCAGTTGGAGTGTAAGGTACTGCAAGGCTTAGAAAAATAGTCTATCACAAATACAACCATTTCATTTCCTACATGTTTTTCTAAAGTTTCCTCCAGGGTTGTATTCATCCCTAAGGAAAATCTCTCAGAAACTTTAAGAATAGCCATTGAATCCTTTTGGAATAATTGGGGGGAAAGCAAAAATGCTGTTTACTTTTACCACTGAGAAAGATGCAACTCAAAACAAACTTAACCATTAAACCTCTTTTTTTTCTTAAAATTTGGCATACATGTAAAAGCAACAATAAGCTCCCAAAAAGTGTTCCTAGAAATGTAAGTAAAATCATATTCATTACTCCTAAATGTGTGTACAATATAATTTTCAAGTCAATTTTGAGAGATTTATATATAATGTACTTAGGATCTTAAATAGCATATTCCTGTTGGATGGTTTATATGTTATGTATTGATAATGCCACACTACTAATAAGGCACAAGAGAGAAACTTGTGCTCAAGGAAATGTGATAAAATACAAGTAGTATTTTATCCACTACCCTCAATAATCTGCAAAATGATGATAACAATGATCCCTTCTCTACCTTACAGTATGTTTTACGCTATTAGTTAATAATGCTAATCATAACACGGATATTTATCACCTCATTGTCCCTAAGGAGGGTACCAAGGAAATCATATAAACATTGATATCTGTATTTCTAGCTCATTAGCTTACATGGGCATGATTACAGGATCTTAGCTTGATATCCACCTTCCCCCACCACCTCTTCCAAAGTGTGCCTTGGTAGTGACATTGGATTCCCACGGGGTGGGGGTGGGGGGGCTGCCACACATGTGTGGGAACGAAATCTGCTATTCTTCTGTTCTATCTTCTTTCCTAAGAGGCACGTCCATGAGAACACCCCTCTCCCACTTCTCCGACAAGTGAGGTGACATTCCCACTGCTGTCTTGTTCCCCCTTAGTTCCTGCAGGACACATCCACAGTGGTTCTTCTTCCCAGAAATGGAAAGCACTTTCACATTGCTTTTTAACTTTTCAACTGCATCTTAAAGCAACATGCATGGGGTGTGCTTTTAAATTATATAACATTCTTCATAAAACGGCCACTTCAGCTTTTACTTGTGGTTCTGTCTCTAGAAGCACAAGCCTTTGTTCTGAGCCAGCCTGGGGAGCACATCCCATTCCACCCTGATTTCCATCCTCCTTCCTCTTCTGTTTCTTCCTTAATCACCACCTCTCTCCTTTAGAAAGCAATACACACACACATACAGAAACACCCCCCACCACCTCCACCACCAACAAAAACATCAATAATCCCCTTGCAAAAAATTATTAACTCATGCGAACAGATGGGAGAGATGAGGGGAGAGACAGGATTGCCAGCCCCAGACCAGCAATCATAGCTGACTCAGTCTAAACAAATAATTACATGGCATTGATGCGCACACCAGAGAATCACTAATTGAATTTTATGACCAGGTCTAAAATAAATATCTTAAAGCCTGTTATATAAAAACACTTTTTAAAGAACTTTATTGTTGAAAATATTTCAGATGTCACCCCTTCTCCCCTCATTGATCCCCCTCCTTCACACTGATGGAATAAAGTATCCCTGGGAAGTAATGAGATTCTGACAATAAGGTTATTTAAGTAGATGTATGACCAACCTTAAGGCGATTTTCAAAATGTGCTGCCTTCATTACTGGGTTGGATGATTCTTGAGGGCAAGCTATCATTTATTCACTTTGTATATTATATAACAATGGAGTTTCTAGAGAATTTTCATATATGAATCCATTCTACTCTTTGCAAGTGTCCTGTGAAATAAAGTGGGAACTATGTTTATTTAATGGGGTTATAGGGCTAATAAATAGCAGAATTGGAACCTGACACCAGGCCAATTACATCCCTCAATTTTACATATATTGCCCAGTGCAAATGTTCAATGAATGTTCATCTTTTGGTTGGCTGGTGAGGTCTGTTGCTTGGTGGGTTAAGAAAGTGAGCCTAAAGGAGGCTTTTTGATCATCCATATTTGCCACAAGGTTCAAAGATGTCTTGAATCACACACACACACACACACACACACACACACTCACTCACACCCCCCCCCCCCAGAAAATTCTCTTGGTTTCATTATTTTTTCTCCCTCTCAACTGAGCTCAAATATGTGAAATCTATAGGATTTCATGTCATACCAAAGTGTGCAAATTCTGATAGTTTTCAGGGCAGGAGCCTTTCATCTCTGTATTTCTGCCTGATGCTACGCAGTGCTACACAGTACTGCCATTTTTATTATATAATTAAAGAAATGGATGGATGGATGGGTAGATGGAAGTATGAGTGGGTAGATGTGTGGATGGGTGAATGGAAGTGATCAGGGCCTCCAGTGTCTGTGACTCAAAGGGCTTGGCTCAGGTTTTGAGATTCATATTGTGGCCAATATTTAATGAATTCTCCTTAACTTTCTGGTAAGAAAATCTCCTTTCTTTCAACCGAGACATTTTGCCACATTGCTTCTGATGAGTGGCTTCTATGGGTCTATAATTCACCAGTTCTTTTGTTGCTCTTCTCTCAAGCCCAGCTTATTGCTAATTCGCTGTGTCTAAATTGTTCTGGTTCCTGTGTCTGCTCCAAGATAGGCTGCTAAGGAAGCAAGGCTTCTTTTAGCAACTGCAAATTCAGGACTCCAGGACCAAGAGCACAGTCGTTACATGATTTATGGCTGGAGGTGTGTACTCTGTGTGCTATTGGTCAATGATGATAAAGTAGATACCAGCGCCTCTGTGGATTTCCTGCTGTCCCTTCAACAACCACCACTTAGAAGCATTTAATCAGATATAAATTCTGGGGATGGGAAAACCTTGTCAGATTGCCATGGCACTGAGGACTTCCTCTTTAGATTTTCTCAACGAGTAAAAGTAATATTTCACATTTACCTGCATAATTTTGTCTGTTCTTTCCCTGCTTGAGCAGATGAAATGTCCCCAGGTAACATGACAACTGCTCTGATCCCTAGTTTTCATTTTGGTTCCAAGTGGCCACAGAGACAAGTTCTCCAGGAAGCCTTCACCGTTACTACCAACAGAGAGTCATCCATGTCTCTTTAACTAGTCGGACTAAGTCTTCTAATTTTAATCTCCTTCTAATAACCACACAGGCAACCCACATTTTCCCCAAAAAATTGGAATGTGAAAAATTCATGAGGAAGGGGACATTGAATATTGGAATATAGTGTCAAAGTATGTTTACACATGTTTACAGTGTTACTGTGCTGTGTAGACTGGAGTTTATAAATCTACAGGTTCGGCAGTGGTTCCCAACGTGTGGTTCTCCACCAGCAGCCGCATCAGTATCGCTTGGGAACTGTTAGGATGCAGATTCTTGAGCCCCACCCTAGACCTCTGTATCAGAGACTCTGGGACGGGCTGGCAAGCTGAGCTTTTCAATCCACAGATGCTTTAGATGCACACTGAAGTTTAAGCAGCCTGGTTTTAGGATGCTCACAAGAATGAACCTTTTTATTCTTGTCTTTTTAGAACAATAGTGTGGACAAATTAAATTGTCTCTTTTTTTGAAGAGCATTTAATCACACTGAACAATTATTTATACCTATCTCTCAAACATATGTTACTCCTATTAGAAATGCTATTTCCCCTTCACTTAAGAGGGCCAAAGAGGGTAACATCCCTCCAATGTATGGGTGCCCTCGAGAATGAGGACTCCAAGAATTGAAATGAAACATATGTGCAAATAGTTCTTAGTACTGAATTGTTGTAACAAGGCCTACCTTTGCACAGGAAATATCAACAAGAATTACCCCTTACCCCTCTGCTGAGAGAGGAGTAGAAGATGTGGGAGTCAAGTAAGGGCATAAAACAATACATTAAAAAAGGCATTACAATATGAAAAGCAGCTTATGTTTAATCATAGATAAAAGGGGAGTATGTATGCATTTAATGACTCTCTAAGCCAGTACTTTAAACTTTTATTATTGTTTTTATTGCCTGGAATTCCATCTTTCTGTGACAGTGTTAGCAGTGATGTAGTAACCTGTGGTGAATACATTATACACCAGTCCATAAGTAATTAGCTGACATTCACTGAGTGCCTGACATGTGCCCCAAACTGGGTTCAAACAAGGGAACACTGAAAATATGGTGTCTGCTTTTCAACAAGCTTACAATTGGAGTAAAACAAAAATATTTGGGCTCAATAAAATAACACGATCAATACTGAGTTGGTATGACACAGACTGCAAATGCAGGAGGTGTGCACCATGGGTGTGCTCATTCTGAGTGTCTAGTATTTAAGAAAGATGGCTTCAAGGGGGTATGTGGACCTCAAAGGATGCTTTCTCTTCCTTGGTGGTGGATAATTTGCAGAATTGGCCTCAATTCTCCCCCTTCCTGGGTCTCTGTCCCTTGACAATGCAAGTTTTCAGTTCCTCACTTTAAGAGTCTACTCCTCCACCCCTGGAATTTGACTGGCTTTGGAATGGTGGCAGTGACAAAGTGCCAGTTGTGAGCTTAGGCCTTAAGGTGCCTTGTTTGCTTCTGACCATGCTCTTGAAATATTTCCAGGTGCCATAAATAAGCCCAGGCTAAACCTGATGAAGGAAAAGAGACCCTATTTTTCAAGAGATAAACTGTCTCAGCTGAGGCCACTGAGACTAGTCAGCCCCCAGCAGAGCCATCAGTGAGCCTGGCTCAGAACAGAAGAACCTGCTAGCTGAGCCCAGTCAGAATTGCCAACCCACAGATCCTGGGCTCAATAAATGAATACTGTTTTAGGCCATCACATTTTGGACTGGTTTGGCATACAGCAGTAGATAACTGGTACAAGGCCTGAAAGGTGGAGAGAAAGTAGAAAGTGTTCTAGCTAGAGTTGCAATTCCAAAAAGGTTAAGAGTTAGAAATGTGTGAGATCAGGTTAAAGAAGTGAAGACGCCTGTAGGATTGGATGTTTGACCACTTTCTTTCAATGAATGACTAGGAGCACCAATGTTCAAGAGAACATGACTGGAGGCCAGACCTGTACCACTGTGCCGCTCTGGGGTGATATTCTCTTGAAAGCACTTCAGCAGGGCATCAGAAATAGGAATCCCTGCATGTTGAAGCACAGTGCGCTTCAGGACCCATCCTGAACTGGACTTGGAGAGAGTGGGACATTGTTTTTTATCCACCTATTTCATGCCAAGAAAACAATAAAAGATGTTTGTGGCTTATATTCTGCATTTACTTTTTATATAAACAATCTAAAGCCCATGTGGCATACTTTCAAGAAACTGCTAGAGGTGACTTGTAGAATCTCAGTGTAAAGAATATTATGAACCTCATTCATTTCCACAGGTCTGTAGGTGAGCAGCTCAGGCTCCTGTCCCCACCGCCCCTCCACCCCTGCCACCCCAGCAAGGCTTAGCTGTCACCAAAACCACCTCCAACGACTCCTTGTAGGGATTCTTTCCACTTGGTTCACTGCCAGCTGCAAGCATTTGACACCAGGTCAGGATATTTGAGTTGCCGAGACCCTGGTTGGATCCACGGTTTAGTGCACCTTGGTTTGGAGGAAGTAGGGCAGGGCCTCTATCAGGAAATAAATTTGGAAACCCTGAGAAGAAACTAGTTAAAAGGAAGTGGAATCTTGATGAGCTGCCCAAATTTGAGAAGAATTTTAATCAAGAACACCCTGATTTGGCTAGGTGCACAGCACAAGAGGTGGAGACATACAGAAGCAAGGAAATTACAGTTAGAGGTCACACTGCCCCAAGCCAGTTCTGAATTTTTATGAAGCAAACTCCCCTGCAAAATGTCATGGACGTGATTGCAAGATAGAACTTTACTGAAGCCCTGCTATTCAAGCTCAGGGATGGCCAGTTGCTCTACGTCAGTGGTTCTCAACCTTCCTAATGCCGCGACCCTTTAATACAGTTCCTCATGTTGTGGTGACCCCCAATTTCATTGTTACAAATTGAACATAATTAAAGCATAGTGATTCATCACAAAAACAATATGTAATTATATATGTGTTTTCCGATGGTCTCAGGCGACCCCTGTAAAAGGGTCTTTCGACCCCTGAAGTCTAAGTGGTTTGATATGGTTGGAATAGCACAGACTGGCTCTGGGAAAACACTGTCTTATTTCCAGTGTGCACACCAATCATGAGCCATTCCTAGAGAAAGGTGATGGGCCTATTTGCTTGGTGCTGGCACCGACTTGGGAACTGGCCTAACAGGTGCAACAAGTAGTTGCTGGATTCTCATGCCGATTGATGTCTACTTGCATCTATGGTAGTGCTCCCAAGGGACCACAAATACGTGATTTGGAGACAGGTGTGGAAATCTGTATTGCAACACCTGGAAGACTGATTGACTTTTTGGAGTGTAGGAAAACAAATCCGAGAAGAACCACCTACCTTGTCCTTGATGAAGCAGATAGAATGCTTGATATGGACTGTGAACCCAAGTAAGGAAAATTGTGGATCAGATTAAGACCTGACAGGCAAACCCTAAGGTGGAGTGCAACTTGGCCAAAAGAAGACAGCTTGCTGAAGATTTCCTGGAAGACTGTATTCATATAAACATTGGTGCGCTGGAACTGGGTGCAAACCACAACATTCTCCAGATTGTGGATGTGCGTCATGACGTAGAGGAGGATGAAAAACTTATTCGTTTGATGGAAGAGACCATGAGTGAGGAGAAGAAAACCATTGGTTTTGTTGAAACCAAAAGGTGAACTTATAGAAAAATGAGGAGAGATGGGGTAGCCTGCCATGGGTATCCATGGTGACAAGAGTCAACAGGAATGTGACTGGGTTTTAAATGAATTCAAACATGAAAAACTCCTATTATGATTTCTACAGATGTGGCTTCCAGAGGGCTACTTTTCTTTTTTTAAATAAAGGTGCAGTCTTTGTGGCAAGGCCTAGGCATGACAATTGGAGGACTTGAGGGGGATGCAGGACGAGTGATCCGCTGCTTCCAGTCGATTAGAGAGGTGAAAAGCTGAAAGTGGGCAGTAATCTTCAAAAGCAGAACATACCAACTCTCCCACATACACTGTTCTCTCCAGAGGAGCAAAAAGGACGTTATCCTCACAGTTCACAGTGGTATCCCTCTGTCCCACGCTTTGCATGGCTGCCATGGTACCACGTTGTTTCAAACTGTTTACTGTGATCGGTTAGTCTTAGAGTTTCAGTGAGTTTGCTGAAATATTGAAGAAATATTTCCAAACTTCAATATTTAATGACATTTTTTGTTCAAGCTTGAAGTGGAGAGAGTAGCTTTAAAAAGTACCACGCCTTTTACAAATCGCTGAGTACTGGCACCTGAGCTTAGAGCAGGAGCAATTTCCCACACTTACCGGAAAAAGAAAGCAATGCTTTGAAAGTTCCTCCCCCACCTACACAAAGGTGGTCAGGTGGAGACCAGACAGAGAGAGACGTGTTCTCAAGTGACCATAGCGTCTTGGATACACTTGCCCAGAGGAGACCCAGTGCATAGAAACAACTTTTAGAGGACAGTCTGTTTTTCTTGCAGCTGCAATTGTAAGGTCTTGGCAAGACAAGCAGTGTGGCCAGAATTTTGAACTTCTGATGAGTGTGTAATGCAAAGGACTGAGTACATTTTTGTTTAAAGTTCCTCAAAATGAGCACAGGAAGAGGTTGCTGTGAACCTTGAAGTGGCCCTACTGCACAGAAGCGTTCAGATGTCACCTGGTGCTCTGTGAGGGGACTTGCTGACTTGGGAATGAGTTAGGGAACACACATCCTTCTGACAAGCTCTATCCCTGGGTGGGTAAGGCGCAATATATGAAACAACAAGCATAGCAGATCCTGCTACTGCAGCTGCGCCTATGATTGGTTACCCAATGCCAAAAGGATAGTCTCAATGAGACTTTATAGGAGTCTATGAAAATGTCCGTTTTTCACAATTACTCTTTTTATTGTGTGTTAGCAGACAGGATAGTTATTTAAGAAACATGGGAAATGCAAAATGACTTTTTTTTTTTTGCTATTTAAGTTTGATATTTCTCTATGTTTCTGAAACAATCTTTAGGGTTTTTTTTCTCTTTGTACTTGAAAATGCAGGCTGTGTTTTCACAAAAGTAAATGTACAGTGATTTGTTTTTTTTCTTTTTTTTTATTACCATTTATCCCCCTATACCAGCGGTTCTCAACCTGTGGGTTACGACTCCTTTGGGGGTCGAACGACCCTTTCACAGGGTTCGCCTAAGACCATCGGAAAACACATATACAATTACATATTGTTTTTGTGATTAATCACTATGCTTTAATTATGTTCAATTTGTAACAATAAAATTGGGGGTCACTACAACATGAGGAACTGTATTAAAGGGCCGCGGCATTAGGAAGGTTGAGAACTACTGCCCTATACCATCTTCCTTCTCCCCCCTCCCGCCACATCACCAGGCTGTTATCAGTGTTTTCATGAGTTCTTTCTTTTTTGCTCAATCCCTTCATCCCCTCTAGTCCCCCACCCCTACCCCGCAGCTGTCAGCCTCCTCTCAGCGGCCATTGAATAACAACTTCAACCAGTTTTATTAGGCTGTTGAATATATTTTTCACCATAAAAGAGCCTGAAAGAAATATTTTCCTTTAAATGCTAAAAATGTGTTCTCTTTAAAAAAACGTACTGTTGACAGTATTACAGATGTCCCCCACTCCACCCCTCTTTGCCCCCCTCCACCCAAGTGTGCTCTCTTTCTGTTGAGTGGTACTTGCTTGAAAAGAACATGCCTGGGAGAAGATGGATTCTTGCTTTAAAAGTAGCTCCTGAAATTTTGCAGGACAGGTAGCGGAGAGAGGGACAGGGGACCACTGGAGCGGGGGTGGAGTTAGGATGGGGGGCTGGCATTCAGAACAACATTTAACCTACAGCTCTTCATGTCTGGGACCTTTGGTTCCAGTGGCCACAGAAACCTCTTTCATTTCTTTTCACATATTTTAAAAAATGACGAGTTGACAAAGTGCCATCAACTTTACACAAAACGGCCTTGTTGAGCAACAATGCTCATGGCAGCAGCACCGCATGTCATAAACTCTCGGTGAGCAAGGGCTTTCACCGGGAGGAAAGGCGAGGGATTTCACCGGGAGGAAAGGCGAGGGTAATTGTCAACGGAGAACGGAGTGAGAGCGCGTCAGGCCCGAAGTGCTCGCTGCGCGTGCGTTCGTCTGCAGGAGGGCGAGCGTGATACAAAGTTGCTTAATTGCTGCTCGTCTCCCGTGAACATGTGGCTCCCTTTGACTTTCAAGTAACCAGTTCTCCCCAAACTTTTCTGCAGCGACGACCCGCATCGCAGGTGCCTCCCCTTCCGCGTCGGCTACCACCCCTCCCCCGCGCGGTCTGTCGGGCGCCCGGCGCCGGCTAACAGGTGCCGCTCGCTGAAGCGTCGCCGCTCGCTCCCCGGGACATCGGCGCAGCCCACTCGGACTGCAGCCGGCCCGCCGCCCGGCCGCCCATTGCAGCAATCGGGGCGGCGGCGGGGGC
>NW_005871074.1:3316714-3389598 GCF_000147115.1 Myotis lucifugus
TCGCTGCTCACCGTGCGCCTGGGCGCGCGGAGCCACCCCGCCTTCCCCGCCTGCGGGAGGCTCAAGGAGGACGGCAGGTACATCTTCTTCATGGAGCCCGACGCCAACAGCAGCAGCCGGCCGCCGGCCGCCTTCCGAGCCTCGTTCCCCCCGCTGGAGACCGGCCGGAACCTCAAGAAGGAGGTCAGCAGGGTGCTGTGCAAGCGGTGCGGTAAGTCCTGCGCCCCCGGGGCGTGCTCCGGCCGGGCCTCGCGGGGAGGGTGGCGGGCGAGCGGGGCGCGGCGGGCGCACTCCCGGGGTTCGACGGCTGCGAAGCAGAGGCGGTCTGGCAAGTTCAGTTTCGGGGCTGCAGACTCATCGAAGCGAACCTCAGGCAGCCCCTCCTCCGGTTTCCTGTTTTCTAGGCTTTGCCATTCGGGGGAAGTCCCAAGTTTGGTCCTCGGTTGGGGCCACCTGAAACTTTTTAAGCCCTTGGTTTCCTTCACCAAGCAGAATGGAAAGGACTCATTGCGTTCTCCTGAGTGCAGTATTGAACTTGGCTTTGGTTAGGAACTGCTGCTCGTGGGCTGCCTTTGTGGTGCTTTTCCTTTGAGGGAGGAAGGGTGAGTCCAATAGATCTTAACACCTTGCCTTCCCTTGGAGTCCTGAGGGGCAGGCAGGGGCGTGTGTCTGCGGAGAGCCCTGCGAGGAAAGGACAGCGCCCTGAGATTCCTGTAGATGTGGCAGCTTGTGGTGAACGCAGCGTCCAACAGATAGTCTGTACCTTTTGAATCTGTGTAGGTGAGAAGTATAATAAAAGTTGGAATTTTTTTTTTCTGAAAGCATTTCAAGCATTTTTGTTTTCACAATATTTTGGTTTGGAGTATATTTTGGCACTTGAGTGAATCAGAACAGATGAATGTAATTATGGAGCTACACGTGTAGGCCCTGAAGAATTTTGGAAGACAAGTTTCGCAGACTATGTCCCAGACCCAGACCTTGTGAGGCCACCAGGAAGTGTTCTTTCCAGGGCTCCTTAATATGATCAGGTGTGAGAAATTAGCTGATAATGTAATTACATTTCTGAGGTAGCATTGCACTTATAATTTCTAGGTTCTATATATCTGTATGATTTCCCGATGATCACATCGTCACTAAAACATAACAGGGCTTCTTCTACAAAATTTTACACGATTACACATCACACATTCTAATACGCATAATAGCTTTCTCCCGGGTCTTTATGTGTCTGTCTAAGGGGTGGTTGGGTTCATTGACTTTTTACAAAACTCAGCATCAAGCCATGGTCAGTCTGCCTGCGATGAAAAGTGTGCCAGTTCCTTCACATTTTTGTACCTGGGATGGGCAAATATTTAAATTTCTGGTTGGCATTTGTGGTGCTTCTATCCTGCAGTTAATTAATGTCTAATGATTTGGTTTTAAAGACGGGAAAGGGTATTGCTCACCCACCGTTTCCTTACCTTAACAGTGCGTGTTGGGTGCCACAGACCTGTTAGGATTGCACCACTGTGTGGACAGAAGCTGTTCTCAGACGGTGGTGCTGAAGGAAGCTGAGTTTATGTTGGGATTCCCTGGGTCTGGCTGGTAGATGTCACTGTAAAACATGGGAAATGCTCTGCTGGGAGTTTCTTATTAGGGAACACAAAAGCTCCACATCCTTGTACCGCAGCATATGTTATTCTGTTATGGAATCTGAAACAAACCTTTTTGAAGCCATGCCATTGTCTGATTTTGACGTTTTGTTGTATGTAGTACAGGAAGGATTTTGCCTTTACCCCAAGCCATATGAGCTGTGAATCATTTACTATTCGTGGTGGGAAGTTAATGTGAAGGGGATTATAGTTGGTGATGATGCTGAGGGTTGAGGGTCTTACTAGGTTAGCAACAGTGTTGGTTTGTTTGCCTTTTTACTGGAAATACGTGTCAGGCTTCAGGGGTAAAGTTCTTTAAGTGTCTAGAGGATGTTTGGAAATGGAAAGATCATGTTGTCTGGAGAAATACTATCCTGTTTATGTGCTTCTAAGGCGAAAAAGCGTCACTGAAGGGAATTTTGCCCTTTTATCTGCCAGTCAAATGAAACACAGTTCTAAGTTGTGGCATGCTACGTAGCAGGTGTGTGTGTGTGTACGTGTGTGCGTGTGCATGTTTAAATGAACTGGTAATTGAGTAGATTAGGAAATCATGAGGTCACTGCTCTAGGTTTGTGTAATTATTGTGTATGTTGATTTTAGCGTTATGTACTCTAAAGTAGGATATTGCTGGAAACATTAACTCATAGATATAGCTAAGGACTAACTGAAATCATGCTAAAAGTTTCTCTTGAATTTTTATGGCCATAGTAGTTATTGTAACATGATAAGATAAAAGTAAATAGTGTAAGCTATTGTATATCATGTAAACTCAGTAAATCCATACTCAAAATGTTGGGTGTAAAAGTGTGTGAAAACTTGTAAATTCATCCAGTTGTGTGGTCACAGTTAACAATGTCATTCAGAACCTAGCAGGCGAAGGAACAGAAACAAGTGGTGTGTGTGGGGCATATACAGAGAGAATAAGGGCTGATTTGTCCTGGTCCAGCTGCTCCCGTGTGCACAGGATTTCAAGGACAGTGATGGAGCAGAGGGTTCTTATCTAACAACATGAGGCTGCCCTGGGGGCGTGATGGTTTTGTTCCTGCCTGAGCCACGATGTTAGGCAAAGTCATCCTGTGATCTCATGCCCAGGGGAACAGTTTCCAGCTCTTGTGCAGTCAGCTGCAGTGTTGTTTCCTACAAGTTGCTTACTAGTGTAGAAACCACACATGCAACAGATTAGCTTTAGCGTTGAGTTCATAGAAATCTTCCCCGAGTTTTTTTTCTTTTTTTTCCACTTTCTAAGCTAAATAGTGTCTGTAAAAAAGAAGCTCTTCTCTGAAAAAAAGGGGGGGTCTTTTGAAACAGAAACTGTTTAATATATTTTAGAAGACAACACAGAATTCCATAGATTGTTTGCTTTATAGTTGAAGTTTGTGTAAATAACATTTACTTTACAGTTATTTAAATTCTTGCCAGCCTTTGGTTTTTTATTTTTTTTTTTGCTATTCACTGAACAAGCTAAGAAATGTTTCTAGGTTTTATATGCATCATACTGCAAAACAACTTACTTTTCAATTAAATTTCTATTACTCAAATCATTGTTTGAAGTGCTGTGTTTTTAGTTTTCAAAGCATTGCTGTTATACTAGACAGAAACTAATTTCCAAAAAGGAGTAAAAATACTGATGCTGAATAACATCTATAATTGGGCTATACAAGATTTGTATATCAATTATGTTTTTATAAGGCAATCTAAATATTTGGTATATCTTATAATATTGAGTGTATTGATAATGTAAACATGTTTATCAAATATTTATGATACATAGCACTGCTTTTTCTAATATCCCAAAAACTATTTAATCAAAAGTGCTGACCTGATGGTGTTATGAAAATGAGAAAAATGCTGTAGGGATTTCCCAGCCAGCATTAAAGAAAATTATTTTTAATAAAAGCAATGTTAAGGAAGTAGCAATAGGAACAGATGCAGCTTGACTGGTTATATTTCATAAATACACATGTAAATTTAATTTCCCAAGTGTTTGTGACTGCTCTCTTTAAACTGTATAAATATTACTTTAAAAAGCTTATACTATATTTAAAACACTTCTTTCTGTTGAGGAGAGGAACTGTATTTTTTAATATTTATGTTTAATAAATGAAACCCAGATCGATCATTTGGGAAAACAACCCCTTAAAATAAAAACATTTTAAAAGGAGAATGTAAGTATCTGAATTAGACTGTTTGACAAGCACTAGGGGATAGTTCTCATCCATTGTGGGAGATCTATAAATCCTGTGAATCCAGGAGTGCTTTACCATATGTCTTAATGTATTAGGTAAGACTGGGAAGCTTACACAGCATGGAGGGTCAAAACAATGAGCTGTGTTCCTGCTGGCCTGTGTATTTATAGCAAATGAGAGCAAAAGACGTGATTGGGCGGGTTAATGCCCTTGTCAAATGTAATCTATTCATTGTCCAGGAAATCTTTTTCTTCAATGCCCCTTTTTTTCCTGTTATTTTTTTCTCAATTATAAGTGTTATACCTTTTAAAACCTAATTTTTAAAATTTTGGTGACAATATATGAACTGGCTAGATGTCCAAAGATCCTCAAACTCTCATCTGCCCTTAGTACTTTGCAATACTTGGTGTTTTTGTTTGGTTGTTTTAGATATGCTCAAATGACACGAAAAAATGATCTCTATAGATAGCTCTGATTGAGTGGGTATTTTGATTAGCCTTATAGCAATAAGTGATAATGAAAACAAAAAGTATATAATGAGTAATAGTGGGAGGGATTCATTGATTGCTATACTCAGTGGAAGTGTATAATGGAAACAGAAGGTAAAAATTTAGGGATCTTACTGACTCATGCAATTTGTTAGCAATAATAATAGTGTGACATGCCCTACTCAAAATTTTCAAAAGAAAAGGAACTTTTAATGTTCTTATTTTTAAATAACAGAATGGCTGTGGTGGACAGTTTTCTATTCATATAGGAATGCTCTAAATTTGTGCATGTACTTGTGGCGTTGTGCTCTGATGTTATCATAAAATAACTGAACAATAAAGTAACATTATGAATGACTTATGACCTAGCTACTTGCCCAAATATCGGTCACTTTATAATACTTGAACAACTGAGTAGTGATACGTATATCCTGTCATACTTTTTAAATCTAAAGCTGGATTATTTGAGAATTTACAGACTACAGACATAAGTCTTACTGAGAGAGAGCTTGTGTTTTCGTTTTGTTTAGTGCATGTGAGGCAGGCTTGTTTCTGCAGTTTGCCTCCTGGTTCTCCATCCCCAAATGGCCCATACAGATTGAAGTCGATAAAATAGAAGACATTTTGGTGAGGTTGGGCATAGATCCCATTGATACGAAACAATGTCCCCCAATATAGACTGCCATCCAGGAATCCTTGAGAGACATGTGTAAGTGGTCATTGATGTTATTACTATTATTTTTTTTAATTTTTATTTTTAAAGGATATGTTTTCTATGGCAAATAGTTTCCTTGGAAACTATGTCCTAACCTTGGTTCACCCCATTAGGACCTAGTAACATTTGTGTCTTGTTTTTCATAATAACTAAAACAAAACAAAGAGATGAGATTTCATTTCACCACTTGGGTGGTATATGGGAGGTAGTCCTTTCAGTTCCTAACCCAGGTGTTTGCCTTTCATATTTCCCTGTGAGAGGTTACACGAGTGGATCTTAGTTTGTGAGAGAACAAAGTGTAGGATTGCTGTTCATCATCACACTAATTAGCCCTTCTCTTGACCCCTTGGGATTCAGCTGTCTGTCTAAATATGTCAGAAAATGGCCCTAACCAGTTTGGCTCAGTGGATAGAGCGTCGGCCTGTGGACTCAAGGGTCCCAGGGCATGTACCCTTGAGTCCACAGGGCATGTACCTTGGTTGTGGGCACATCCCCAGTAGGGAGTGTGCAGGAGGCAGCTGATCAATGTTTCTCTCTCATCGATGTTTCTAACTCTCTATCCCTCTCCCTTCCTCTCTGTAAAAAATCAATAAAATATATTTTAAAAAATATGTCAGAAAATGGAGGTCTTAGATCCCCAGACTGTGAATGTGGATGGTCTCTCTGCTCCTGATAGACTCTTTGCCTGACCCATAAGGACAGCGATGGTAACCTGCTCTTCATCTCCACTTCAGGTTTCCCCTCCAAAGCCCAAGACCCTGGCCTTGATATCTGCCCCAGTGTGCTGGGACCTGTAAGAAAACAGCTCTGAGTGGCACATGATTCCAGAGCTGGTAGCCAGATTTTGGAGGAAATGCCGGGCCCAGAGAATCTGGAGCAGTGGTTCTCAACCTCCTGGCCCTTTAAATACAGTTCCTCATGTTGTGACCCAACCATAAAATTATTTCCGTTGCTACTTCATAACTGTAATGTTGCTACTGTTATGAATCGTAATGTAAATATCTGATATGCAGGATGGTCTTAGGCGACCCCTGTGACAGGGTCGTTCGACCACCAAAGGGGTTGCGACCCACAGGTTGAGAACCACTGATCTAGAGGATGGACTTGATTTCTTTCTTTTTGCTCTGCTTTGCCAGAATATATGAGCTGAACTGAGCCCAGCACAAGGAACCAA
Source organism: Myotis lucifugus (assembly GCF_000147115.1). Classification (NCBI taxonomy): domain Eukaryota; kingdom Metazoa; phylum Chordata; class Mammalia; order Chiroptera; family Vespertilionidae; genus Myotis; species Myotis lucifugus. Next base: position 3,322,909 of record NW_005871074.1, read on the forward strand.
GCCTGGTGAGGGCACTAGAGTCTAGTGGGGACCAGACCTGAGAGAGGTGCACCATCGTCTGCTTTGCTAAATGTGGAAGCCCATGGCAGTAATGCTGTCATTCCATATGTTGTCTCTAACTTGGGAATTCCTAGTAACGCAAATGAAACTAAAACATAGAGGGGCTAACTAAAACCACGTAGTTATAACTACCACTCATTGAATTTATATCTTTTATGCCTCTTTGTTATAAACCTATAACTTGATTGCTGTGTGTAGATTAAATACCTGTTTAATAATTCATTAAATGAATAATTGATTATAGCACCCTAGCTCATTAGATAGTGGCAGTCACTGTTTTAGGCTAAATTTTGAAGGAAAAGGAAGAACTCTTTCCTGATTCTGTCTCTTCAGGTCTGTACTTTGGTGAGACAAGTATGTGTAGGAAGTAGTATTTGGAGCCATATTTTACCAGGGAATCATTTCCTCCTTTCACCACCGAGAGAATCATCTCTTAATCGACCTTTGGGCTTCAGAGAAAGGCTATTTAATTTCCTAAAATTTGTGTTTCCTCCATTATTTATGGGCATTATTTATTATGTGTAGTCTATCGTCCCGGCTGGGAAAACAATGCTCAAATCATTCCAACTCATTTTGGTGCTAGATCTCAGTACTCACATTCCATGCTCTTCCTGGACCTCCCCCGAAGGTGTTAGCCATCTCAGTCCAATAAGTTCAGTTCTTTTAAATCAGTGGTTCTCAACCTTCTGGCCCTTTAAATACAGTTCCTCATGTGGTGACCCCCAACCATAAAATTATTTTCGTTGCTACTTCATAACTGTAATGTTGCTACTGTTATGAATTGTAATGTAAATATCTGATATACAGGATGGTCTTAGGCGACCCCTGTGAAAGGGTCGTTCGACAACCAAAGGGGTTGCCACCCACAGGTTGAGAACCGCTGTTTTAAATGAATATAGAAAAGTACTGCTCTTATCCCTAAAAAAGTAATAAAACAAGATTTTGGATGAGTTACTTTTGCCTTTTTTCTCCTTTGTTTTTAACATCTTGTCAGCTCTTGGTTAAACTGCAGGTGGGATGGCACACGCCCATTCGGGCTTGGATGAGTAATGAGATCCTCTCCTTCACTTTCCAGTGGCCCTGGAGACACCACAGGCAAAGATGTGTTATCAGTGGCAGCACTTTATCTTCCTGTGGGGAGTGTCCTGGCTGCACCTCTGTAGAGAACCTGGTAGTTTCCTACTGAGGGGGAGAAGGATGGCTGTGTTTGCTTCAAACAGAATTTGTCTCTAGATTTCGCCCTTTGGAGGTGACTCTGGTGAATAGGGCTCGTTGGTGACTGCCAGGGAGAGTGTGTGCATCATTGTCTGTCATCAGCACCCAAAGGTCACCGCTTTGAAATGGCCTGGGCTCTCTACTTCTTTGCCAGCCAGGGCACTTCTGAGATGCTCTTCCTTCATTGTCTTCTCTCCCATCCACCGAGATTGTGCACATTTGGTCCTCAGAAGCACTAGCAACTTTTCTTTCATAGGATTGAAGATTTTAATAAAAACGAGAGCATTTTGGAAGGTAGTCTTATTCTGGTGAGCAGATTCCCCCCCAAATTATGGTAACGTAACATTTACCAATTTAACCATTTTTAAGTATGCAGTTCAATGCCATTAAATATTCACATTGTTGGGCGGCCATCATCATCATTCCTTTCCAGAACGTTTTTATCTTTCAAACTGAAACTCTATACCCACCAAAGAAGTCCTCATTCACTCCTCCTCCCAGCCCCTGGCAACTACCATTCTACTTTTGTCTCCATGAATTTGACTACTCTAAGGACCTCACATAAGTGGCAAAATGCAGTAGTTGCCTTTTTGTGACTGGCTTATTTCATTTTGCATGATGTCCAAGATTCATCCATGTCTTCGCATGTGTCAGAGTTTCCTTTTCAAGACTGATTAATATTCCGTTGTATGTACAAGCCACATTTTGTTTATCCATTCATCTGTCAATGGACACTCGGGTTGCTTTCACCTTTTGGCTATTGTGAATAATACTGCTATGAAGATGGGTATACAAATATCTATTCAAGAGCCTGCTTTCCTCCTGGCCCATATTGCTCCATGGTTAGAACATAGGCCAGCCTGTGCACTGAAAGCTCTTGGGTTTGATTCCCAGTCAAGGGCACATACCTGGGTTGCAGGTTCAATCCCTTGCCCGGGTGGGGTACGTGCAGGAGGCAACCAATTGATGTGTCTTTCTCACAGTGATGTCTCTCTCTCATTCTCTCTCTTCCTCTCTCTCTCTGCCTCCCCCTTTCCACTCTCTCTAAAAAGTCAATGGAAAAAATATCCTTGGGTGAGGATTAACAACAACAACAACAACAACAACAACAACAACAACAACAGCAGCAACAACAAATCCTGCTTTCAGTTATTTTGGGTATAAACCCAGAAGTGGAATTGCTGGACCAGATTGTAATTCTGTGTTTACTCTTTTGAGGAACCACCATACTGTTTTTCACAGCAACTGAACCATTTTACATTCCCACCAGCAAATCATAAAGGTTCCAATTTCTCCACATCCTCACCAATGTGTTTTATTTTCTATTGTTTTGAGAATAGCCATCCTAATGGGTATGAAGTGGTGGTGAGCAGTTTTCATGTTGTTGTTTTCTATTCAAATTTAGTGCCTCTAATTATACAGTCATTAATAAGAGACCAAAGTTCTTGGAATAATACAGAGGTGTTTATCTATTCAGCATTTAGGCTCCTGAATCTGAATCCATCAAGTGACAAAATTACAACAAATAATAGCGTAATAAAACCAATAAAAGGTTTAAAGAGTAAACTTGCATATACATAAGAATATGTGTTTCTACTCATATTGCTGTCGATGTGTTCCAGAAAGGCACCTTATCACACTTGTATTAGTATCTGAGTCTTTTAATTGATTTTACTTATTCATTAATGTTTTAATTTTGAAAAAACAAACAAACATTTCCCTGCCTCTATTCTGTCCACTGCTCCAAATCACCTTCCTTTAAACACTGCACTGGGGCATGAGTCATTCTAAAATACTAAATTTTATTAGATTTCTTTCCCGGCTTAGAAACTTTCAATGGATATGTCACAGTTAACTCTAGATCCTGACATTCAATGTCCTTCTGAGTATAAATTAAATCTTTCTCATTTTTACTATAGGAATGGTTTCATCCAGTCCAACTCAGTTGCTCCATGAATGGCCATGAACTCTCCTAGTCTTCCTGTTTGTACCTATGCCATTGCCTCTGCCTGGATCTCTTTCCTCCTTATTTCTGTCCCTGGAAATTCCAATCTTCTTCAGGGTCAGCTCAAATCCCATTGCTTCCATGGCAGACCTGGTAATGATCCTGCCAGGATTACTCACACTAGCCCTTGAACACAGAGAGGAGCATCCATTGGCTACCTACTCATGCCCCCTACTAGGGATTGAGCCTGCAACCGGGCATTGTGCTCTGACCTGGAATCAAACTGTCGACCTCTCCATGCATGGGATGATGCTTCTCTCTCTGCCTCTCCCATTCTCTCTCTCTAAAATCAATAAAAATATTTTTAAAAAACCACACAAGATAACATAAGGGAAATTTGTAATAGCACCAACTGAGCCACACTGGCCAGGGCTTTTTTTTTTTTTAAAAATTGAAGTATTTTAAAATTTTCTGAATGTGAATGTATCTTGCCTCACCCAGTAGGCCACAGTATCTTTGTGGGCAGACACTTGGAGTTCCTCAGCTTACTCACAAATGAAAAATGCCCCATCTTCAGAGTCAGAACTCCTTTCCACTCCCAGGATTGTAGTTTAGTACTTGTGTGGTTTGGGGTACATAACCTCACTTCTTTAGGTCTCAGTTCCCTAATAAGCAAACTGAGAAGGTAGAACTAAAATGCTTTTCATGGTCCCTTCAAATGCATCTGGTCCTTATCTCAGAAATGACCTGAGTTACAAACTGCTTCTGCTTCTGCTCCTGGAGCTTGTCTTTCCTTTCCTCTCAGTTTATTTAGTGTTGTTCTAAGGAGAATAATCCTGGAAAGTCAATTGTGAAATGTTCAGACAATCTGAAAGAGGAGTAAGAAAGCTTAATGAGAGGGAGGAGAGAGTTTCTCTCCCACAAATCTTTTTACTTCCATTGCCTTTTTGGGTCGTTTCATTCTACTGTCTAAATACTAATTTATTTGTATTCATGGGCATCATCAAGAAGCAAATACCTTTGTTTCTGCAGGCCTGTCTTTGAAATTATAAAGTATGAGTAATCGATTAATCACCGACTGAAAATTTATAAAGCAAGAAAAGTTCAGTCATTTGAATAAAATGATAAAGAAGATTTTTACTGTGAATTTTTATTAATTTAAAAAATGTAGATCTGGGCCTGGTTTGGTTCTAATGATCTCACTGTTGTGGAAAGAGATGAGGCCAGCACAGAGAGCAGAGCATGGCTTCCAGCTGGATGGCACTAGTCCTGCTGGTGGCAGGGGCGGGGGGGTGGGGAGGTGGGGGGGGGGTGCCGGATTGGGACACCAGACCTTCTTTTCCAGCTCATGATTCTCGTGGTTTGGGCAAGAAGATGATATATTTTTGTCCTTTCATTAGTAGAATGAGCAATGCAGAAACAAGTTCTCAAATGAAGAATACCTTGATCTGACTTTTTAAATTACTGTATGAAGAGGCCCAGACTGAGTTAATCTCATCCAGGAGATTCAGTGCTGCTTATAAATTGTGGTTCTTACTAGTAAACCCATACCTAGCCCAACCCAATATTTTGGCTACAGATTCATATATCCAACTACTTATCAGATAATCCATCTAAGTGTCTAACAAACATTTCCTCTCTTTTAAAAAATATATATTTTAATTGATTTCAGGGAGGAAGGGAGAGGGAGAGAGAAATAGAAACATCAGTGATGAGAGAGAATCATTGATCTGCTGTCTCCTGCACGCCCCCTACTGGGGATTGAGCCCCTAACCCTGTCATGTGCCCTGACTGGAAATTGAACCTTGACCTCCTGGTTCATGGGTCAATACTCAACCACTGAGTCACACCAGTGGGGCCAAACACTTTCTAGTAAACATTTTAAAAAGTGTCTCATCATCTCCCCTGTCACTTTATCTGTAAATAATGAAATTACTACCTCTACTACTATTATAGTCACTGCTATTATTACTAGTTGTTTTCTTGATTGGCAGCTTATTCTGTTCCAGACAGAGTGGTAGGTGCTGATATGTATTCAGTTATTCCCTCATCATATAATAACATCAATGTCTTCTCAGTCACTTCAAACCAGAAACTTCTCTTTTGCCCCAGATCAGTTTGGTGACCAAATCCCGTTGATTCTACTTCCTTTACATGTCTCAAATTCCTCCCTTCCGCCCCAACTCCATTGTTTCTGTAGTACATCTTCTTACTGTAATTGTCTTTGCACATGTATTCTCCTTTTCTTTTTAAATTTTATTTAAATTATTTTATTCTCCTTTCCATAAATTCATTCTCTATTCTGTTTCTCACGTGATCTTTCTGAAACAGTAAAGATCATACTATGCCCTGTGTAAAGCTCTTCAGTTGCCATCAGGGTAAAATCCAGACTCCTTACAATGGCATATAAGGTCTTTCAACTTTTGTCCAAGTACTCTGATACAGTTCTTTCTCTAACTTGGAACCCTGTGCCACACTGATGCCATTGATCCACACATACTAAGTAGCTTTAGGGTTCTATGCACTTGTACATATTGTTCCCTTTTCCCAGAAGAATGGTTAAATATAGCTGTATAGATAGATAACAGATTATTCTACAGTCTTAAAAAATCTTGAGGTAGAGGAAGTATAAAGACTTAGGGATATGTACATAGTATATTGTCAACTGAAAAAGAGGATTTATGCAATATGTGTATGATTACTGTTATCTACATGTCAATCATTTACTTCCCACATCTGTGTGTCTGTCAATCTAAAGAGAAATAAAAGGCGGGAAAGCTACATAACAATGTTAACAGTAGGCCATTAGAACTATTAATGCTTAGAATTTTCTTCATTTTGTTTGTTTTTCTAATGAATGTGTAATATATTTTTAGCAAGGAAAAGCAAAAATGCTATTTTTTTATAAAAATACTGATTTTTAACAAGCACTGAGTCTTGCTTACGTGACTTTGCCCATTTGGAATGCTGTCTTCCTAACAGTAGATGTATTAGGGTAGACTAACTGCCATAACAAGTGGTACCCCAAATATATAAGAGCTCAACTGCAATAGTTTATTTCTGCCCAGTGAATGGAGAGAGCAGGAGATGTTCTAGTCTTTACTTTTCTCTGAAAGAGACTTGTGCTAACACCTGAGACATAGCTGAATCTTACTTCGAACCAGATTGGTTAAAACATGCAGGGTTCCTTTTTGAGATAGTCATTTTATTTTTAATGGCAGAGCTATCCTCTGGAAAGTGGACAAATTTTCCTTCTGCTGCCTCACAGCAGTGGGAGAGCCCAACAGCTATGTGCAGAGCAGATAGCAACAGCCATCTATGTTTACTGTAGATACATAGCACATTAACAACATGCTCACTCTTGTGCTCAAATGAGCATTTTATGGATTAACTTTGCAGTAAGTATTTAAAGTTTAATGCTTACTATATCTTGAAAATGTAGAGGGTCAGACCACATTCATGTTGTCTTTTTGAGCTCCATTGAGCAAATCATTTTGATATGGGGACTGTGGAGAAATACTCTCAGGTTTCATCACTGCTGACTTAATTGGGTTTCATGATGTACATTTCTTCTTAGTAGGATAAATTAAACTGGCTGATAAAGCTGCCTGTAAAAGCCAAATTGTTAGGTTAAACCTGCCTGGTATATTAAATACATTGATGAGTAATCTTTCCACTGTTTTTAAATCATCTTTATTTACTTTTCAGTAGTTTTATTTCTAGTAACTTGCTAAATAATGGTCAATATATACTTAGTAAAATATTTCTCTTTAAAATGCTATTGAAAAGTCCATGAAAATGATTAAGGTGCCACATCATCCACCTACTTCCTGTTAGTAAGAATTGCTGGTGATTTTATGATTAGCTAGGTATATGCTGGGCTTCCTTGCGCCATCCAAAGGAAAGGGAACCAATTTATAATAGGTCAGTAGAGACAATGAATGAATGGTTTTGAAGCTGTGTAAAACAGTCCTTTGTGCACCCACATTATGCATGTTATTGTAGTATTTTGTTAAGTATTGATAGGATAAAGAGGACACTTTAGAATTGTGTGTACATTATAAAGAATGATACATTTGCTGTGCTCTTCTTGAGTCTCTTCTTTGTCATGGGTCATTGACTTTGTAAGGTCTTGAGTTCCAGGTGGTTAAGGAATAGCTTAAGGCATTGTCTTACCTGCAGGTCATTTGGAGACATATCTATTAATTAAAATGGATGAGAAATTCATCATTAATTTATCTCTTATTTTTAAAATTAATTGGTGTAGCTCCCCAAATCCCATTTCTTTCCTTTTAAATGTAGGCATTCCTGACATGTGAGAGAAATTATAGGGGCCATTCTGAAGCTGTTGCTTAAAAAATTATGAGAATCATAGAATGCTAAACAAATGTAGGTAACCAACAGAAAAAGAGCAGTGAGTGCCCTTTGTCAATTTCTTTATTCAATAAATATTTATTAGGCATCTGTTATTTGCTAGTCTTTGTACTGATTCCTGGGATCATAGTGATGAAGAAATTAGACATGGTTCTTTCTGAGCTAATAGTGTAGAAAGGCAGGCAGTTACACAAAGCAGTGTATGATATATGCATATTTACGAATGTGCTCAACTTTATCAGGGACTAGTACAAGGTATACTATGAGAACATGTACAGAAGAATCTAAGTTTGAATGGTATAGGAAGTTCTCATTGAGATGGGGTGGAGTGGGAGAGAGGAGGAGGGAAGGACATTTCCAGCCCTGAGGCAGGGATGAGGCACAGCAGAGAGGAGAGTCAGTGTGGAGGCAAGAATGAGATCTGAGAGGTAAGGGAAAAAAATCAGACCACTCTGGAATTTTTAGGATGCTGCCCTTTGTCCTAAAAACACGGGAAACGCTGCAGGGTTCTAAGTGTGGGAGTTACAAGATTTCCATTTTAAAAACATCACAACTTGCTGCTGTGCAGAGAATGGACTGAAAGGGACCTAGAGAGCATGCAGGGAGGGCTCCAGTGAGATGGGATGTGGGCTTGCACTACAGGGGAGCAGGAGAGATGAAAAAGCATAAGGATGTGAGGGTGTTTTGGAGGCATCTTTTAGTCTTGGTTATGAAGGGAGAATGCTTGTGTGTGTGTGGGGGGGTAGGGGTTGGGGGGTGGGAGAGGATGGCTCCTGGGTCTGGCCTGAGCAATTGTATGAATGGTAGGGAATGAGATGGAGGGTACTGCAGGAGAAGAAGGGTTAAGTTCAGTGTGTTTTTGATCTGTCCTAATAGAAATGCCAAGGAAGTACTTGAATGGACGGAGCTCAGAAGAGAAGTCTGGGTTGGGTTTATGAATGTGGGAGTTTTAAACAAGGACATGCTATTTCTTTCTCTATGGAGTAGATGCAGTTGCTTAGGAAAAGTGGGGGGAGGGTGAGGAAAAGTGAGTAGAGAATGAAGTGTGAGGAACTGCAGTCTTAAAGATGAGGCAGAGCAGGAGCCAGAGGTGATGGGAAGGAGCAGGGAGAGACTTAAGAGGGAAACCTAAAAAGGATTCAGGATGGTAGAAGTGGTCAGCTGTGTCTGAGTCCCCAGAGAATCCTTTTGGAAGATGGGGAAGGGAAAGCCCAAAGCAGCATTGCCTACTACTGCTGCCAAACACTTTGCATTTAAAAGTACTCAGTGTTGGCAGCAACACGGAGGCCTCATAAAGCAGTTCTGGACTAGCGCGCTGCAGGGGGAGGCCAGAGAGGGTGGGTTGAAGTACTAAGAAGGCCAATATGTGGATTATTAACACTGGATCTAGTAATATTTGCATTTATTAAATATAAGTAGCAGGAAGCTGTTTTAAGAACTTTGAACCTTTTTTGGGACATGGAATTGGGAAGAATGACTCTACTTGAGGGATCTAATGGGTAATTTGTATAAAAACATTGTTATCAGTGGAAGTGGGGTATTCCTTTCCCCACTGAGTGCTGGGGATCGGGTCCTTGTGATAACTCAAGAAAAAGAATTTTCTAAGACTTGTATAGGAGGATGAGTGATTTTTATTTGCATGGTTTTAAAGTCCCATTCCCTTAATCCAGGCCTGGAAGAAGTGCAGCTGGGAGTGCAGCTGGGAATTCAGTATAGCTAGAAGCAGAGCTTCCGTGCCATGGTGGAGTTGGGTCTGGTGCAGCATCAGGCCAGTTGCAGTCCATAATCCATTGTGTGCGGGGTCCACATAGCTGTGGGCCATGTGAGTGAATGCAGGGGAGCCAAGAGAGCAAGAGAGTGGACTTTTTTATTTAGGGAATTAAATATTCCAAATCTTCCCACACTTGCAGTGGCCATGCCTCCCCTGGCCGATGACCTATTCCCAGGTGTATGACTGACAAGCAAGTACCTTCCCTATGACACCCAGACTTTACTGGGCATGTGTCTACTTTGCCCCTGTCCAGGCCCTCCCCCCAGCAATCTGTGGGGGAATAGACGGGTGGCTTCCTGGGGAGTGTTGAACTGCAGCTTCCTGGCAAAGCTGCACAAATGACTATAATATTTGGCCTTCCCCTTGCTTCTTTCCTGTTATTAATAACTAGTTTAATTACAATGGCATCAATAGGATTTTTTTAAAAAAATCACTAACTTGATTAAGTTATAGTCTTACTAAAGTGTTGCCGAAGGTCACCCTTTTATTAGTGTTTTTCCCCTTGGCTAAAAATTCTTTCCTATGTACCATGCAAGCCACTTTAGTGACAAATTATTGTTCAAATTTTTCTTGACACACCAACTTGAGAACTAACTACTCTCTCTAGAGTTGGTACCCAGGTCCTAAGGGAATTTTATGGGTCACATCAATACTTGTGAAGTGACATCTATCAATCTAATGTAGACAAATGTTTGAGTCAAAAGGTCCTTGGACTGTGTATTTGGTTGACACAGAGCTGCCTTTATTTGAAACGATGACTGAGCATTTTAATGCGCACCAGTCAAGAAATGCAGTTATTATTCTGACAGTAACTGAATGCATTTTCCTGCTGTCTATATAAAGTCTTTTCATTGTCTAGTAAGCTGCTGAATTGATGCATTCATTGTTAGTATTTGCATAAGGAGTTTGAACCACCATGGGAAGAATGGTTTTGAATTTCCTGTTTTCATTTGTTTACTTTCTGTGCAATAAAAGTTTTTGTGTAAGGATTTTTTTTTAATCCTGGGTTTTCCTAATTTTAATACAGTGTAAATAAGCTAGGAATCATATTTATGAGAATTGCACCTTATAAATCAAAGGAAATGGGGAAAGGGATGAAAAGAAAATCTTTAAAACTTAGTCCTCCAGCTTGAGCAGCGGGCTCCTCAGTCCAGTTCACCTTGGAGAACCACGGTTGGGTTTTTGGACCTGATGTTTTCTGATCTGGGACAGACCAGTGGTTTGCAAAAATGGTTTGCAGAGTAGAATATGAAGATCCCTGGCCTAGACTCCTGGGGAGGATAATTGTTTGGGTTCAGGGCATGTCCTGAGAATCTGCATTTTTAGAAACCTCTCCAGGTGATTTTGGTGTGCACTTAGGTTTGGGAGTCCTTGGACTCTGTGGCCACTAAGGTTTTCTCAACTAGTCAGAAGATGGATAAGAAAAGAGAGAATTAGAATTTACTGAGTTTCTATTACATGCCGAATATTACATACTTTGCCTCCTTTATTCCTTCACACCATCTTTCGAGTTGTGTCATTTTCTTTCAATTTTAACCCAAGATTCAAAAAGGTTTACAGAACTCTAAAGGTCACACAGCTGCTGAGAAGAGGAACCTTTATTTGCATTCAGGTCATTTGATTGCTCTGTTATAATCATGACGAGGTTTGGAACAGAGCAGCCTGATAGGATTCTAGTTGCTCCATCCTGAGTGAAGGGTCCTGTGCTCTGTCATAGTGGATACTCATTGGGAATGGTGCACCTTCCTATTTATCATCAAAGAGCGTGCACGTGGGTGATTGCATATGGGGGACTGGATGTGTTTTGAGAATACTGAAGTCAGATCCCCATGGACAAAACTATGTCTTCAACAGTGCAATGAATAAGTCAGGTTACTGTGTCCAGAGATGACATTGAGTCTCTAAAAGGTCTGTGCTAACAAGTTTGTTGTCTGAATGAATAAACACCGCACATCAACATTACTATTTTTCCAGGAAGGGAATGAGACATGGTGGGGTCCAGTAGGGGAAGACCTGGAGGCTGGAGTGGACTTAGCACATGGCTTAAGGGTTAGGCCTTGGCTCCTAGACCTACCTGTGTCACTTGCGACCTTGGAAATGTTGCTTGATGTTTCTAAACTTGATGTAAAATGAGAATAATGTGTCTCTCTGAGTGAGGAGTGAGTGTGGGCTGAGATAAGGATAATGTATGTTAGCACCTAGGTTAAAGTAAGTGCCCTATTCATGCTAATTGGAGGGCTCAGGAGTTGTCTCCATGGAGCCCACTAGAGGCAGGGAGGCTGCAGTGGAGCTGGGGACATGGAAGGGAGTAGCACTGGAGGCAGAAATAAAGATGAGCATCACCTTCTTGAGCTCGGTGCTCTCCAGTCCCTGTGGAATTCATACTCTCCGAATCTGTGTTCAAAGGTCCTTGAACAGAAAGATTAATACCAACAAGTAAGAGAATTATTTTCCTACCTGTTTATTCCAGGGCATGGTCACAGGTGGTGGGTGGCCCAAGCCTGTTCCTACAGCTCAGGGTGTAAGACAGGACCTACTGCTAGACAGGATGCCCTTCCATCACAGGTGCACTCACACACGTGTGCACACTCACTTGGTGGGGGCAGTGTAGGCACCACAGTTCACCCAATGCGCACAGCTTTGGGGTGTGGGAGGAAACTGGAGTCCCCCGAGAAAACCCACGCAGACGTGGGGAGAGCGGCCCAACTCCACACACACAGTGGTCCTGGCTGGGAATCAGTTACTTTTCCTCATCAACGTTATCACGACACAATGTTATTGGAGAGCCCCATTAGGACTGCAGATCCCTGAGTCCTCTCTAGACTCATTGCTCTCCAGGGCTTCCTGATGCTCTGTGAGGTGTGAGCAGCAAGGCTTCAGCAGGCAGTGCCCCGAGGGGGTGGTGAATGCTGTCTGGGGAGGGTGCTTGGTAGAGAGGAGCATCTGTCCAGGTTCAGCCTGTGCTGGCTCTGCAGTGACAGTTCTTTCTGTAGAACTCTGTACGTGGTGGTGGGCAGAAGCAGGTGAGAGAGAGCAAGAGCAAGCGAGAGAGAAAGAGACTTTTCTAGAAAAAGTTAAGTGATAAATAATGTAAAAAAAAACAAAACACCCACATTCAAACTTGTAAAGAATTTTTGTGAGTTTATTTGAGCCATACTGTTGCTGGGAAGCAGAATCTCAATGTATTAAGATAGTGCTCTGGAGAATGGCAGGTTTTTTTTTTTAACTTTGTTTTATATGTTACACTCAAAGGAGGAGACATAAGTGGGTTACTTGAAATCCATTGGTGATAGATTAGGGAGGCAGGAGAAAGCAAAGGGGGCGGGGAACCTCTGGGATTGGATAAAAAGTAAAATGATTGATACATACTTCTTTTACTTAGGTTGGCACAGAATAGTTAACAATGAACAATTAACATGATAACAGTAACAATTAGGAAACTTGTGGTCTCCTTCCTGGCACATAGGAGCATCTGGTTGTGATGAGATCCAGAAAAAGGGAAGTTACAAGTTGCCCTGACATTCCACATGTGTGTTATCTTAGATGCAAAAAGACAAATAGGTTCAGTAAAGATTGAAGTTGATCTTTGTCAGAGAAGATACTGGCTTAGGACAGGACTACCCACTTATAAACCGCTTTTTAATTAAAGATTTTAATTGCAGACCATCCTTTGTGGTTACTTTAGGTCTCTTGAGTTTGCAAGGCTGTCACGCAGGCCTTTCCTGAGTTAGTCAGGTTAGCATGTGGCCCCTTCTTGTCCACAATGATAACATGTCCTTTCTGGGCCCCAGGACATAGCACCAAGAATGAGCAGCAGTGAAACACTGAGTAAGGATACTCCCTTTCTGATCCTCACACTGAACCCTGAACCTAAGCAGTAACAGATTGGAGTAGCTGCCCCTGGGGAGGGGAATTGAAATGATCTCATTCCCAGAATTTCTGAGGGAACCTTGCAGCACAATATAGGTAAAAATAAAAATCTGCCAGACTCCATTTGCCTCACTGGAGTGCAGAGTGGTCCTCAAATGTTTTGAGCTCAGGGCTTTGGGAAGATTTCTCACTGTGCTGTGTGGTCTGTGGAAGCAGCCTGAGAGCAGAGTTTTTACACTAAGAGTATCTTCCGGGAATTGAGTAAGATGAAAACCAACGTTTTGTAGCTACAAAAAAATGGACGTATGCCACTATCTTCTCCCTACCAATGATTTGAGCTTATTCTGTGTACTGCTCTGTGCTAAGCCCTTCTCATTTGTTATCTCACTAAGTCCTGATACTAACCCAGAGGTTAACATCATTATACCCATTTTATAGATGAAACTACCTCAAAGCAGGTATGGTATAAATGAATGGAGAAACCAGGATTCAGAACTAAAACAGGCTTTTTAGAAAGTTTCCTTATATACTAAATGCGGGCTTTCTCTACCTGGCTCTTAGGAAAAAAAAATCAAAGGCAACATCGGTGACAACCATGATAATGGAAATAGTAAAAGCCATAGTATTTACTTCTTGCGCTCCCTAACTCAACAAGTACTTATTTATCACTTACTACTCCTGATAGGCTACAATTACTGTTCTAGAGATATGGAGAAGTTTGAGGAATTTATAACCCAGTCGTGGAAAAAGGATATGTGCATGCTTAGACAGAGTAGAGACATCATATGTCACAGTGTTCAGACATGTGAACTGCTGTGAAGGAGAGGGCACCTCTGCTAGGTATAAAAAAAAACATGTCTAGGGAGGATATTGATTTAACATGGTACTTTTTGGCTAAATTGGGTTGCTTTTCATATTATATTTGCTGAGGGTGTTGGGAAACATTGGCAGAACATGTCGCAGTGTTTGTCGCAAGTTGGACAATTTAGAACAGGAAGAGTCTTACCCATACTGGACATTTTCCCCTTTTTGGATAACTTCTGTATTAACAAACACAGGCCCATGTGCCACTGCAGATAATAAAACTCTCACAAAAGAATATTGCCAAATAGGACAAATATTTGGATGTAAAAATATATCTTAACTCCTTTCCTTGGAAGAAATGTAATTTCAGTTGTAGTAGGAGAAACTAGATTAACACCCTGGGTTAAATTCTGTTATCAGAAAACATACCTTTGTTTTTATTTTGAGGTAAGGTTTTTTTCATATATGGTTGGGTGTCTGTAGTAATATAACCATTTTATATGATATTGTTTGGCCCTCCTTCATTCTTTTAAGTTCATGTCTCTTGTCTCATAATTGTTTCTACATTTTTTATTGCTAGCATTTAATAGCGACCACCCATTAAAATGATTGCAGTACCTGAGTATATTATAAATTTATCTGACATGTTATTACTTCTGGATTATAAGCTGGAAAATAATTACAGTTCTTGTTGTAATGCTGTTATTATGATGATTTAATACTTCCCCAGTTTATGCAATTTGGTTCTTTTCTTCATTTGTATGTTTCTTTATTTGCTGAACAGGATATTTTCATAGTTATATTTAAAAGGAGTAAACTCTAGAAGCTGTTTATTTGAGAAATCCTTTTACAATGCTATATTAATTTAGCTCTCAGACGTTTCTTAGCAAATCAAAGGAAATTCCTGGCCACTCCAGCGGACTGATTGGACTTTTATCTGTCATAATGAAGGTAAATTAGGTTCCTCAGCTTATCAGGGTCTGGTCTGGCCCTAACTGGATTAGTCCCCACCAGAATCTTGGAAGAGGAGTATAGGTAGTGCATTGATTTCTATATTTTTAACCTTATATTTCCGTAGGTCCAGGCGAAGGTTGTTCCTGCAGTGTGAGGGCAAATTAGGTTTACATATCCTACAGTTGGGTCTTTATTTTTCAAACTCTAATGATTATTTGATTCCTGTGTCGTTCATTTCAAATGCATCTGCAAAACTGTGGGTATATAGGAATGAAGCAAATGCTTTTTCAACCAATCAAGCAAACAACCAGCATTTCACTGCATTGTTGATTTACCGTATGATTTTATACAAAGTTATTAATTAAATGATATGTCTGACCTTTTCTAAGCAGTGGCCTCTGGGTGTCCACAGTTTTAAATCCTCAACAAAATGTTAAAAGTCAACAAAAATGTCTTCAGCCTATCACTGTTTACCATCTCCATATTCATAGCCATTAATTCCGTAAGCATGCTTGAGCACTTATTAAGCACCAGGGACACTATGCTACAGGTGCAATACTGTATAAGGACCTTGCCCTTATGGTGCATATTGGTATTTGACAATCTGTCTGCTCAGCCTGCCTCAGAAAGACATGTTTTCCTGACGTAGTTTCTGAAATTAGAAGGAAAGGGAGTCATCTTAGGATGTAAACAGAGTTCTACTCTTTGTCTTTTCCTGACCACACAATGGGTCTTAGGACAGTGGTTCTCAACCTTCCTAATGCCGCGACCCTTTAATACAGTTCCTCATTTGTGGTGACCCCAATTTTATTGTTACAAATTGAAGATAATTAAAGCATAGTGATTAATCACAAAAACAATATGTAATTATATATGTGTTTTCCGATGGTCTTAGGCGACCCCTGTGAAAGGGTGGTTCGACCCCCAAAGGGGTCGCGACCCACAGGTTGAGAACCGCTGCCTTAGAAGAGGGAGCAACAAGAGAATACCTTCCTAGAGCAAATGACTTTCCAATAAAGGACACAGGCGGGCACTTCCAGAAAAAAGAGGCCATAAAGTTATAGTTGTGTCGTTGGTGGGCTGGGCTGGAGGCAGGTAATTTGTAGGCATAAGGGAGGTTTCCAAATTTTCACAAGATCAAGAGCTCTAAGTGGCATTTAAGTATTTTTGTTCATAGGTTTAACATTTGAATGATTTTAAATTTTAATATACAGGTTGATATTGTGCAGCTAACTGAAAACGAGCTGTCCTTCAACAAAAGCATTTATCTACATGAATGGAATTGTTATGAAAAGGCTACAATGGGCTTTAGCCCATGTGGTTTCTGACATTGCTTCAAAAAGACAAGAAAACAAATGTTGAAGCCTTTGCATTTTCAATGTCTATCATTCCACCCAACATCCCTTCATTCCTGTGTTCCACTTTGTCCTTTTCTAGCTCACATTTGGTTTACACATGTTTGATTGCTTCAAGGTGCTAGGTCCTGGTGATGCAGTACCAATGCCATGATAGCTAAGTCCAGGTCTCCATCTTTTAGGGCCTCGTCTAGCTACGACTTCTTACATGTCTAAAAGCCCAAGATAAATTCAAGTGAAGGTTCTCCTTATTTAGGCTGTGTCATCATTACTGGTCTGGAATGGACTTATGGATGTTAGAAACACTTGGAGGTCAGAGAATGAAAACCTATCAATAATTTGTTGTTGGGATGTGGGAAGAGAACATAAGGGAATTCTTTGGGTCCCTCATCCTACCATCCCCCTTACAAGCTCCTCCCATGTTAGGAGGAACTGGTCATATAATTGATTCAGGTTGTCATTCCTTGGGCCATGTCTCAGTTTGGGCCTTCTTTCCCAGCCTATGGTCAAGTATGAAAGAGCTTGTGTTTGCAGGGATGGCTCCACACACTCCTTGCCTACTATGCATAGCAGCCAAGCCCTTGCCTTCCATGCTCATGGTGTGGATGGGACGCCGGGCAGTGCTAAGGGGTCTGTGTCAGTGCTGCATGAGGCTGGTTTGTGAGAGCAGCTGTTGGTCCACTTCACAGACCCAGGGTAGATTGGATTGGAGAAAGTAGGAACCTCCATCAGTCTTTGTGGCTGAGCTTTGTACCCACGCACTGTTTATCAAGGGGTTTCTGCTTTGAAAGTAGGCAGGTATTTAAAACTTGTCCAACTATTTATAAAAATGATGCAGATTATTCTGTGTTTACTAGTATTTCACTCAGCAGGGAAACCCAGAGAGGAGGGAGGTAAGGGGTAAGAATCAGGATCAATGCTTTTTACTCCTCTCCCCACCCCCCCGCCATGCCCCATTCAAGACCAGCATAGTCCGAGAGGGTCAAGTACTATAACCTTTACAGTTTGTTTGGTGCCCATTAGCTGCAGATGATGGTGTGTATGTGCTTATTTTCCCTGTTCAGTCATAGGTGGGAGATTGAAGGTCACACTTATTTGGATCTCTGACAGCACCTACATAAAGCATGACATTTTTTCAACTATGAAAGATTTTTATGTAACATCTTATTGATTGAAGATGGCAGCTTTCACGAGGCAGAGGGCAGGGTTGTGTCCTATTATTGAGCAGGCCTGTAGGTTGTATCACACTTTCGAGTAGGTGATAAACTCTCACAGTACTGGTATGCTTCCTCTGATGGGTAATTTTCTTCTCCCATTTTCCTATTCCTTTCTATTTTTTGGGGATTGGAAATCAGGGGAGGAGGGTGCTGCAGGTTGAGATGATGGGGAAAAATAGAAAGCAGAGAGAATAGGTTGATGTACTTTATTTTATTTCATTCATAGCTCTAGGTCTGAGTAGGAGCATGCAGCCTTTCTCTATGAAATAATTAGTAAGATTCTCAGCTGAGAGAACAGAGAGACAGGGAGAAATGCTTACTCTTATGCAATGTGGTAGATAGTTGTCCTTTATTGACTGTTCAGCACCTAACTTCTTCCTAACCACCCCCTTTACTCATAGTCTCCTTCCTTCCTTCTCCCACTGAGAGAAGCAGACACCAGTAATTCCCCTGCAGTCAAGACTTCCCACCATTGGGCATTCCCCTTAAAGGAAGACACAGCCAATTAACTAATTATGCTTTTCTACTCCAAAAGTGGTTGGGCATCTTTGAAAAAGAGATTATTTAAATGAGTAGTGGAGGGATGAACTGGGTATAGGGAAGCAGCGGTACACTTGCAGAGAGTGGGGAAAGGTGGAAAATGTGAAGGAGAGAAAGCAGAATTGATAAGGAAAAGTTGCTAAAAGATGATGGGGAGTTATTCAGAGCCAGGATTGTTCTAGCAGTTCTTTAAAATTTCTTTTTGCAAGAGTTTTCATTATCTGCTTCTGTATCTTTTCCTCTTTAAACCCTAAAGCAGTAGCTAGTACTGTTATATTTTAATTCAAGTTAACAGTATAATGGGAAAAAATTGTTTTTACTCGATTCTGTGTGCCACGTGGAGACACTCCAAAGGGGGATTGCAACCACGTGGAGAGGGGCATGGTGGTCCACCTGCAAAATAAAGTGTAGCAATTGCTAACTTCTTCAGGAGAGGAAAAAAGAACAAGCCACAACCAAGTGGCAAAGCTTAACTGATTGTGAGTTGATTAAGGCCCCAGACTCTGCTTGGGACTGTGGTGGATGAAGAGATATAGAAAGCAGGGTCAATGACAGATGGGCTTACATCTCAGTGTGAAGCTATCTGGGCCTTGGAAAGAGCTACCCTACAGCATCATTTTTGCAAAATGTCAAAGGAGCATGTTACAGATAAATGACAAATATTCAGAGGAGGGAGAGCTCATTTCCACCTGGAAGGGTCAGAAGAACCATTTCTGAGGGGGGCTAGGCTGGCGGTAGACCTTAAATGGTGGATGTTGTAAAAGGAAACCCAGAGCTGGACAGTAATTAAACAGTAAAAAGAGATTTTATCCAGGACAATTGCAACAGGGAGAGGAGACCTCAGTATAGAAGCAGGATCAATTCTGAATATGGCATGAGCAAGTAGGGATTTGTAGCTAAGGAGCAGGATCGGGGGCAGTGGATGGAAAATTACTAAGAGGAAATATCAGGGGTGAGGGTGGGGGAGTTCTGCTATCTCAACCTAACAGAATTCTTGCTGAAGTCAGGCTGGGCTGATCACACATCACCTGGGGGGCGAGGGGTGGTGGGAAGTGCAGAATGGGGAGGGGGGAGGAAGGGGTGGTGGAGGATGAGAAACCAGATCAGATATTGGGGAGACCAGGGTGTTGGTTAAAATGACTTAGCAAGGGTCTTACTAAAGGTGGATTTTTACAAAGAACTTCACAGATGGACCTAGGAGAAGGCCCAGGAGCCTGCCTAAAGTTTGGTCAGGCAAAGAATCTTCTAAGGTGGGACAGAGGGAGGACCAGACTCGAGTGGTTGACACTGGGTTGGGCACAGTGGTACTGATCCTTCCAACAGTTCTTAGAAAAAGCTCTATTACTCCCATTTTATAGTAAGAAAACACAGGCTTAGAAAGTATAAATATGTGACCTACCCTTCCGTACCTTCCGTATGGTAAAAGCCAGAGCTGGATTTTAAACCCAGGGCCTCTTCCAGCACCAGCTTGCCTGCAGGACATTCTCTACAAAGATGTGGTTTGGGAGCAAGAAAGTGAACATTGTGCACCAGGATGGAAACCAGATTAGCTTGGTGAAGATGCAGAGTCATTTTGGAAGAACTGGGTGGCGAGTTTGGCAAGGTGGGCTGGGGCTGGTTGCAGTGGGTTAGAGCAGAGGCTGTGTATCTCACACAAGAAGGGAACCACTGAAGGAGCCCAGGCAGAGGATCAGCCAGGCTGTATTTAGTTGCCTCTCAGAGAGAGGGACTGTGGAAGAAATGACTTTGTGGACATGGCAAAACGTTTATTTTATTGGCAGCATTTCCAATTTACTTTTAGTTTCGACCTGCATCTGAAAATCAATTATTAATATAGTTGATCTTTATTAAATCGTTCCAGTTATCAATATAGAAAAGCACAGGCTTTAAACAAACACACAACCTTTTTAATTCTTCTGATGGTGTTTTGCTGTATTGCCTTCATCCTGGATGCTTTAATGAAGTGGCGTGACATGACCCAGGGCTTCCATCTGTTGAATTTTGCTAATTTGCTCCATTTTGAAATGAGTTTCTTGGGCTGCAGGAGCAGCAGCCAAGCATGAACACCTCGAGTGGCACCTCGGGCCCCCAGGATAATTCTCTGAACTTCTCTTTGCCATTTGGGAACACAGCCACATTGTTTGCAATTGAAATATAGTTTTTAAGCGCACCTCCTCCTGTGTTTTTATAGGAAGAGAGCCTCTTCTCCTAGCAAACAAAACACCGCTGATTGAACAGAGGGCCCTTTGAAAGGGTTTTAATTACTATATTAATTGCAAATTTCAGGACACACCAGGCCCAGTAGCAGCAAGCTATTGGGCAGATTCCTGGGCTACTTTAAAGAAAATGTTAAAGCCTTTTGGATAGAAGAGGCCAGGCTGGCATGTGGAGGGCACTACTTTCCTTCAGGCTGTGAGCTTTGCATGTTGCAAAAAGCCCCTTCCCTCTGTAATTTGCATTTCCTGGGAAGTCTAAGGATTCCCCGTTCCAAGGCCTTTATGCTTCCTACCTTGATGTGGACCAGAGGCAAGTGGAGAGAGGATCTCAATTGTGAAGGTTAGAACTTCTCTGAAAAGTAGGTGGCTGGGAAGAAAGAAATACACTCAGGATAGTCCTTTCGGAAGGTAATCTTTGAAATGATCATTTTTTATTCTGAAGGGGAAAATAGGGCAAGTGAATTTTTTCCCTGTCAGAACACCTCCTGAAGGGTTTCCTTCACATCCAGTTTCTGGTGGTTGGCTTCTGGGCAAATTACCACAATGTGAGTGTGGGTTTGGGAACCACTGGAAGGTTTTATTAGTCCATTTTTATGACATTTAACCTGGTCTCTTTCCTCAGGAAAAGAACTGATTAAATGTGGGGGTGACTAGATGGGACTGAATTCCGTGCCTCAGTGATGCACTCAGAATGGTGTCTTCCTTCTAACATGTTTTCGATGGGAAATTCCCACAAGTGTCTTTTCTGGCAGGACTGGGCTGGCAGCCATGCATGTCTTCTGGACTTACAGTACTTTAGCGCTTACTATGTGTCTGACACGCCTCCAAAACGTTGAACGTAGATCCTCACAACAAACCTGCCAGGTTTAGGGCTATCAGTAACTCTATTTGGCAGAGGAAGAAACTGATCCTGAGAGTTCATGATGGAGAGAGCAGGCTGTTTGGCTCCAGTGTCAATTTATTCTAACCCAGTACGTACTTTAGAAGACATTCATCTCACTTAATGTCACCGTGAATATTCATTGCCAGCTGATGATTGTTATTATTATCTCCCCCCTTTGCTATCTACCTATTTATCTCTGTACCTATCTATGTACCTAGCTACCTATCCAACACATTTTATTGAACAGTGTTCTGGAAACAAGATTAGGCATGATAATATGAGAAAACTCCCCATCGGGACATCAAGGAGCTCCTAAGCTAGTATGGAGGCCAGATAAGCAAATAGGGTGCTAGAGGGTGAAGCATCAGACCCGGGCTTGGGAGGGCTCACTCATCACTTCATTATTTTAACAAAGTATAGTGCCAGTATATGCCAGGCATTGTAGACAAGTAGGAGACACTCCTCATCTTTGACAGTTACAGTCTAGTTAGAGGAGATGGACAAGTAAACAGCACATTGCAGTTTGGTGTGATAAATGCCGTAGCTATGCCCAAGTGTCAACAGGGGTAGAGCATTTGTAAACGTATAAGGCACAGGTCCAAGAGAGGTAATGGGCTGTTCAGGGAGCTGACTGCTAATTTAGTGTGACTGGAGAGTAGGGTATAGATCGAGAAGAAGTAGGAGGTGAGGCTGGAGAGGTGGTCAGAAGGGCTGAGAGTCAAGGGCATTGCTTACTATGTTAGGGATCCTAGACCTCTCAAGACAATGAGAATGCTTTGTGCCCAGCACTCCCCTCTCGGGTCTCTTTAATTGCAAAGTAGGAAAGCGGAACTGCAGAGTAACCTAAAATCAAGCAGTGATAGGATACTGCAAATTTCAGAAGATTGGAAACCACTGCTGTTATTTATAGCTTGTAGCTATTTTCTTACCAGAGACAGACTGAAGGAGAGGAATCCGTATCCTGTGTCTGGTGTGGTGTTGGTTCAGCAACAAAGATGTTAGAAAAGAAAGAAAAGGAGGGGCTTAAAAATGAACGCCTTTTCAATTAATTTTTTATTCTTCTATTGCGAGAACAATCACATTTCAAGGTCATAATATGGAGCAATGAGACTTACAGAGATAATTTATGGTGGATCTTTGAAATTTCAATATAAGAAAGTAATGAGAACATTTCAAAGCAACCAGATTTTATACTTTTCAGAATTAAAAAGGAATTGAGTGGAATTGGATAATGGGAATTGGATAATAAGAGTGGAACCTGTTATCCTTGGATCATTGGTTTAGCTAGATCCCAGACTGGCAGTAACTAAAAGTTATTTCAATTTTATGTTTGCTCAGTGGCTGAAATGAAGTGGGTTA
The DNA here is from genome assembly GCF_000147115.1 of Myotis lucifugus. Lineage (NCBI taxonomy): Eukaryota > Metazoa > Chordata > Mammalia > Chiroptera > Vespertilionidae > Myotis > Myotis lucifugus. The sequence goes on from NW_005871074.1 coordinate 3,345,472, forward strand.
ATAAATGCAATTTTGCTTTTTTTTGTGGAGGAATGCCCCAGTCACAGAAATCCCTAAGCTAACTGGTTTCTTTATATCTCCCCAGACATTTCCCCAGGATGAATAGCCAGGGAGAGAGGCACCTCTGTCTTAGATTGCCTTCTCATTGAGTCAGAATGGACAGTGCACCAAGAGTACGATTTAGAAGCATGAGTCTAATTTTAGTTTATTGTGAAGTTCAGTGGATCAGAAAGCACTGTGTCCCCAACCAGAAATAGATGATCAGAAAAATTTAGACTGGATATTTGGAACAAAGGGCTGGAGAAAGGTATGATAAGGTGTGGAGGCATATATATCTGAAGTCCTTTTATCTTTTGCCTCAGTGCTTCTTTAGTAGGTATGGACCGTAAGCTATTGTGAAAACTATTTGTTTTATACAACTTTATATACACGATCCCTGATATAATGTGTGGCTCATGAAAGGAGTTCAGTAATTGTTACTGAATGAATGAATGAATGAGTGATGTCATCAGCATGAAACAGTTTGGCTGTACCGTGTATAACAAAGCTACTATAGGAATGAGGAATCTTGGCGTAACATGTGCATTACAGAAAGGGAAATTTTAGGTATCAAATAGCTTTAGACTTAGGGAATTCAGGACTAAGACATTGCATGTAGTTCATTTTTATTTTTTCCTACCATTGCCCTAAGCCAGCCTTCAGCTTTTTCTCTTAAAGTTCTATGGGTCATTGAAAAAAAATTCCATGTTATTTTTAGGACAGAAATATCTTAAAAACAATCCACCCACCATTGAGTCCTTCCTACTCACTGAGGGTACATTGCTTTAACTCCTTTTCCTAGCCACTTTTTTTTTTTAAATTTACTGGCCCATTCTAACAAACCCCTGTTCTCTTGAGCTCTAAGCTGCAGGTCTTTTCGCTCTTTTTACACTGTCCAAACCAGACTTTATCTCTTCAACCAAAACTCATTAGTGAATCTTGCATTGCCTCATTATAAAATAGTTATTTAATCTATTACAATATATGTATAACTGAAATCAGGAAGATAGCAAAAGGTGATAAATAGGAAATGTTCCACTGAACAAGCTTGGGACTGCCATTCCATTTCATAGAAGATGTGGCTTCTGGCAGAGATAGGCCGATCAAGAGATTCTCGAGTGTGGGTTTCATGAGTGTCCACCAAGCTTGATCCAGGTTCCTCTTGTCACTTGGTATTCAGTTAGAATCTCCTGGTCTTGACAGGTGATGGTAGCGGGGAGGGGGAGGGGGACAGTGAGGACATTCACAAAAATCAGGAGGACCAGGGTCTTAAATTCCTTTCATTCTAACTTGAATTTTGAAAGGTATTTTCTACTGTAACACTTTCCTTTGAGCTTCTTATATGACTTCCTGGGGATAAAGAATGTTATGGAGGCTCACTAAATTCTATTGCAATGAGAAGAGATGACAGGCTACTAGGGAATAATATGAGATCAAAAACCTTTTTGTCTTTTTAAAATATGTGTTTCCACATACATGCTATTGTACCCCCTGCCCGCCACCCCGCCCCCCAAACAAAAGAAAAAGAAAAAGAAAAAATCAGGTGGGGAAAGTGGACTTTGAAGATTCTGGCAGTTTACCAGGAAAAGAGAATCATTATGAGCAAGACCATTTCAGCAGCAATTTGTTAAACAGATTTTGTTTCTAAAAGGTATTAGAAACTAAACCACTTCACTCTTAATTTCACTATTAATTTACTTAATTAATCTGCTCTCCCCCACGCAGGGCAGAAGCAAACACAAGTCAAGCTTTTGTTCTGACTAGTATAGACTTCAAATTAGTGACGTTTTGCTGATGTAAACAAGATGTTTTATGAAAAATTCTTAGAATGCAGTGATTGCATCATGAGAGGAGCAAAGGGGACAACAAGCTGCTGACATACTTGTGGAAGAGAAGCAAGATTTTCATGAGATGGAGGAGTTATCAGCCCACCATTTATTTTACCAGAGGATAAAAACAGTGTCAGCAGCCAAGAGCTGTGTACCAGAATATACCTTCCTGATCTGAGGAACAGTTCTCGACAGCAGAAAATAGAGTTGTTCTCAAGACATATGTTAGGTCTCTCACAATCTATCAGAAATAAGAAAAAGATAGCTGTATAGAGATGAAAGAGAGGAAGAGAGAAAAAAAGATTTGAGATTGACTGTCAAAATGTTGCATACACAAAGGTATTGAATGTCACTATTATAAGAGGTCTTACTGTAATTACATTTCCTATTTGGATTTACTTGTCCTAACATCTTTCCAGTTGTCAGTTTGGGAACTATCTCCTATCTAGGTGTTTTTTCTCCCTTGTTCAACATCAGCACAGCATCACTCACCACAGTTCAGTAAGGTAGTACTGGGAATGTTTCCTACCTCGGCAAGCCCAATAGATCATTGATGTTGGCAGATTTTCTTTTTTCTGTTTCTACCATAAGAAAATGTCAGACACCAGCCGAGTAGTAGACAGGCCATTAGATCAATATTCCAAGGTCGAGAGAGTTCCAGTATTGGCTTACATTATTTTCCCCATTTTTAAAAAATGACAAAATCGTTCAACAAAGATGGAATGCAGGTAATTTTACTGAAGCTGTGAGTGGGATAAAGGCTACGGGCAAAAGATTTCTGTGAAGCCACAATCTGGACTGGTCAAAGCATTTGGATTTCCAAGTTTCTGTATAGGAGCTGTACTTGCTGTATGATTTAGGACCCGCACACGGGAGATTTGAGGCTGGATTAATGTAAAATTATGATTGTAGCATTAGAGATGCGTCTTCAGAGCAAATGATGACTTGATTTTTTTTTTTGTCAAACAAATATGTGCTTTCTCAAGGTATGTAGGTTTGGGGAAATAGTGCAATAATTAAACTGAACATACCAGCAAGTAAAAATAATTTAAGTATTATGATGACTCATTTAGTTGGCACCTTTAGGTAATGAGGTGTTCTGGATTAATTTTCCTGAGAGCAGAACCATATCTCTTTAAGTGACTGAGCATTTTATCTTCATCAATCTTTGAAGAAAATATTTCCAAGGTACATTATATGTTCCCTCATGTCTGTAAATATGCTTGACAATTTATAAGACTCGAATTTTTTAAGAGTTTAAAGAAATATTTGGGGATCTTGGAAAGAATGTTACCTCGTGGTTCTACATGGTCTTATCTACAATATATGAGGTTTGGATTAGATGGTGATCAAGGTTCCTTCTATCCCTAATATTCTCTAAAAATGGATCTCTTTTGTTTCAAACTTCAGTGTCCACGAGAATCAACAGGGGTGCTTGTTAAAAATGCTGATACTCAAGCATCATTCCTAGAGGTTCTGGAGTGAGGTCGAGGATCTGTATCATAAATAAGCAGCACAGCCTTTCTGATGCCCTCATTTTGAGAAACACTGTTGATCTTTCTGCCTCCTATAAGGATGCCATTATCCCATTGGCCTCACGGTCTCGGAAAAGTCACTGCTGCCCTGCCTCATTGGTATTCTGTTTGAGGGGCTGATCAGCCCCTGATGGATGTGCTTGGTTAGTCTTTGCTTCTGATCCTTTCTTCCCTACTAACTGTCACTTTGGTAATGTTAGCTGCTGAGGGAAACCTAATCAAGCTTATTAAACCAGGTGCCCTGTATTTGTACATAAAATAAGTCATGAAGTTCTAATCTCAGTCCTGGGTAGGGGCGAGGGGAGGACTTCCCATTTTTTCTTATAGTCTAAAGTACATACACTCAAGAATGGCCATCTTATTCCCTGTTGGGGGTGTTTTAGTCCTTTGTCATGCTCCTTGTCCTAAGAGTCAAGCTTCCTAGGATGTGACACCGGGACAAATGACACATTACTGTATACCTATCTTAACATTTCATAGTGAGATTTGTAGTCAGAGCTATCCATGACTTCTTTTAAAAATGTCTTTAATTTTTAGGCTGTTTTAATGAGATATAATTCACATACCATAAAATTCACCCTTTTAAAGTATACAATTCAGTGAGTAAAGTACAATTTGTGAATTTATAGAGTTGTGTACAATTACCACATCTCCTAATTTTGCAACATTTCCATCCTCCTCCCAAAATAAATCTGGTGCCAGTTCGTAGTCACTTCTGTTCCCACCTCCAGACCCATTCACCAAGAATTCACTTCTTATGTCTGTAGAGTTGCCTGTTATGGACATGTCACATACATGGGGTCATACAGTACGTGGTCTTTGAATCTGGCTTCTTTCACTTACTGTTTTTGAGTTTCAGCCACATTGTAGCAAGTATCATATTGCCAAAGAATATCCTATGGTATGGATGTACTATGTTTTATTTATCTATTCACCAGTTAATTGGACATTTGGATTGCTTCCACTTTTTGGCTATTATGGCTAATGTATACACGAAGTTTTAATTTCACTTGGGTAAGTTACCTAGCAGTAGAGTTGCTGGGTCATCTGGTGAATCGATGTTTCAAAGTGGCAGTTTCAAATATTGCAGTTCTACCAGCAATGAGGGTTCTAGTTTCTCCACACCCTTGCCAGCACTAGTTAGTATTGGATAAAGCCCCTTACTGAACATACGATTTTCAAATATTTTCTCCTAGCACGTGGCTTGTTTTTCACTCTTAAAGTGATGTATTTTGAAATGCAATGTTTTTCATTTTGTTGAAGCCCAATTTATTTTTTTTCTTTTATCGTGTACTTTCGGAGTGTCTAAGAAGTTTTTGCCTAACCCAACATCCGTGGCTCTATGAGGCTTACCTAAAATGTTGTAGGTTTTGTTTAGCATGGAATGACCAGTGATACCTAGTACAGAGGGCCTTGTTTAAACAGATTAAAGGTTAATTTTCAAGTTTGTGACCTGAACTTCAATGAAAACCTGCCAAGAATTACCCTCAAGTCTTGAGGATAGCCAAAGCCATGCCATCACACCATGCCATGTCCTTCTTAGCATTCTTTCCTCATCGTGGCCTCTGCCATCAGCCGATGAAGGAGAATGTAGGTGCTTACCTTGTTGCATTGTGAGGTAGCACACTCCCATCCTTACTCTAGTTTCAGAGCCTGGTGTGCAGGACCCTTCCCTGACGCTCCATAGCTGTAGGAACACAGCCCTTATCTTCTACAGGTTTCACAGGGAGATGTCAGGACAGTAGCTCACAATCAGACAAGTCTCCACTAAAAGAAAAAAAAAATACTACCTTAGAGTTTTGTCAAGAGAACAAACTGGTTGCAGCCTCTGTAGGCAGAGATCAGGCCTCACTGAGGAGCTGATTGACTTGACACTTGTCCTCTCAGTCCTGTTTCTATCCCTCTTTGTCTAAAACACTAAATAGTATATATTCTCTTTTAGTTCTAGATTTTTTTTTGCACTGAGTTCACACTTGGGGAAATGTTATCAAGTCCTGCTCTGGGAGTGCCTGATTTTTACTTGGAGCTTTTATATCAAAAACAAATAAAATGCACATCTAGTAACAGCTTGTATAAAATGTATTATTCCCCAAAGTAGTAATAGCGATCCTTACAAGTGAAAAAAATGTGTAATAGTTGGCTCTATGCTTTCACAAATATGATCACATTTGATCCTCACATTGCTGTGAAGAAATATTCCTTTCTTAAAGGTGAAGAACATGACTCATCAGAACTCATTTATTTCCAAATATAGGACTTCTGAAACCAAATTTGATGCCTTTTATATAGCACCATGCTTCCTCTCCAAAGTAATAAAAGAGAATTTTTATAGTTTTAAGAAAATTAGATATGCCATATTATATTAGACCTATGGCTAATTTATGAACAAGCTTTTGCATGTTGAATGAAACCTATAGAAAATGATATATTCTGTATTCGCTTTTTAGGGCTTATTTCCTTCTTAAGCCTCTATTTCTGGCTACAATGTGAAATGTTTTATTTCCTGGTAAAGGGATTCTAGGTGGTGGCTGTTAGGTAGGGAAGATTTGTGGTGGCAGCTAGAGTAGGGAGTTCCTGAACGTGGAAACATCCTTTAGCCACTAAATTTACACAGTGCTCAAGGCTGGTCTGAATAGTATTAGGCTGTTTGAAGTCCCAGGAGGACATTAAAAAAATCCTCACTAGAGGATATATATATATTTTTTAATTGATTTGAGAGAGAGAGAAGTGTGATGGGGATGGGGGGTAGGGGAGAGAGAGAGAGAGAGAGAGAGAGAGAGAGAGAGAGAGAAGATAGAAACATCTATCTGTTAGGCGCCCTGACTGGGATTCAATCTGCAAACTAGGTATGTGCCCTGACCAGGAATTGAACCCGCAGCCTTTTGGTGTATGGGATGATGCTCCAACCAAGTCACCCAGCTAGGGCCCAAGAAGACTTTTTGCTTTCCAAGGGAGCAAAAGGCCCAAGTCTATTTCCATGTGATTTTAGCTTGACCGCTATTACTGGATGTTTCATTTTTTCCCCCTTTAATTCCATCTTTCCATACCAACATTTACTCCTTTTACCATTTGGCTTAGGACAGTTTTATTAAAGTGTGGTCCCTTGAGCAGCAGCAGCAGCAGCATCGTGTTTGAAATATAAACACGAAATCTACTTACTCAGAATCTCTGGGGATTGGGCCCAGCCATCTGTGTTTGACACACCTTCTGGGATTGTAATGCATGTTCAAATCTGAGAACCATTGGTGCAGGAGTTCAAAGTAAGGATTCTGGGGTCAGTTGCCAAGTTTTAAATTTTAACTCTCCCATTTAGTAGCTATTATAACTGCCACATACTGACCTAAATGATCTTTGGGGAAGTTACTTCCCACTCTAAGCTTTAATTGTCTAGTGTGTAAATGTGTGGACTCAAATGGTAATTCTGTAGGAAGTTGCGAAGACTAAACAAAGTAATACGTGTACAGTGCATTACACGGCCCAGCATACCTGAAGGGAAGCTGTCATGGTTGATACTGGCTCTGAGTCTCATCATTACCCAGACTGTGCTGGGTAACCTTCCATCACTTATCCCTGGCAGCTGGAAATTTCACTACTTATTTCTAAACCTGACATTTGCTGGGTGTTCCATTTTCAATAATATGAAAATGAGAGTAGTTTTCACACTAAAATCCCTAGATGAACTATAATTGAAATTTTGCTTATGCCTTCTTTTGTTTTCTGCCAACAAGGCAGTTTCCTATCTGGGGAGAATACCTCTTTGATAATAATTTAAAGCCTTTGTTTTAGAATGTTGGTCTAAGACATTTTGAAAGTTTAAGTAAACATTGTTTCTTGCCTTAATTTATTTACCAATTCAAAGATTTCAGGTGTTTTATATCTATATCTATTTATAGATACTGAGTCTACCCATATATAGAGAGAATCTATTGATGCAGATATAGATAGCAATAGATTCTATATTTATATTTATGGCTTTTCTTCTATTAGATTATTCTTGTTTCAGTGTCAGAGTCTATTCTTTATTAGAAATTCCACCAACATACCCTATACTTCCAAAAAACCCAGGGTGAATTTTAGTTTATTGGAGCGTTTTCAGAGTCTTTGCAGGAAACAATTCTTGGGCTATTTGTATGATGTGACCTAACTTTGCCTATACATTTATAGTTGTTTCCAAGATCACCCAGAATTCTGGTTGTACACCATTCTGTCCTGGTGATTTATTTTTCTCTTAGGCCCAGTACAACCTTTGTATTTTCTGATTTAGCAATTTGAACTGCTTACTTCAGAAGAAAATTTGTATCCAAAATATCCTCTTCAGTAACACCTGTCAGAATTCTGGTTCATTTTCTTTTGTACTTTTATTCATCCATGTATTCATGTTCTTAGGTCCCATTGATTCTTTTTTTTTAAAAAAATTATTTTATTGTTTAAAGTATTACAAATAGTAGTACATATGTCTCCTTTTTCCCCCTATTGACCTTCCCCCAGGCGACTGTCAAACCATTGATTCTTTGGCTGGGTTTCTGCCAATAATAATCAACAAGGGCAAAACAACCCAGCAACCATAAAATTCTTTTAAATGTTCTTTTTCTTTTCTTTTTTAAAACTCTTCAAAGTATTTTATGAATTTCACCTGACCTTATCACCCTTTAGGACAGCATTTATTTAACAGTGCTTTGTTTTTGCCAGAAATAAAGGGTTCCATGGTCAAGCTGGTATGGGAAAGGCTACATACTTATATTTACATACTTATTCTATGCCCCACAATCCTACTCCTGGGAATAGTTTAGTGGTTCATAATTCACAGTGGCATTTTAAAAGATTTTGAGATGTCCTGCATAAATAATCCATATTAGCTTTAACCTGTATTTCCCCCCTAAATAAACACCTATTAACATCCCATGAAATAATGTGTTCCATAGAATATCTTTGTAACCTTTGAATTTATGAGTTTTCTTATTCTCTTTTGGACAACCTTTATGTTTTTAGATGTATTTTTTTCACTTTACCTGTTTATTTTTTTTCCTAGTTCAACATGCTGAGTCTTCTTTTCTTTTTTAACATTCATTTGAAAATTTTGTGCCCATATTTGTCTTGAACTTGCTCTAACATATCTGCAACTATTCCTTTTCTTTTCGTGTAATGTGGTCTTTGAGTGACTCCTATTTTTGTCATCTTTCTTTAGAGTGTTAGTTCTGGATTGGGTCAGATTTTAATGAGTCAAATGAGTTTTAGCTCCTGTACTTGTGAATATATTTTTTTATCCACTTATCTTTTTTTTGTGTTCATATTTTTGACAGGTTTGTGTGACCAAAGTTGAACTTTTCTAATGACATTTACTTTGAACAAAATAGTAAGTTTTGTTCATTACTTATCTTTCTATGTTTTATGTTGAAATGGTTATTTAGTATTTTAAATAAGAATATTAGTTTGGTTCTACTGGTGGTTATAGTGTTTTGTTTTTTTTTTTGCCGTTTTTGTTATTTGCTTAATAGTTCATGTGAGATTTTTAAGCTTCATTGCTTGTGACAGGCAATAAGTAACTAAAATAGTATACTAACATTTATATTTCCCTACTAACCTACCCAGATATTAAATTTTTCTCTTTAAAATTTGTACCAGAAGTTGATATTGCCTTACAATACTTACTCAGATTATCTTTGCACTTGCTCTTTCTTCTGCTGGAAGGCTCTTGTCAAATGTCTTTTTCTAAAGAGACCCCTTTCCACTACCTTTAAAGTTGCAGAACCCCTTTCCCAATGCTACCTATTCCCTTCTGTACTTCATCTTTGTCTTTTGTACTGATCAATAGGTAACATACTATGCCTTTAATGTATGCATTATTTTTGCTCTCCCTTAATAGAAGATAAATTCCTGAGGGCAAGCGGCTTCATCTGTTTCGTCCCTGCTTTACCTGTACTGTCTAAAACAGTGTGACACATTATAGGTGCTTCATACATTTTTGGTTGAATGAGTAAATATCACCTCAGTAGGTGTAGAAAGTGCATTCCATAAAATTTGATATTTATTCATGATACAAAACCAACAAACTATAATTAGAAGGTACATTCAGCAAACTTGATGTTTAATGGTGAAACATTGAAAGCATTTCTTTTAAATATTGGAAACAAGATACATACACTCTTAGCAAGGCAAGACAGTACTTCTATGCAGTATTATGTAGGAAGTCCTAACTAAAATAATACAGGAAGTAAAAGAAGTAAGATTTCTAAGCATTGGAGAGGAAGAAGCAATGGATCACTAGTCATTGAGGATATTTTGTTTGTGTAGAAAAACCAAAAGAATCTACAGATTAAGTATTAGAATGAGTGAAGGAGGTTAGGCAGTAGGCTGTAAGCAAAATCAATACTATATAAAACTGATTGCATTTTTGTACTCCAACTCTTTAGAAAAGGCAATGAAATACTATACTTACCACCATTTGGTGTTGTCATTGTTTGGATTTTTATTTTTGTAATAGGTAGGACCATTGTTTTTAATTGCAGGAAATAAAACAAATAAAGAAAATAATCCAGGTGTTCATTAATAGCATAGAAAAATTGAGAGTTAAGTATGTAATAAGTTGGCATAAAATTGTACACATACTATATCAAAGCCAATTTGCAGGTTTTGATATTGAACTATAAATAGGTAAGATGTAACCATTGGAGGAAATTTGGTAATTGGCACACAGGACTTCTCTGTACTATTTTTTCAAACCCCTGTACACCTATCATGTTTTTCAAAATGAAAAGTTGAAAAATATTGAGAGTTGTTTTCTTGTAGTGAAATGCTCTCTGGCTATAAAAGCAATGAACGATTGATAAAAACCACACGGCTACCTCTCAAAAACATCATACTGAGTAAAAAACTAATTTGCGTAGAAAGATATTGTATAAAGCTTCGAACACACAACCTAAACAATATATTATTTCGAGAAACAACTGTGATAAAACTACCAAGAAAAGCAAGTGAAAGATAACGAACAAAATTGAAGATAATGTTTATCTCAGGGGTTAGGGAGGATATATGAACAAGAAAAAGGACTCAGGGATCCTCAGAGGTGATTGTAATGTTCTTTTAAAAATTTTATCAATCGCCATCTTAAAACAACTCTTTGCAGAAGTCTTAAAAATGCATGAACCTCTGTACTTGGAGGGAAGGCTGGGGAGGGTGCGTGGGTGGGAGGTAGTCAACCAAAGACCTTGTATGCATATATGCATAACCCATGGACACAGACAATAGGGTGGTGAAGGCCTGGAGGCGGGGTGGTGGTGGGAGTGGGCTACAGGGGGACTATGGGGGAAAAAAGGAAACCTATGTAATACATTCAACAATAAAGATTAAAAACACACACACAAAACAAAAATGCATAAACCTGATTTTTAGCATTTAATAATAACTTTTTTGGGTAATGAACAAGATTAAGTGAAAGTTAAATAGATTTAGCAACATTAAACATTTTTGATGGAGCATGTAATTTTAGAGCATCTAAATGAAAATTGGGTTGTATAGCCACACTGCAATCAATTTTATAACACCAGAAAAAACAACTCAGGACCTATTAGCAGTCACTTCCCAACAACACTCCCCCACCCCCAGCACTCTGTGAATATACTCAAAACAACTAAATTGTACTAAAGGAAAATAGTATGTGAGTCCACTTATGTAAGGTACCTGGAGTCGTCAAATTCATAGAGACAGAAAGTAGAATGGAGGTTCCCGGAGGCTCGGGGAGGGGGGAAATGGGCAGCTATTGTTTAATGGGTACAGAGTTTCTGTTTGGAAAGATGAAAACATTTCTGGCAATGGATGGTGGTGATGGTTGCACAGTAATGTGAATGTACTTAGTTCTACAGAACTCCACCCTTAAAAGCATTAAAATGGTCACAATTCCAAACAAAAAACCCACACAATTTAATTGTATACTTTAAGTGAGTAAATTATATGGTATGTGAATTATATCGCAATGAAACTGTTAAAAAAAAGAGGAAAATTGGGTTCTAGTTTAAATTCTGGTCTGACTCTAACTTTGGGTAAGTTGGTTCTGGTCAATGGTTCTTGAAGGGTGGTTCCTGAGCCAGCAGCATCAGCAACACTTGGATATTTGTTACAATATAAATTCTCAGACCTCATTCCAGGCCTAGTCCCCTGGAAACAGGGCCCAGTAATCTGCATTTTAACACAAGCCCTCCAGGGGATTCTGATGTGCACAGACTTTTGGGGAGCCATTAGTAAGTTCAACTTTCTTATCCATAGAATTAGAATATAAAACTAGATCAGTGTTTCCCCACGTCTGGTGTATATACTACTGATCGTATGCAAGATGTTTTTAGGTGATACACATATCAGCATTTTAATTTTACTATGCATTTATTTTAATGTTTGTTAGAATAATATAAACACACTTATCTGAGATTCAGAATTTAACCAAGGCTAATGGACAGGGTGGATTTATTTTCATTCAAATTATGAAAATTAAATATATTAAGGAGAAATCTGTTTTGAAAACAACATTTAATTTTAGAAGCAATTTCTTCTTTTCACTTCTTGTAGTATTTTTAGTGGGGTAGGCAGATGTTTTTTATAAGGAAATCATATGAGACTTGGGGACAGTAAAAAACATTTTGATAATTAGGGGTTTATATTTTATAAAAGTCTACGTACATTATAAATAGCTACAACATAACTGGCCTTTTGGACTAGCATTTTAAAGAACTTTATAGAGTTATAATTCACATAGCATTCAGTTCACCCACTTAAAGTGTACAACTCAGTGGTTTTGTATACTATTCACAGAGGTGTGCATTGATTGCCATGTACAATTTTAGAACATTTCGTCACCTCCCCAAAGAAATCCCATATCTTTTAGCAGTTACTCCCACCCCCTCTACACCCCAACCATAGGCAGCTACTTATCTACTTTCTGTCTCTATGGATTTGCCTGCTCTGGATATCTATTATATAAAAGCCTAATATGCAAAGTGTCTCCTCGGGAGTTCGACTGACCAGGAGTTCGATCGCTCGCTATGACATGGGCTGACCACCAGGGGCAGCGTGGAACAAAGGGAGGCCCCAGCTGGCAGCCAGCAGTTGCTAGGGGACCCTACCCGTGCACGAATTTCATGCACTGGGCCTCTAGTTTTATATAATTAGGATTATACCATTTGTGGTCTTTTGTGACTAGCTTCCTTGACTTAGTATAATATTTTCAAGGTTTACCTACATTACAGTATGTACCAGTACTTTATTTCTTTCTACTGCTGAATAATATTCCATTGTATTGATATATTGTTTTGTATATCCATTCATCAGTTGATGGAGGTTTGGATTTTTCCCTATTTGGTTATTATGAGTAATGCTGCTATGTGCTTTCATGTATACGTTTTTGTGTGAACGTATGTTTCTATTTCTCTTGGGTTTATACCTAGGAGTGGAATTGCTGGGTCAGATAATAACTATATTTAACATTTTAAGGAACTGACTGGATCTAAAAAGCATTCTCATTCCAAGTAAAATTATAATTTTATTTAAAACTAAATATATTTCTACTCTAATTTTTACTGTGACCAATTTTGTTTGACATTGGTGTTACACAAAATGTCTCTCCAAAATGATGTTTGGCAAAAATCATTATTAAAATACATGTTTTTGAAAATGGCAGCTTAGACACTGCTGTTCAACATCACCATTTATCATCATTTATCAAAATTGTCACATCCTTCTGTGACAGGTCTCTTTCCCTGCATATTTTATTGCTGCCTGTGTCATTTAGCATTTAGAAAAAAAAAGCATGGGATCTGCTGCCTGCGCTGATGATATAATTCATGGTTTTTGGGGAGTTGATTTTTACAAATAAATTATATGTTGTTAAGAAACTAATGGTATTTTTGTTTTCTTTTAAAATTGTCATTTCAACAACAATAAAAAACATGTTTCTAAAATAAAAACATAACATTTTGGGGTCTAGCTGCATCTGACACATATATTTTGCTGTGCTAGCCTAATAGTATTTAGGAAGTTTTAAGAAGAGATCCTTTTTTAATATAATGAGAGCTTGCATCCAGTAAATTGTTAATATTTGACTTTGTCACCATGGTTTCTTAACGGTTTTTGTGCCAAATTAGCTACCTTAAGATTCCTTTTTTAGAAAAGGTTTTCAGGATGTTTCCTTTTTACCTGCTTATGAAATTAGGCTTTAGTACCTTGCTGTTATTAAGAAATATTTGTGGGGAAAAAAGGAAACAACTAAATGCAGGGAGTAGATGGAGAACTAGAAAGAGAAGTGACAGCATAGAAAAAAGATGCGCCTCGGGGAAGAGAAAGACAAAATACCAATTAGACTTGAGCGGATCAGATTTGTTCATTGACAAAGGAAGCTAAGCCTTTCATTGCTACCCAAAAGAAAAACAAGAATAGTCAGACAGCATGAGGCATTCAGTGTCCTTAATCTCTGGATATAGGCCTATATGATTCTACATTGATAAACGGGAGTCATTCTTGATTGTGTTTCTGGTAGGGATAACCAATCCTATGCATAACAGAGTAGAGTAAGGGATGTTTATAATGAAGGCTCTAAGCTTCACAGTTTGGGTCCTCTGGGAAGGAGACTCTGAGACAGGGTTTAATGTGTAGGGTATTTGTTTGTCAGCAGGTGTCCTTGGGAATAACTTGGTGGAAGGGAGACAGAGGAGTGAGGATTGGGCAGGGCAGAGGTGTCCCCTTGGCCAACCACATAGGGAGCTTTAGAGCTGAAATGTTTATTAGTGTAGTCCCATGTTTTGCTAACAATGACCAAAAATTTATACTTTACCTCCATTAGTCAATGGGTGAGGCTGTCTTCCATTCCCCAAAGGTGTGATCTTGAGTGAGGCAGTCTGAAGCTCAGGTAATTCTATTCCCAAAGAGGCTCATAGTGGGAACAAGAGGTTCTGCCTTAAAGACTGGTCTCAGTACTATTTCTCCCATATCCACCAGCCCACATCAGTCACTACCCCCTTAATCTTTACAAAAGCTTTTAAAAATATGTATTGCTTTCTGTTTATGAAAGTAGTACAGTTAAATACATCGTAAATGTGTGTTTAATGTGGGAATGACTAAATCTAAATTTTGCAGCTTTACAATTAGAGATTAGGTGGCATTAAAATAGTGAAGTGCATCCATGCATACTGATAAGAAAATATGCTGTAATATTGTAGAATGAAAATAACAGGTTATATAACTACACAGGCATATGCACTATGATTCTATTTTTATTTACAAAAAGCTATGAAGTGCATACAACACATAGACACACATGCATTCACCAACGTTTTCACCTTCTGAAGATTGGATTGGGGTGAGCAAGAAGAGAGGAATCATCGTTTCACTTTCCCCCCCTGTATTTTTGAAATTGTAATGCATTTGGTATAGTTGTGTGCTCAGTAGATGTACTAGTATGCTTCCTATTGCTGATGTAAGAACTTACTGCAAATTTGGCTTAAAAACAATATGTATTTATTCCTTATGGTACTGGAGGTCAGACTTCTAAAGCTGGTCTCACTGGGCTAAAATTGGGGTGTCAACCAGGTTGGGTTTCTTTCTAGAGCCTCTAGGGAAGAACCCCTTTTCTTGCTTTCCCAGCTTCTAAAGGCTGCCTGCATTCCTTAGTTGTGGCCCCCTTCCTCCTTCTTTAAAGCCAGCAGTGTAGCATCTTTAAATCTGACTCTCTTCTGCCTCCTTTTTCCACATATAAGGGTGCTTGTGATTACATTAGTCACACCCAAATAATCCAGGATAACCTACTGATCTTAAGGTCAGGTGATGAGGAACCCTAATTCCACCTGTGATCTTACTTCCCACACACCCTGCAGCATAACATATTCACAGGTTCCAGGAGTAGATATTTGGAGGCCCATTATTCTGTCTACCACAATAAACTAGTTAAACAATGGCATACTCTCAACTGGTATGTTAGCTCTTTCTACTTCTTATTCAGATGTCAGGTAAGTAAGAGAAAAATAGATGGGCAAATATGTAATCAATACATAATTACTCTTTAGTTTATAGAGTATTTTTAATAAAGCTTAGTAAGAGATCATACAGTCAAAGACATCTTGGTTAGAAAAATATAAATCTTATATTCTTGCATTTTTTTAAAAAAAATTCTGGCTTCTATTCTAGTCAGTCCCTACTACTAAAATGTAATAATTCCTTTTCTTGTCTCCCACTTTTCTGGGAGATAATTGAAGGTGGGGGCTGTGTTCTTAATTTCAATTTACCTGTCCATTTAATGAAGCACCTTCTATGTCCAAGTATTTTTTGAACCTTTTGATATATCTGTAGACAAAACCCAACAAAATTTTAGTTCTCTGTTGGGGGGAAGACAGTCTAATGAGATGAGTGGAAACTAGAACAGGTCAAGAAGCTTTGTGGGTGCCAGTGTCAGGATGGTTTGAATTCTAAATAGATTATCAGAGTAGGCTTTGTTAGGAGAAGGCTATCTGAGTTAAGACTTTAAGGAATTATTTATGTGGCTAACTGGGGAAATTGTGTTGGACATAGAGGGAATAGCCAGTGTAAAGTCCCTGGGGTAGGAACATTCCGGGAATGTTTAAGGAACACAAGTAGTTCACATATCTTTAAAAATAATCTTTATTGTTGAAAGTATTACATATGTTCTCTATTTCCCCCCATTGACCCCTTCTAGCCCATCCCACCCCCCTGCCCCAGGCCTTCACCATCCTATTGTCTGTGTCCATGGGTTATGCATATATGCATACAAGTCCTTTGATTGATCTCTTTCCACCCCCCACCCCCGCCGCCTTCCTCTGAGATTCAACAGTCTGTTCCATGCTTTCATATGAGTTCACATATCTTTTAACATGAATTAAGTTGGGGTTGCATTGGACCTGACCTGCGAAGTAGTAGATGGTTCAGTGTGGGATGGTGTGTGAGCTTTCTCTAGACAGAAGAGAGCCGTACGTAGGTGACCTAAGTAAGTAGTGAAACATATGTTGAGGGTTGAAATGTGACTAGGAACCAGCAATTTAACAATGCTCATTTATAACTTTAAGCCTTTTCTTGAACCAGAAACCTCAGTGTTTTATGATAATTTTAGATTCCCTGAAGATGTAACCTGGGTTTGACAATTATCCAAGATCTACCATCTATTTTACCTCAGGAAAGTTATGTGAACTGTGTTATTGTTTCTTTTTATTTTTGGTACAACTTTTCAGAAAGGCCTTCGCTGAACTGTAGGACAAAGCTTGTGGTGACCATCATTGCTGATCCATGCCACCATCCCCTCTCTGTGTTTCTTTGCTTTTTTTCAGGGACTTTGTTGTCATATCTCCTCTCTCACTGGGTTATGTGATGTGTGTGTGTGTATGTGTGTGGGGGGGGTGTCCTTGATTTAGCATATGTAAATTCTGTAATCTTTGGACCTTGGATAGAGATAGGAAAAACAGAAATCTTCCTCACAAGCTATTTTGAGAAAACACACCAGGCATTAAAATTTACATTTTCAATTAAAGCACAGGGAAACCACTCACAACACGAGTGCAGAAGTTGGTGATGTTGCTTATTGTGTTATATCAGGTTATAGACCCTCATTTTACAGTTATTTCTGTGAAAATGCAGTAAAAAAGGAAAGCCTAGCACCATAGCAACCCCCGTGAAATGAGGCATATGCTGTTTCTAAGACTCACAATATGTTTTTCTGATACTGTGACTGCTCATAAACATGTTTGTTGTAGGTGCTGTCTGAAGCAGGGGCTGCTTTCCTATGGAAATTCTTTCGTGAACATACTAGTTTCTGGTTCCCCTTGAGGAAGAATGAAGCTTTTTTTGGCTGCCTTAGAGAATTTGATACTTTAAGTTGTGAGAACATTATCTATGGCTGATATGTGTCTTTCTGCCCTCTGACTGTTCTGCCACCTTAGCTTTAGAGGACACTGGGACATTAGGTCTCTGTTTTGAGGTGGAATGGAGATGAGGTGTAGTGAAGCAGATATTCTGTCTACCACACTTAAGCCTTATTGATAAATCATCTTGCTCTCTCTTAAACAGCATTAGATGTGAAGTCTGACCTGGGGTCACACTGTGGGTTTGTCATAAGCTTTATGACTTTGGTCTGAACACATCTCCGAATCTAGAGAATTGTTCAATTGCTAAGTTAAAACAAATATATGAGATCCTTTGATGTAGCTGAGTGCAGTATCTGCTGAGAGCCCAAATACACATTCATTCTTTTAGTGGAGTGGGAAGGGCCAGGCTGCTTTTGAAGAAGAGTGAGATTAGATGGTAAGTTTGGGATATGGCTTATAAGCAAGGCCTATGAGGAGGCAATCATTCCGTACATATATCCCCATCTCCTTACCCTCTTTGTCCACCTCTACCCAGCTCCTGCCCCCTCTTCCCTCTGGCTATCACCATACTGTTGTCTGGTTCTGTGGGTTATGCATATATATTCTTTGGCTAATCCCTTCACCTTCTATCATCCAGTCCTCCCTCCCCCGTCCCTCTGACAGCTATCAGTCTTTTCCATATATCCATGTCTCTGTTTCTATTTTGTTCATCAGTTTATTTTGTTCATTAGATTCCACATATAAGTGAGATCCTATGGTAGTTGTCTTTCTCTGTCTGGCTTATTTCACTTAACATAATACCCTCAAGGTCCATTCATGCCGTCATTTTTTTCATTCAGGATCCCAGACTAGGGGACTGCAGTTGTCTTCTGAAAGATACTAGGCATGATTATCTTGCTGTCCTTAAAATGAAATAGTCCAAATTTTGTTGAAGAAATTGTTTAGGGAGATAAACCATGCCTCCATGTTTTAAACATCTCTCTTGACTGTTTGGATTCTTATTTGGGGAAAAGTGTATGGACATTTAGGTTGGGGAAATTACTTGCGAGAATTTCTTAGGAATAACCTAATTTAGATAGTTTGTGTGTAGATGTGAGAATTAAGTTTCCTTATAAACAAGCCATTCTGTTTAAGTTCAAAAGATAGGAGAATAGAAAGTAGATTTTATAGTTTGAGGAGCTTGTTATTATTTAACCAATAAATGTGAATAGGTAGCAATTATTTAGAAAAAATGATAAAGTATCAGAAAATATAAGAATCTTAATATTATGGCAGTAGAAGTAACTGATCACTTGATTTTATATACAGAATGTATCGCATTATTCAGTCCCCTAACTGTAAAATGGTAGAAATATTAGTTATTTTAAGGATTAAAAGATAATTCATTCATTCAAAAAATATGTATTAACTGCTTACTATGTACTGAGGCATATGCAGGCTCAGAGGATGCATCTATGAACTAGAAAGGAGAAACTTCTAGAGTTATTGGATTTTATAGACTAGGAGGGAAGAGGTGTTACCCCAGTGATGACAAATATGATGAGAAATTCTGAGGCCCTCGCAATAGTGGGTATCATACCTAACGCATTTCCCAATAGTTGGGGTGGAAGAGGAATAGAACCAATGTGTGTTGGATGCAGATACACCCATTATCTCACTGAATTCTAACACCCATTATATAAACTGGGTCTAATTCTCCCCCTTTTACAGCTGGGAAAAGTTGTGTTCTTCTAGGTCTGTATTCAAATAATGTTTATTAAAGAAGTTAATGCATAAACTTAAACCTAGAGCAGTCTTGTAGTTTGCCCAGGGTCTTCTGCGAGGTAGTGACAGATTTGGGTCTAGAACTGTTCCTGACTCTAGCCCAGGGCTCCTTCCATTATACCGCACTGCCCCTCAGAGTGTGGTAGGCATGTACAGTTGTCCCTCCATGTATGCAGGGGATTTGTTTTTCAGTGGATGCCAAAATCTAAGGATGCCCAAGTTCCTTATATAAAATGGCATAGTGTTTGCAGATGAGCTACGTGTGTGCTCCCGTATGCTTTGTTTGTTTATTTATTTTTATTGATTTCAGAGAGGAAGGGTGAAGGAGAGAGAGATAGAAACATCAATGATGAGAGAGAATCACTGATCAGCTGCCTCTGCACACCCCACACTGGGGATTGAGCCCGCAACCCCAGGCATGTGCCCTGACTGGGAATTGAACTGTGACCTCCTGGTTCATAGGTTGACACTCAACCACTGAGCAACACTGGCCTGGCTGCTCCCGTATGCTTTAAATCATCACTAGATTTCTTATAATACCTAATACAATGTAAAAGTTGTTATGCTATATTGTTTAGGGATTGAAAAGTCTGTATGTGTTTAGTACAGACACAACCATGCCAGTCACAACATAACATTTCCCCCCCTGAATATTTTCTACCTGCAGTTGATTGGGTCTGTGCTTGTGGAACAGTAGATGTGAGGGCTGACTGCATGTGTATGGTAGATAGGAAAGGTGCAGTTTTGTATATTCCACACTTGCCAATATAAAATCATTTCACACATTGTAGATACTTTAATAATGATGAAGTCAGGACACATAGCATAATCAGTTTTAATTCCTATTACTAGCTATTGATATATTCAATTACCCAGATAGATTGACTTTGAGCTGTGGATTTAGTGTATTAAAAAATAGGATCCAATTCTGGGACATTTTCTCTTACAAGTTAATGGCAGTGAGGTAAATTCAAGCCAGAATTCAAGGTCATACATCCAAAATTTAAGGGTGTCTGAGAGAGAAGGTATATATGTCATCTTGTCTGATGTGTGGGTCATGTGGGAGATTTTTTCTTTGCAAATTGAGTTGGTGGAAACCAATGCTCCTATAACTACAGTTGAAATCCTCCAGCTGGTAAACCTTTGGTAGTTTCAATTTCTTTCTTAAAGAAAACATCTGTTCTAGGTATTTGTAGTCTAGTTGTGTGTGGGTTACACATCCTAATTAGTAAAGCTATAATAACTATCTTGGGATTTTATAGAAACTCCAGAAATTAAAAATGAACATTTCTGAACCTTTTTCAGTGATTCCTATAATCATTTCCAGGTCAGTTTTTACATTATTTCATGAATCTACCAATTCCCAATTGTCTTTTTTAAAAAAATTAAATCTTTATTGTTGAAAGTATTATATATGTTCCCTTTTTTCCCCCATTGACCCTTTTAGCCTGCCCCACCCCGTGCCTCAGGCCTTCACCAACTTATTATCTGTGGGTTATGCATATATGCATACAATTACAATTTTTTTGGTTGATTTCTTCCTGCTCACTCACCCACCTCCACCTTCCCTCTGAGGTTCCACAGTCTGTTCCATGCTTCTATGTCTCTGGATCTATTTTGTTCATCAGTTTATTTTGTTCATTAGATTCCACATATGAATGAGATTATGTGATACTTGTCTTTCTCTGACTGGCTTATTTCGCTTAGCATGATACTCTCCAGGTCCCTCCATGCCCAGTTGTCTTGAAAGTATTTTTATCTCAACATTGTTGATAAGGAATTACTGTGAGTGGATGGGTTTCTATCTTTTGGGTCAGGAGAGCAGAAGAGTTCACGTCTCTCCTTCTGTGTAGCACCTACCCTCAGTGCTTGGCAATGTCTCTAGTCCCAAAGAAATGACATGGGCTCCCAAAATCTAGGAAGTTTTATAAGACAGGAGAGGTATTAACAGTACCTGTGTACCTTTTGTAATTTATTTTGACTTTTAAAACTGCTGTAGTATATCTAACAAGACATATGCCTGATTTATTAAAAGTCAACTGCAACTTCATGTCTCTCCAATCTGCCAATGATATACCCAATAATTAGTATTCTAAGACTTTTAAATGGTTAGTAGTCCTGTGTAAAATGGAGATGCTACCCAAAATAATACATATGTTGGCATTACCACTACAGCACTTTGGGCTTGTATTTTCATCAGGCAAAACTGAACCATCTGAAGTGAGTGACAAAACAGAACAATCTCATTCTGATTTCTGGTCAGGAGTCTATTGCTAGAAAAGGTGAAATGTGCTTATAATCTCTATCCCTAATACTTCTTTACTTCTGTATAGGATTGTTTCTTTCCCGAGCACTTAAATATCTGTTAGATTTTATTATTGTAGCTGTTATAAGGCAGACAAGCTTAAGTTGACACCTATAGTTTCTCTCAAGACAAGGACCAATTGTGATTTACGACCATTTACAGGATGCCAGTGATGTGGGGAAATGTACATTTTTAGCCAACAAGGATATATATATATATATATCTCTTTTATCTTGGTAGTAAAAAACATGGTAAAAACCTGTTCCAGGACCAAGAAGAATATCCTATCCTTCACTACAATTCTCTTTTTAGTAAAGAACCCTTAGGCTAACTTTCTATAATGTTCGGCTAATGTGTTTGTATGTTCAAATCACCTTGACAAATATTTATTGAGTGCCTGCCTCCTGCACCATATTATGCTGGCAGAAATGAAAGGCTTTGTGAAAATTCTGATGTGTAGAATTGAGAAGTTAAAAAAAATGGTGTGTTAGTATGTATAGGTCTTTAGTGCTTTAGTTGAATAGAAAGTGTTATGAAGCAACTCATTTTTTTTTCTAACAATTTTGGCTTATTTAGTGAGCATCAAATTAAAGATGAAAGGTAGGTAGAAAAACATGTATTCACTTTTAATATTAATGAAAGCTCATATTTTCATCAGAAATTCCTAAAGGCCTTGATTATACTGTATAGTAAAGTATACCCTGAGTTTGGCTTTTGGGACCAAGGATACAAGATTTGTGGAAATTATAGATTCTATGAAAGCACAGACTCCTGGTAAAATAAATCCTGTGTGGCCTATAGACCTCCAAATACCAGTCCTCAAAGTGGAACAA
Organism: Myotis lucifugus; assembly: GCF_000147115.1. Taxonomy (NCBI): domain Eukaryota; kingdom Metazoa; phylum Chordata; class Mammalia; order Chiroptera; family Vespertilionidae; genus Myotis; species Myotis lucifugus. Next base: position 3,367,624 of record NW_005871074.1, read on the forward strand.
CCTGTCTTCTGGTTGATTCCAACCCAGTGACCTCCATCATTGTAACTACTGGGATATAACCTATAGACTATGACTGAATATGGCTGGCAAGCTTATTTGTTGATTGTTTTGAACATTTGCAAGCAGTTCTTTGTTTCCTATGATATTGCTTGCATTTTAATAGTTTACTGAAATGGGGTACTGAGTTAAGACTTCTTTCCCTCTTACTAGAGTTCTCAGAATAAGTCAAGGTCTAATTAGGTATCTTCATTAAGTTGGACTTTTTACAGAGCCCGTTAGAAGTTAGCATAACACTTGTTCATAGAAATCATTGGCCCAAAAACAGTCACATGACTATACTACCAGGCAAGAAAGACTGGGAATTGTAGTTTTTAAGCCACGCTTTTTAACAAAAAAAAAATCAGGGTTCTGGTATTAAGAAAATGTCTACTGCTTAGCTGCCAAAGTAATTCCCCCCCACTGCCACCCCTTAATTTATTTCTAAAACTCAGATGGATGATCTGGCTATATTCTTTTTCCTGACCTCAATATGGCGTGATTTTGCACTTCATGCCTAAGCCTTTCTACCTGAGAGGAGGATCCTTCAAGTCTTTTGAAGTTTTAAATTCCATTAGCTCTGTAGGAGTATCCTTGAGGCAAAATAAAAAAAAGAGCTGTTTTGTGTTTTCTATTTTTTTAAAATTTAATATTCAATTGTAGTTATCTGTGCAAACTGATTCATGCAGAACAAATAGTTCTTAGAGGAAAAGGAACCCTGGGGCTGGAGACTCAGTCCGTTGACTGAGAGTGGCAGAGGGGCTTTGCAGATAAAAACCGGGACGTGGAGACTGAGAAAGCCAAGGATAGATATCCATTTCTGTAAGTCTTTTTTCTTCTCCTTTTCCTTTAAAGGGTCTTCTTTTTTTTTAATAAACAAAACATTTTCTGCTCTTAATCTTTCCTTTAATAAACACATCATCTAGAATAGTTGACATAGGTGCTTCTTTTAATACACCACCTCTGTGGTCACCAAGGAACAAGGCCCCATGCAGGCACTCTCATAGATGTTTACACATGAAATTACCCCAGGTGTCTTCAAAAGAAAGAGTTTTTGATTTGCCTCTGAAGGAAATTTGCAGGATATGATGGGCATGATACGGGTAAGACCTTCAATTTAGGGCACTGCAGACTTTTAAGAAGCAGCTTTAATCCTCTGGGTCATATTTTAATCCCTTACACCTATAGATGGAAATCCTGATTTCAACGTGTGGGTGGTATTCACAAAAGACTTTTGGTTGAATAGGTTTGGAAGGAGGCTCACATGAATAAATCGTATTAGCTGTCCCAGTTTCTGGGCAGCCCAAAGTGCTGAGTTCAGGTTTGGAATTAGGATACTTCGGGTGGGGCTAGTGGAGCTGCAGCTCCTGTTTCAATCAAAATCACTGTTTTCCATTTGCTGCTGACCAGCTGTCTCTTTGGCTTTCCAGTAGCTTGGATACCCAGCATAATCAGAGATGCCTAGATATGAAAGTATCTTAATGACAATGTACTCTTGTTTTGAAACAAAGGTGTGGCCTAGTGATTTGCCCAAGGTATTTTGAATGGTAGAAAAACTGGCAGTAGAACCTTGGTTCAATGCTCTCGGTGCAGTGCTGTGTTTCAGAGCATGAAATTTCTCAGAGAAAATGAGGCTAAACTTGGTGATTTCCTGTGTCCTCCTTCTTTGCTCCTGGTACTTAACAGACCGGAAATCTGCTTGTGTATGTGTCAAATTTTAGATTAGTAAGAGGCTATTGATAAGGGGAATATTAAGGAAATAAGGTCTGTGTGACAGTTTTAAGTAAGCAAAGCAAGGAGAGATGGGTTATAGGGTGGGATGGGAGCAGTTTGCTAGCTCAGATCACATTTCTTGGACTTAGGGCTCTTCTGTTGTCTCTAGCTTATCAACAGACACACTGTTTTGATGCTGGAGCTGTTGAACCTATAGTAGCTTGAATAAGCAAGGAGGAAGTGTTAGTCGTGTGAATTCAGGCATTTCTCATTATCAAAGCTTGATAGTTGCACATCTTCCATTTTATCCCCTATGTAGAGGCTCATTGCATGTAGTGATAGCATATTTAGGCTCTTGTGTGGCTCAAGAGGGGATACACTTGGTCTAGTCTATATAATTACAAGTAACACAAAATGATACAGAACACAATCAATCAGCCAAGAGGCTGCCCTTCTTTCCCCCTGTCTCTGAGACCTAGGGTGACTGTAGAAGGCCATTCTGTTGACATTTCTTACCCTTGTTGTGATCATGTTTCTAAATCACAGATCAATCCAATAAAGGATTATTTTTCTGTGAATTTCTTTTTAAATATATATTTTATTGATTTTGTTTTTTACAGAGAGGAAGGGAGAGGGATAGAGAGTTTGAAACATCGATGAGAGAGAAACATCGATCAGCTGCCTCCTGCACACCCGCTTCTGGGGATGTGCCCGCAACCAAGGTACATGCCCTTGACCGGAATCGAACCTGGGACCTTTCAGTCCGCAGGCCGACACTCTATCCACTGAGCCAAACTGGTTAGGGCTGTGAATTTCTTATAAATCTCTTTATATGAAAAGTTTTATAAACATATGTAATTCAAACTCAATTCTTTGCTTATTGTCAATATAATTTTTGTTGAATAGAGTAAAATTCTAAGAATCTAGATTTTTCCCAGGAAACCCACAACACTCAGACCTGGAGTCCAAATGAAAGCCAGGCCTCCTGGTGAGCCCTAGGTAAGGTAAAGTGAGAATGGAGAGGTGAATCCAGAAAGGAGACAGAGGGATGATGCATCGAGGAAGGTGAGCAAAGTGGCAAACAGGTTTATTTCATGGCAAAGAGTAGAATTTAAACACTAGGTTTGGTTTCTTTAAAAAATAGGTGCCTTTTCGCCCATTCCCTATCCTGATATCACCAGAGGAAAGAAAAAAAATCACCATTAACTCATTCATTCCCTAGAGCAGTGTTTGTCAAGCCTTAATGCAGATGTGATTCAATGTGCTGGAAATTTTGTAAAATGCAGATTCTGATTTAGTAGTAGTAGGCAGCAATTCTCAAAGTGTGTTCCTCAGAGCAGCGGCATTGGCATCGGCAGCAGTGTTAGAACTCCAGATTTCTGGGCCTCACCTGACCTACTGACATAGAATCCCAGAAATTGTTTTAACCTGTTCATATGTGATTCTTGTGTACATTAAGGTTTGAGAGTTACTAGCATTGAGGCTATTTTCTAGGATTTATCCCAGGACTGTGGGATTCACTAGTCTGTGATTGGGCCTTGCATCATTCAGTTGATACGTAGAAACTGAAAAGGTTGGGCAGAGATCTTACTTTAGGCTCCTGACTGGCTGTTAGTGTCCAGCCAGTTAACTAGTTCTGTTACAGTACACACTTCTTGGTCTTCCCCACTTTCTATTACAACCCTGATACCTTCTGAAGCAAATATACCATTTTGTGGAATCATGAATATCAGTAGTATTCCACCATTACATGGCAATTGTGTAATACTTTAAAAGGTAGACTGAAGAAGAAACTAAATATAACACCCCATAAGAAAATATTCGTGCAGATTTAATGGGATATCAATATTATCTGGGTTTTACATCTTTATATGATCTTAGTCCCAATTTATAGATACTTTCAATCATATTAATAATGGTCAGTGGCCAGTCAGGGATCCAGATTGTATGACAGCATGGTTCTCATGGAGACAAACATGTTTAGCGTGCCTTCTTGAATGTCACTATCACTGTTGAAGGAAGAAAAAATATTTATAATGGGGATCTGATTCTCTCAGAATTCAGTTTTCTTAAGTATTTGCAAAAAAAATGAATGCTACCTCTTATAATGTCTCAACAGCTATAATGTTTAAAAATATTTTAATTAAAAATTTTTAATGTTGACGTAATTGCAGGTGTCCCCCTTTGAACTTTTAATATCTGAAAGTTTTATTAATTTCCACCAAAGTATATAGACAGAGAAATACACACTAGATATTATTATGATTTTTCAAGTTGTTTACAAGGCCTCCAATATGGATGGGCTGACACTGTGTTTATGTTTTTCTGCTGGGAGGTTTTCTTTTTGTAAAAAGGATCCATTTGTTTTATGAATCTCTATAAAGCAATGAAGAAGAGTTAAAAATTTATAAAGGTATTCAACAAGTGTTCCGAAGATAGAGATTTTGGCACACCATTTAGATGCTAATACATTATGTTCTTTCCATCAAAACATAGCTAAAATACAAATATATATAAGAACTCAAGTGAAGATTTAAGGGTGATGCCTATCATGCTATAAGATCTCTAATAAAGAATTCACATCGTGTCTGCTGCAATTTGTAACTTTTCCAAAAGCAATATAGTGTGTTTTCAGCCCTCATTTACAACTTATAGAAATTTACCCATCTTAGGCAGAAAATTGGAAAGAAGCAGATGTTTATTCCTGAGCTAGAATTTTGAAGGCCAACAATTAAACATGCTTCTGCCAAAACTTGAGCTAAATTAAAAATTTAGCATATAAATTAAAGCTTACTTAAAACTAAATTTATCAAGGAGCTACATTTGCTTTGCATTACTGGTTTTAATTATTCTGAAAAGGCTTTTATTTTTATAGAACACTGAAGATTTTAAAAAGTTCCAAACAATTTATTGGACAATTATGCCATTTAGAATGAGTTATAAATATTTTGCTTAAAGGTATGAACTATTAGACCATAGTTGATGAGCTTATAGATGTTAAAGCAACCATTTCCCTCCAGTTTCATATCCATACTCCCAGGAGGCTACAAAATCCTGGTCTGCAGACTTTAAATAAATAAAGCTGTGGGCTGTGATAAATGTAGCATTCTCTTCTTTCCTACTCATTTGTTCCTTTGGTTGGGAATCTGAATTTTGGCACATCTTCTATTCTCAGTCAAATGTTTGTACTCTTAGGTTATTGCCATGGAAGAAAAAGGTGATAATTTTTCTTTTTTTTAGTATCTGTCCACTCTCATCCTATTTGTACAGGGTTGCCTAATTAATGTTTCTTAAACAATCCCACTCATAATTTTTTATGCATTTAATAAATACTTTAGTTCTTCCTCCCAAGTGTAGAATGTGATTTGATAAAAACATATGTTGTAAAATATTTACTGCAATCAAGTTAACACATCTTTCACCTCACATTTTTTTTTTAGTGGTGAGAACACTTAAGGTCTCTCAGCAAATTTCAAGTATAAAATACAGTACTATTAACTATAGTCACCATGCTGTACAATAGATCCTTAACACTTATTTACATCATCTTCTAACTGAAAGTTTGTACCCTTTGATCAACATTTCTCAATTTCCTCTGTACCCCAGATCCTGGCAAACACCATGCTATTGTTACTATGAGTTTGAATTTTTTTATTTTAAGAATCCACATAAGAGTGATATCATACGGTATTTGTCTTTCTGGGTCTTGCTTATTTGATTTAGCATAATACTCTTCAGTTTTATCCATGTTGAAAATGGCAGGATTTCCTTTCTTATGAATGAATAATATTCAATTATGTGTGTATATCTATATCTCTATATCATCTACCTAGTATATATCTCTATCTCTATCTCTATCTCTATCTCTATCTCTATCTCTATATCATCTATATCTATATCTGTATCATCTATGTCTATATCTATCTTTTCTATTGATGGATGGGCACTTAGGTTGTTTTCACATCTGGGATATTGTACTTACTTTTGAATTATTATTTATTATCTGGCTACTACAGAATATTATAAAATAACCTCCAAATAAGTGGAACATTTCTGTTTTTGAATGATAAGGGTATGGTAAGCTGTGTGATGAATTGATATTTTCGAGTGAAACCTACTCAAATGGTGATTTATTGGCCTTGTAACCAAAGTTCCCATCAAACTTGAAAGCTCATTAGCATTCATGACTCTTTTTGATTGGTTAGAAAAATTAATATGATTCCATCTCTTAAATAAGATTCTGGTTATTTTCCCCTGACTAACCATTAAGTAGATACATATTTATGATTCATTGTTTTAAGATAACTCCTGAGGTATTTTAAAATAAAATTCCATGCATATTTCACAGAACATGTAGCTACATGAGGAGAGCAGTTTTCAAAAGAAATGTCTCAACTCTGAAAATGTCTCTCGTTTGCTCTTGTATCCTCCGTCTTCTACCCCCACCACCCCTCCACTTCTTACCCACTATAGGACAAGAGATGTGATGAAAGATGGAAAATAGTAATTTATGGAGAAAGCCTGTGTTCCATGCTTTATGAAAGTAAATTATAGAAAATTAATGTTGTGACAAGATGATTCTATTTTGATGAATAAAATCACTGAAAAGCTATCAAGCCTCACTGTTTCTCTGCTCAGAGAATTTTTCCTCTCTATTCTACATTTGTATTCTTGGCTTTCTTCACAATTAGTCTTTACCGAAGAGTGATAATTAGGGAGATAGGATTTGGAACTACCTAGTGAACAATAAAAATACCACCCCTTTTTTCAGTTGCTAATTCTCTGTGTACTAACACTCTGTGCTTTCAGAAAGAAAATCCCACACTTCTGTGATTTTCACCTAATAAAGGGGGTAATCAAATATCAAGTAAAAACAATTTCAAAACAGCTCTATGAGCTCCAAGGAACAATGTCCAAAAGAAGTACAATTGCTTGTTTCCTGTCTGATCATTGAGTTCTCGTACATCTCATAGGCTAAATTAGATTGATAATTTCTTATATCCTGTCAACTTCTTTAGAACAAGAACAGTAAATTAAAATTAATTTTTTTACTTCTAATTTAACGAGTGTTTTGCATAGGTGATAATTTCACATGTTTCAAAAATCTGACTGAGAAAATGAATATATAGTAAAAGATTTCCTTCCTATGTCCCATTTTTTCAATTCCTTTTACTCTCCCTCCCCTCCCCACAAAAGCAGAGAAAGACAAATATTGTGTGATTTCATTTAGGTGTGGAATCTAAAAAAACACACACCTAAATCCCCCCCTCCTGAAATCTATAATAAAAATCCAAAACTCATAGTTACAGAGAAGAGATTGATGGTTCCCAGAGGCAGGGGTGAGGGTTAGCAGAATGGTTGAAGGTGGTCAAAGGTACACACTTACAGTTATAAAATAAGTAAGTCATGTTGATATAATGAACAGCATGGTGAATGATTATAGTTAACAATACTGTACTGTATATTTGAAAGTTGCTAAGAGGGAAGATCTTAAAAGTTCTCAACACAAGAAAAAACATTTTCTTAGCTCTTAGTTCCCTATGCTTTTCATATATTTGTATACCCTAAGGTAATTTTCTGTTTATCATCATTTCTGAGATCCCCCTCCCCTCTATTTTTCTTGGGCTCTGACAGCTCATATTGGAGCTCTTCTTGTTGACTTCCCATTTTTTTTTCTTCATGGTCTTCCTTTTTAAGGGCATTTGCTCCATTCATTTTATACAATTAATGACACATTTTGGTCCAGTTTTTTGTCTTTTCTATAGCAGAAAAAATCTTCCTGTGTTTCTTATCTGTTAGTAAGTTTTACTGCTCTTGCTCCAGTATTTTCCTCATAGTAACTTTGCGACAGTGCCATTTCCCCTCCTTGTGTAATACTCAATATCGAATGAATAGGGCCTTCTTGTCTGAGCCACATATAAAGCAGAGGTGTGAGTGGAAGGATCCAGGTAGCTTTGTAAGCTCTACAACTTAAAGGCTTTCTCTTCAGTTGCTTCCACAGAGGCAAAGTGTTTGCTTCTAATGCGACTCCTTTATTTGTTCATTTGATTTGACTGTGTGTGTGTGTGTGTGTGTGTGTGTGTGTGTGTCCACTTGCTCTACTTCTCTGCTTCAAACTCTGTCCAGGAGGGCACCAACCCTACTCATTACCATACTCTCTCATTTTAACACATGGTGAGGTCTAGGGATGGTGATATCTCCTACTTTTTCTGTGAGTTTGTCTGCATGATGGTGTATTGTTCCTGGTATTTTCCAAGAACTGTCACTCTTCACTTTATTTCCTCTTCATGAGTTTCTTCTTGCTTCTGCCAGACCTCTACTCTATTGACAAGAAAATTTTGCATATAGTTTTAGCACTTCAGGGTACTACACAAGTTGAGAAAATATTTAAGCTGATATCAGAAACTACCATGGAAAGGCCAATTTACTGTTTTCTGAGTTTCTTTACAATTGTTTCTATGTAAGATTGCTATCTAATCTCAGTTGTCTTAGGGAGCTTACACAATTTTGTGAAGATTATATCCTTCCAAGTTTGCTGAAAGCAGAGTTTGTTTTAATTTTTTCTTTTTTATCCTGGTCCTTTGGTATAATATCCAGGAAGTAAAATATTCTCTTTTCTGATCACATGTTCAAGCTAAAAGATTAACACTGGCATTTTATTCATTCTGTTTATTTTAGTTTTAAAAAAATTGATGGCCATGTAGTCCAAAATGAGCTGTGTATATTGTTGAGTATAAAATTAGCTGGTGTTTAGAATGGTAGGGAATGCTGCTGATTGTTATCTATTTCTCATTTTCAGTAAGTTTATTTACATTTATGGACTGTTTTGTTACTGTGTGATCATATATTGCTTGAACTTAGAGTTCTGTGAAAATGGTCCTTGTTCTGCCCTCATTATGACTAAGCATTTCATGCACTATGGTTTGAAAAAATAAAGCACTTTGCATCCTGAGATAAATTGTATATATACTAGTGGCCTGTTAAAGGAAGATTCGCTCAATAGGCCTTCCTTCCCCTGGCTGCGGGCACCGGTTTTCCTCTGGCACCCGGGACCCAGGCCTTTGGTCTGGCCGCAGCAGCGAGGCTTGGCTTCTCTGCTCCAGCTGCTCCCAGCCCCTCCTTTTTTTTTCCAGCTCCTCGAGCAGAGGTCAGGGCTGGCTGGAAGCCTGGGTCGCCGGAGCGACCCAGGCCCCCAAACCCTCCTTGAATGGAGCCCAGGGCAGGCTGGAAGCCTGAGTTCCCCCTGGCGACCCAGACCCCCAGCCACTCCTTGAGCGGAGTCCAGGGCCAGCGGGAAGCTTCCTCCGTCTCCGGGAGCACCCTAGGCCTCCTGCTCGCTCCAGCTCCGTGGCCGCCGCCATCTTCAGTCATCTTCAGTTTTCGCTCCACGCCTGCGTATGCAAATTAACTGCCATCTTTGTTGGGTTAATTTGCATAGTCGCTCTGATTGGCTGAGTGGCGGAGTGACAGAGTGATGGTTAATTTGCATGTTTCTTTTTTATTAGTGTGTGTGTGTGTGTGTGTGTGTGTGTGTGTGTGTGTGTATAATAAACAATTCATTCACTGAATTTTGCAAAACTAATGTTTGCAGACATGTGAAGTTCCTTGCAGATATGATGAACCAATGAGGAAACTGCTGGTTCCACCATGAAAAGAATAATTGTTACCTTGATAGCCTTGTGGACTTTTTTCTCTAACTATCTGTTGTTAAGGATCCTTACAAGTTAAAATTTTATAAGTCAAGATACATTTTTGGGTGGTTTTGTCTGCATTTTCCTTTGACACCTGACATTTTGCTTATTACAGAAACAAAACCAAAAAAGTATTCCTGCTTTGTTATGTATAGGTGAATATATAAGAATTAATTAAGGAGACTCATTTAATATAAAGCATAAGATTAGGACCTTGATAAAGTCTTGAATTATAAATTCTTACTGTATTTATCAAGGATGATAAAATATAAAAATATAGAAACAAGGTGAGGCTCCATGGACAAAAAGGTGGATGTATACAGATCTAGGCCAGAAATTGACTAGTGCTAAAAAAGTGAATCAATTGATATAAATGATCCATGATTAATTTTAAAATGTCTAGCTATTCAATTCAGATTTCAGTTGGTCACTTGGACTACTGTCCTGTTCTAGAGAGAGAGAAAGGGAGAGACACACACACACTCAGATGTTGATCCACTTATTTATGTATTCATTTGTTGCTTCTTGTATGTGCCATGACTGGGGATTGAACCCCAACCTTGGTGTATTGGAATGATGCTCTAAGCAAATGAGGTACCCAGCTAGGACCTACTGTCACGTTCTTTGTAAAAGTACAGAGTAGCTTCCTAACCGAGGCGTGGGTAATGGTGAGCATATATAAATCTCTAAAATAATCCTATATAATAAAAAGCTAATAGGCAAATTGTCCCCATGGGTGGGAGTTCGACCAACCAGGAGTTAGACGTGCGCTGACCACCAGGGAGTGGCGCAGAACATGGCGGGCATCAGTGATGCTGCGCTGGCAGCGGTTGGCAGTGGAGGCACTGCCAGCCCCGATGGGCCCCGATGAGGGCAGGACCATGGTGGGATGGTGGAGCAGGTGAGCGGGCAGCGTCAGGCCAATGTATGTGTGAAGGGAGGCCCCGGCTGGCAGCCGGCAACCTGCAGCCACTAGGGACCCTACCCATGCACTAATTTCATGCACAGGGCCTCTAGTTGTAATATAATTGAATCATGGAAATGATTAAAGTGTATAATAGGCTTCTATTTAAATTTGTTCTCAATAGTGCAGGGGTTTTTTGTTGACTTTTGTGTTATGAACTTAATTATTTTTGTCAAGATATTAAAACATCATTATTGTAACCACCTGGCACCATAATTACTTTTAGGGAAGAAACTGTGTTTTGGGGAAAAAGGCTTGATAAGCCATTGGGATGAAATTGAGAATTGTTGGAAATAGTAGCTGCTGCAAAAGATTAAGTTGTTCAGTTTGAGAGTTTGAGAAGATGGGAAATGTTTCTTTTGAACTGTAAGGCATGGGATTAGGGGTTTAAGGTAATCCTCCATATTTTTTATACATCTCAAAAGATAGGGAGGTTTTAGCTGACATCTAAGTTATTGTTTTATGTAAATATAGTTTCAAAATTATAAATATTTAGAATTTTACTTTAAAATTTATTGAGCAATAATTTACAAATATATATAGTCTTAAGACAGTGATTTCATTTTCTCAGAAAATATGTGCCATTTATTTTCCCCAAAGGTATTGGAAGTTCACTGTAACCTTATGTCAGCAGATATTTACAGTTAAAATTTAGTAACCTGACATATAACTTCATAAATACCCAATGGCTATGACAGCTGTGGCTTCTGTGTCCAGTCTGTATTTTCCAAAGAGCTTCTACTCAGGGCATATATTCATGACAGATAGCTACTTAAAATTTTTCCCCCCATTTATTTTAGAGAGAGGAAGGGAGAGGGAGATAGAGATAGAAACATCGATGAGCGAGAAATATCAATCAGTTGGCTCCTGCACACCCCCTTCTGGGGATCAAGACCACAACCTGGGCATGTGCCCTGACCAGGAATGGAACCAGTGATCTCTTGGTGCATGGGTCGATGCCCAACCACTAAGCAACACTGGCCGGGCCAGAGAGCTATTTTTGAGAACCACTTACTAATCTCCTCAGTGGTTGTTTATTTTTTATATTTTGTTTACTTTCTAGTGGTCTTAATTTTTATGTTGCTTTTTGTCTGTTTTTTAGTTGTAGAATGCTAACCAAGTCACAGACACATATCACATGTTAATTTCTACATTGCTCTTATTTCACTTCCATTTTTCTTATTTTAAAAATATGTTTTTATTTGATTTTGGAGAGAGAGGAGGGGAGAGGGAGAGAGAGAGAAACGTTGATTTGAGAGAGAAACATTGATTGGCTGTCTCCTGCATGCCCCCTACTGCGAATGGAGCCTGAAACCCAGGCAAGTGTCCTGACTGGGAATCAAATCTGCAATCTTCTGGTGCATGGGATGATGTTCAACAAACTGAGTCATACTGGCCAGGGTATCACTTCCATTTTTTAAAATTAATGGTTATAAAATACGGTCATTCCCCACCCCTCAGAAATGCAACTTGATTTTCTGTTAGCTTGATGTTCAATAATATGTGCTTAATTGCAATTACTACCTTATTTCTAAAGATTTCAAAGTTGCTTTGTCACATTGCCTCAGCATCTTTCAAACATTCCTTTTCAGAGAAAAAGACTGCAAAGAATGAGATTTATACTGTAGAGTTTTCCTCCACTTAACAAATTCTTTATCAACTATTCCTTAACAACACATATTACCCCCTTGTTAAAATAAATATCGTCTTCCTCAGATCTACCTTTTTCTCTGTATACTTTTATGTAAGTTTAAAGAGTTTTCATTGAAATATTGAAGAGGCTACTGCCTAACCACATAAAATTTTAAAATCCATACTCTTTTGGGTGATATACTAAGATGTGGCAACCTTAATCACATAGGAACACTATCAAGTGAAGATAATACATCAAAGCAATATCAATTCTATAATCTAAAGTAAGGTATGCCTGCCACATGTATTTGGAAAATGTTAGAGCTGGAGCATTTAGTTCAGTTTCTTTATTTTGTGGATTAAAGAAAATGAAGCTGAAAAGTGAAATTACTCAAAGTAATATTTATCATTTGTGGCTGAACTTGTAGCAAGAGTTGCAACTTTCTTTTTTCTCTCTATTTTCTTTTCTTTTTGTTCTATTATTCTAGGTCTTTAAAAAATGGGCATGGAGAAAAATAAGTGTTCATGGTAGGGAAGACAAGGAATTGGGTTAACATGGGGGCCTGGGAGGGAAGAAAAATTTCATAGGAGAGCATGTAGGGACACCAATGGTCAGTGTCGGCCACTTCAAATATCCCTGCTTTCATCTTACAAAGTGGGAACATCCTTTGAGTTCCTTAGGTGTGTTCACTACCATGAGAACAAGCCAAAGCATCCAGTGCTATTTGAAAAGAATCCACAGCTTCATGTTTATTTCCCTGAAATATGTGATTTATGATCTTTGAAAGTTCAAAACAATTAATTTGATTTTTAATGCCTCTGCCATTTTAATGTCCCCTCCAAAGTGCTGAAACACAGCATAATGAAAATTACGTGACACTTTTGTTGTTATTTTTGTTGATTATGACATTTTTATAGCAATCCTTGAGATCCCGGGAATACCCTAAATTGTTGAAAAACTGTGTTTGGAAAGTACCTCTTTGGAAACAGATTGCCATGGTTACTGTGATAAATGCTTCTTTGAGTTGTGTGTGTGCCGGTGTAGATTTGGACATCTTTTTATATTCTAGTTTTGTTAACATGCTAGATTTTTTTCTATCAACCAGAGAAATAAAAAATTCTCCAGAGACTTAAAAACAAGATTGTTCATATAATTTAATCTAATGAATATTTGCTGCACAGAATTTGTTTTTTTTTTGTGAGGAGTAAAATACTCAGAAAATTAAACTGGTTATAGAAGGTAACTGCTGGTTCTACATTTCTTATCTGAAATTGTGTTTGCATTTATTTTTTAAAAATGTTTTTATTGATTTTAGACAGAGAGGACAGGAGAGGGAGAGAGAGAAAGACACACTGATCAGAGAATCATCAATCGGCTACCTCCTGCACTCTCCCTACCATGGATCAAGCCTGCAACCTGGGCATTGTGCCCCTACCAGGAATCGAACCTGCAGTCTCTCAGTGCATGGGACTAAGCTCAACCAACTAAGCCACACTGGCCAGGGCTGCATTTACTTTCTTTCATTTAGTATGGAGAGAACATGCATACAGTATAAATGAAAATTCTATATTCTGTCTTTTTCTTAAGTACATGCTTCAGATGGTGACTATGTATGGTGTGTAGAATGTGGCTTTATTCATGTCAGGCATGCTTCTTATTCTAATCCTTTAATGCACTCTCAGTCACTGAGAGCCGTTAAAGGCCTAAGCTCCTTTATGCTTTCAGCAGAAAACAGTCACTCCCACAAATACTGAGTGCTCCCAAGTAAATCCAGCATGTTTGCAACGAGATTTGTGCACCATCTCCAACTCTCCCTTTTCCCTGTGATAAAGCCTTTGTTTTCACAATGCCAGTGGCAAAACAAACTTAATAAATACCCAACTGAAATCCTTTATATAAAGAGAACCATAAAATGTCAAGAATTGGAAACTGTCTTATCAAGGCGAGATGCATTCAGAATATTCTGGAATGGTTAGCCTAGATCAAGAAAAAGAGTTAATGAGAAACAGCAAAAGCAACATCATCTCCAACATGGTAAAATATTTCCACAATGAGATAGTGTGTATGTGTGGTGTGTGTGTGTGTGTGTGTGTGTGTGTTTGTGTGTGTTTGTGTGTGTGTGTGTGTATGGGAGGGGAGTGCAGGTGGAGGGAAGAGGGCAGAAGAGAGAGAGATTGGTTATTGGGTAAAAAATGCTACAGATGTGTATATGTCTATGAATATTATTTGGATTCCTTTTAGTGGTACCTTATGCCCTTGCTTAAGGCACGATTGTCCTAAAAATAAATATGTATGGGAATGAGGTCTGGCTAAAACTATGATCTCACGATTGATCACCTGGGTTTGATTCCTTTCCCCTGATTGTCGGGTAGGTGGCCACTTCTGTTCCCTTTTAAAGCTGAAACTTGGTCAAATGTGTTTGTCTACTGAGACCTGTCCTTTAGATAGTTTTGGATGTATATTCTTTTCATGTTATGATTTGGTTAACATGTCAGGCCTTTTTCTTAGAGAAATAAAAATGTCTCCAGTGTCTTAAAACAAGATTGTTTGCATTCTTTAATCTTACAGTTACTTGCTGAAAAAGGTCATTTAAGCGAGGAGAGAAATACACAGAAAATTAAACTAGGTACAGGAGGCGATTGCTTGTTCTACATTTCATATCTGAAATTGCGTTTCCATTTGTTTTCTTTTATCATGTAGAAGCTACATGACCCCCAAAGAAGTTCTCAAGGTTGAGATATGGAAACGAAATAATTAAGTCCTTAAGTTAGGGGTGAGAGAGAGAGTAGTGTGTTTTTGGTTCACTCTAATATAACTCCTAAACACAGGTTTTGAAAATATAAAAGTGCCACAGTTCCTATTTATAGTGTTTTTACTCCCCCCCTTTTAAGGTAAATTGAGGTTTAAGTAAGTGTTGATATAAGAGAGGGCATACACCTTCTTCTGGGGCATGAACACTTGAAGATGAGCTGTAGTCCTGCATGATGTGTGTAAAGTTAAAGTGAAATAAGCCAGTCAGAGAAAGACAAGTATCGCATGATCTCACTCGTATGTGGAATCTAATGAACAAAATAAACTGACAAACAAAATAGATTCAGAGACATGGAAGCATGCAACAGATTGATGAATTTCAGAGGGAAGCATGGGGTCAGGGGCGGGAAGAGATTAACCAAAGAACTTATATGCATATATGCATAACCCATGGACAGACAATAGTGCAGTGAAGGCCTGAAGAGAGGGCAGGAGTGGGGTGGAGGGTAACAGTGGGGGGAGAAAAAAGGTGGCATCTGTAATGCTTCAAAAAAGATACATTAAAAAAAGGTATGGATATTTATCTGCAGAGACTGTCATATGGGGTGTGTGTGTGTGTGTGTGTGTGTGTGTGTGTGTGAATTTCCACTTCCTACAGTTGTGATTTTTAAATTAATACAATTTTTTGTTGTTAATTGGGTCCTGATTTTTGGCATGATTTAGTAGGAGAAGAGGAACTTAGAACAGATTTATCTTTTTTTAAATCCCGTGCAAAATTATAAGTTGTGGGGAGAGTAGACATCGCATATGGAAAGGCCATCTGCAATGTCCTTGCTTCTGTGTGTGTGATGGAAAGAAGGGCTTTTAAAAAATACACTTGTTTAACAGAATACTAACATTTTTAGTTTCTTCTGGATTTTTCTTTAACCTCTTTTTCCTATTTCTATTTTAGCGCCTATCAAATGATATTTTAAGATATAGCCCATAACCATCTTTTCATATTAGAATGCTCCTACTAGCTTTAGAACATGCCTTGTTTATTCTTCGATTGATAGTGTGCACCTAGAAGCACATTTGAGTGGATATGTGAATGACTCATTGATGACCTCCCCGAGACAGTTTATTTTGGAAAAGAAAGACAATGCTGTGAAACAGATCTCAGTCCTAATTTAAAACATGAAAGGAAGGGAGAGATCCAGGGAGGAGGAAGGATGCAGAGCGTATGGAAGTTAAAGGCAGGGATGACAGCTGAGGATGCTTCTCTTCTCATCACCCTTATTCAGCCGGTGCTGCTCCCAAATTTGTAAATTAACATATTCCTTTCCTTTTGAACAGGGGTAAAGGAAGGCTTTGATGGATAAAGAGAGGCAATACCTGGGGCTAATCTTTGTGAGCCATTATGTTTATTTTGACGGATGGAGCTATGGATGCAGAACTGATAGAAGAAAGCCAGGGGGCTTTCTCTGCTCCACCAAATCACATATGACTAGAAATTGCAACCAGACAGCAATCTGTGAAGCAAGCAATAGGAGCTTCGCCGTCTGTGCCTGCTGTGGATGTCTGGCACCCAATAGTACCAGATCTGGTATAAGTGGGGCTTCTGTTTAGGAAACTTTGCCAGTTTTTTTTTTCTTCTTGAAAAGTGTATTCTGGCTTTGTTTCTGCATATTTATATGAAGTATCTCATAATTGAAAATATGTTTATTATACCAAAAGCATTAGAGCTAAGCTTTTCTTCCCGTAGGATACTGGAATGTTGTGTGTGAACAGTCGCTGCTGCTTTTGACAAAGTAAAGTCATGCTGACATTTTACATTTTGATAGCTTTTAGATCTAAATGTAGGCGTATTTTGTAAACTATCTGCCTCCCCCCTGATACATACATCTAAGTAATCAAATCTTGGTAGTTTCTATAAAATCTTTAAAAAAAATTATTACCTTTGGTCTTTTTCATCCTTTGAAATATTTTCTTGTGTGAGAGTACCACCTCTTATCAAATCATTAGGTTCCTTTGACCTGCTCTCCCTGTCAAGTTACATGTCTTTCTTCCCAGGAGCCGTATTAAACATTCTTAACTCTTGTTCATTTTGGTCTGGGCATTGAAACTCAAGCATTGAATTTTCTTATTTTTTTTTTTTTTGCTCACTTTTCCCACAACCCATGATGCTGTATATTCTGCTTGGGCATATACGACAGTTTATCTCAACTCCCTCTCTCCCTATCTTTTCTGTGTTTATTGTATAATAGTTTTGCTCTTTAGGACTTTTGAAAGTTAATTAAAGAAGAAATCTTCCTGGTGAATGAAATTCTTTATATGTAATAAATAAATACCCAAAATAAAAGTGTGATCAATAGTATATCTTCAATCTTCCCTTTTCTAGTGAATAGTGTCACAGTCCATGCACTCATCCAACTCATACATCTAGGAGTTGTCCTAGCTTTCCATTCACTCTATTTATGACAAAGCAGCAAATCTTACTAAATATTTCTTGTTGTATCACTGGCCTTCTCACCAGGATTTCTTCTACATGCGCTCACAGTTTACTCTCTGCATTACTGCAATAGACTCCTAAATTGTGCACCTTCCTTTATTTTGTGCCCCTTCAACACTCACACCTATATCTTTCCCAACTTTTGTTTACATTTTTCTTAATGTCAAAACCGATTAGTCATCCTCCTGCTTAAAATCCTCCATTGGGTTCCCAGAGCTTTCAGGTTGAAGTTCAAGATCATTAGCATGATTTACATGGCTCTTCATAACCTGGCATTTTCATCTCTGGCCACTTTCCCAAAATACAGCCTACTCAGACCCATGACTAACTACTTGTAGACCCCTGTACTGTGAAATACCGCCATGCTTTTCCATGTGCACTTACTTTACCTTGGAGTCTCTCTTTTCTTTCTCACCCCTTCTACCCCCCACTCTTCCTCCACCCCAGACATGTAACCAATTCTTTTCTGGCTCTGCAACACTGGGCATTATTGTCATCTTCCTAACTTCTAATCTGAATGCCTCTCATCTCTATTCCCATAGACATGGGCACATCTTCTTCTTAGCAGTTACCATCCTCTATTAATAATGTTAGTTCACTGTCCTTGATAGTGGACATCGAGTCTCCAGGGTTTATGATATTATAAATTGCAAATTCCTATTACAAATAAATGAAAAAATGAACCTAAGAAACATTTTAATTGTTCTTATGTACTCTCTGTATTTTCATTCACTTTTAATCAAGCCTTGGTCTTATTGAATTATATTTATATTAACATCTATATGAGAGCATCATATTTAAACAATTGTAGCCTTAAATGTTGAATCTTAGGACATTACCAAGATTTTATTGTTGACCCTACATTCAGACAAATAATCAGACATATAGAGTAAAAGTTTTAACCCAGAAATTCTGTGAACTCATGGAAAGAGATTAAAAAAGAACCAAGGAGCACTTGCTCAAAATCAGGTACTTCTGCTATTTATCCCAATTTCTTCTTTTTATTATTGGTTAAGAAATGTTAAAATTTTAAAGGTTAATGTGTTGGTGTTAAGCCCTCTCTGGGAGTGATTGATCATTTTAAATGTAAACTCCTTTGTGACTGTGATGTATAAAGTTATAGTGTTGAAAAAATTCAATAATAGTTATGATCTTCCAAGAAAACAATTGAAATGTGAAAATATTTACAATGATTGAGAAATCATACATTGATGACCTTTGAGATTACAAAATAGTCTTCAACTTTGAGATTATAAATTTTGGTCTTGAGACCGAGCTTGTTTTAGTGAAAGTGCTTAAAATATCTTGAATTTATAAAATAAGGTAAAATAGAAAGAGGATATTTTAAGTTGTCCAGTGAGATTCCTTGCTGGGATCTCTCACTGTGAAATGTGGTTGTGGATCTGAGTGTCTTTGTGATTATTTTCCATATGGAAGAACCACAGTTCAGCCTCTTGGTCTGTGCTAACCAAGGATGAGTAAAGAGTATGGTCATCTGGCAATGGCTTGGGTATTCTGCCTCATGTAAGCAGGGTGCGAAGCGTCTTTGTATCAAGAGAAGGTTTGTCATGGATTTCACTAACTTTCAAAAGGAAGAAGCATCTTTTTCACTTTGTGGGGTTGCTCCTACTACCTAGCCTCTTCTCCAACTGCTTATCATGTTTGAAATGATCTACAAACACAAAGTATGCTGTTATCATCTTTGGAGCACTGTGTGCCACATTCTTTTTAAAAAAAATATATATATATTTTATTGATTTTTTACAGAGAGGAAAGGAGAGGGATAGAGAACTAGAAACATCAATGAGAGAGAAACATCGATCAGCTGCCTCCTGCACACCCCCTACTGGGGATGCACCCACAACCAAGGTACATGCCCTTGACCGGAATCGAACCTGGGACCCTTGAGTCCGCAGGCGGACGCTCTATCCACTGAGCCGAACCGGTTAGGGCACCACATTCTTTCAGTACATTTTCTCAGTTTAATTAATCACCTATCTCATAGGTCTTATCTCTAGTTTAGAGATGAGTAATCTGAAACGTGGATTAAATGAACATTCAGCAAATATTCAGAAGTAGAAATACTTTTAAATAAGAATGGCCTATAGAGTTGATGTGGTCTCTCTTAGGAGGGGTACTAGACCTAGAGGGAGGGTCAAGAAATTTTCCCGAAGTCACACAATTATTGGTCACGCAGGGACTAGATCTTATTCTTCCTGAATTTTAGTTCAGTATTTGCTTGGTCATTATTCTTAATAGAACTTTATCTACATCTAATTAGTGAATTGGTAATCATTATATATCTCCCCTCTATATGTATCAGAGGAAAGGTATAACAGTTAAAAATATATATTCCGTAGATCCTCAAGTATAAAATGTAGAGAGAAAATAGTGGAAGAGAAGTGTTTTTTCTGATTGAATACTAGTAGTATCTTCAGGCCAAGGCCAATGGCATGTGTAGAGAGAATGCACAAAATTGCTTTAGTAACTCAATTTCAGAAGAGTCTGACCTTGTCAGAAAGATCTGTTATATCTGCATGAGAAATATTAAGAGTCTAAGAGAAAGATGACATGTTCAGGATTCTTCACTGCATTTGAGTATCTGAGGAGCCAAAGGGAGAAACTTCTGTTTGTTCTTTGAGTGACAAGTTTGTTAGTTAAGATTTTCAGGCAGAATATGCTTTCCAAGAGTTTGATCTTTGGCCCTTCACCACACAGAATACTCTAATACCAGGTTGTAAACAAATTACTTTTGATTATGGTACTGAGAAATTAAAAGATGCCAACATTTTTATAAACCAAATACTAATTGGGATGAAAAAAATTTCCATGGAAATGGAAAACAAAAAAGAGCTGAGGTAACAATACTCATATCTGACAAAATAGACTTCAAAATGAAGGCCATTACAAGACAATAAAGGTCACTACATAATACTAAAGGGATTGATCCAACAAGAGAATATATTCTTGGTAAACATATATGCACCCAATATAGGAGTACCTAAATACATATAAAAAATTTCTAGAGGATGTTAAGGGAGAGATCGACAGCAATATAGTCATAGTAGGGGACTTTATTACTCCACTGACTTCCTTCCCTGGATAGATTTTTCCAGACAAAAAAATTAACAAGGAAACAGTAACTCTAAATAACACAATGGATCAGATGGATTTAATTGACATTTATAGGACATTTCACCCCAAAGCTTCAGAATATATATTCTTCTCAAGTGTACATGGGTCATTATCAAAGAAAGACCACATGTTAGGACACAAAAGAAGTCTCTGTAAGTTCAAGAAGATTAAAATCATATTAAGCATCTTCTCAGATCACAATGGAATGAAATTAGAAATTGACTACAGTAAAAACACTCAAAAACATTCAGACACATGGAGGCTAAATAGCATGTTATTAAACAATGAATGGGTTACCAAAGAGGTCAAGAGAGAAATAAAAAAAACTTCCTGGAAACAAATGAAAATGAACACACAACAAACCAAAATCTATGGGACACAGTGAAAGCAGTCCTGAGAGGGAAGTTCACGGCACTACAAGCATACCTCAAAAAAATAAGAGAAATCAGCAATAAACTATTTAACCCTACAACTTAAAGAATAGAAAAAGAATAAGAAAAGCCCAGAGTAAGTAGAAGGAAGGGAATAATAAAGGTTAGAGCAAAAATGAATGACATAGAGAGTAAAAGAAAAATACACACACACAAAAATCCATGAAACCAAGAGCTGGTTCTTTGAAAAGATAAATAAGATTGATGAACCATTAGCCAGACTAATCAAGAAACAAAGAGAGAGGACCCAAATAAATAAAATCAGAAATGAAAGTAGTGAAGTAACAATTGACACCAGAGATGTACAAAGGATTGTAAGAAAATACTATGAACAAATATAAATCAAATGCTAATTAGCACGACCAAAGATGCATATCAAACAGCCTTGTAAATTGCAGTGCTCTAGGTCAGGGGTTGGCAAAATTTTTTTTAAAAGGTCAGATAGTAAAAACTGAAGCTTTGTGGAACAGAGGTCTCTGCTGCCATTGTAGCCCTAGACACTATATAAATTAATGTGATTTTATCCCAATAAAATATTATTTATGGACTCAGAAATGGAATTTCATATAATATTCACATTAGATGAAGTGTTATTCTTCTTTAGATTTTTCCCCAACCATTTGAAAATGTAAAAATCACTCTTAACCCAGAGTGTGTATAAAAACATGGATTTGGTCTGAGACCTGTACTTTGCCACCCTTTCTTCAGGTGGTTGCCCAGCTAGAAAACTTCTCCAAATGTGGAGGGATTACAGTGTGGTGATGGTACTGGGTGATTACATTTACTGGCCATTTTGATGATTTATACCCATCTTTTCTCATGATACTGAGAACAAGCCTTAGCACCTGTCCCCAGCTAATGTATGAGGATACTTAGAGTTGGAGAAACAGTTTTGTGTGGTTTGCCTGCCTTGGAGTTAGAACATCTTAAGGAATGAAAGTAGCACACTGCACCCACACAACTCAGGGGGTTGAATTGATACAAATAAGTGGTGTCAACATTTCTGTTCCAAACAAATTTCTCAATGTTCTGAGGTCTCAGCACTTTTCCAGGCACAGCAGATTGAATCTTGGCACACAAACTCCAGGTTTCATTTTTCTTTTCTTTTTGCTAGTTATGTTCCAGAGCCA
>NW_005871074.1:3390093-3410013 GCF_000147115.1 Myotis lucifugus
TAAATATATTTTATTGATTTTTTACAGAGAGGAAAGGAGAGGGATAGAGAGTTAGAAACATCGATGAGAGAGAAACATTGATCAGCTTCCTCCTGCACCCCCCCCCCCCCCACTGGGGATGTGCCTGCAACCAAGGTACATGCCCTTGACTGGAATCGAACCTGGGACCCCTCAGTCTGCAGGCCGACGCTCTATCCACTGAGCCAACCGGTCAGGGTGGGTTGCTTCTTTAAGATGTATTATCACACAGGTGGAAAGTGTGGTCACCACAGTTTTTATTTCAGAGAAGAACAGTCTAAGGTGTATCACAAAATTGCAATAGTGATGACCAGACCCTTATTTGAAAGATATTAGTGATAAAGTCTGAAAAAACAGGGTTTTGGGATTACTACATATTTAAAACTGATGCAATCTGCATTCCCTTCATTGTAGGCCATAGCATATTGTCTATATCTATATTGAATTTCTTTTTTAATAGTTCTTAAGAAATTATTTTGCCCTAAAAGGGATCTGGTTGGTACAAATTAGAGGTACAGCTTTATAGCCACCTATTAATAGATGCAGGCTAAGTAAACATAAGAAATAAAATGTAAGTACTCTATTTAGATGAGAGATACTCAAAGAAGCCATTAGCTGAGAAGTGTTAGACTAGAAGATACAGATTTTTTTTAAAGGTCGGTAGCAACTAGTCTTGAGACCTAGAGGTTCATGGGAAGCAGAAGAACTGATTGCCATTTTTATGGAAAAAGAAACTTTTAAAGGCAAACTTCTGGCATATGAATTATGAAACTGAAAATATTCACATGCTTTAGATTTTTTTTATTTTAGTAGATCTAGAATGAGGCCTGGAAATCTACATTTTTATACAGCTCCGCTTATGTCGCATGTTAAGTTCCCTGTAATAGAGTTTGAGGCAGATATTATGTAGGAGGTTTATCAGGGAGTGCTCTGGGGGATACTACCAGTTGGGGAGAGATGCATGCTTGGAGAAGAGGAAAAGGGGAACTTCAAAGCAGTTGTAATAGAAATGCCTCCTGATCCTAAGGAGCCCTGGAGATGGGGTGGTCATTGCGGAGGAGGACTTTGTACCATTGCATTGACCAACCATTGGATGCAGGGAAGGCGGTGGTGTGTGTGTGTGTGTGTGTGTGTGTGTGTGTGTGTGTCAGTGAGAGAGAGAGAGAGAGAGAGAGAGAGAGAGAGAGAGAGAGAGAGAGAAAACTTGAAAGAGGCAGCTCTCTTCAATACAGGGTAGTTCCCAGAGAGGGTCTAGCTATGCATAGTCACTAGTCAACACTCCTGGTCCCTAAGTTTGAGCATGTCAGTTCAAAAGGTGTTTCTGGACAGCACACAACAGAATTCACTACAACAGATGATTCTTTTGATTGAAAAATGATTGCTAAAGGGTTCCTGGGAATAAGTGTTTGGACTGTAGGGCAGACAAGGGAGCATTCATTTCTAAAACATATACTAAGTGCCTATTATGTACTTGAGATATAAACATAAAGAGAGAAGTTCTGTACATTCAAGGAGTTTCCCATCTAGCTGGAGGGAGGCATGTAAAGAAACAGTTAAAACATAATTACAACATAGGGGGTATATACAGGTTTCAAGATTTTAACAAAGCATTTGTTCACAAAACAATGTTCTATCCATGCTGCTTATTTTGATTTGGTAGATTATAGCTTCCAAATCTAAGAGTTAATTGAATTTTCTTTCTCTTCACAGATGTTTTCATGTCCTCTAATTTTTTATCACACTGTGATGAGGCAACCAGCGTCTTTACAAAACAAATACTCTGCTCTCCTGCAATAAAAAAAATTCTGAAAATTAAACCATCATTATGAAGTGCCAAATAGGATAAACTCTTGGCATATACATATACATTCTGATACCCTCTCCCAATTCTTCCAAATGAATGACTACAATCACACCATGTATATTTCTTCTATAAAATACATTAAATTATAGCTAAAACATTTACTACTCTTTTAGACCCTTTAAGAGCCTATAATTAAAGTGATTAGTGTTCCTACTATATGCATAAAATATTAATTGATTTTATCACAATATATTTCCTTTTCACATTTGTCTCGACTATTATTAATTTTCAGGGAACTTTCCTGCAGAAGCATATGAACATGATAACAAGCAAAAAACAAACAAACAAATGAAAAGGTACACACCAATGTAAGAAAGTTGAGAATTTTTGTCATCGATTAAGGGATTATTGCTGCATGCTAAATTCATAGCTCACCCAATTCAAATTTATGCGTCGAAAATATTACAAAAAATTACAAGTCATGGCCTTTAGGATTGCTTACTAAGTTATCAAAATGGTGAGAGGTAAATGTCAATGCACTGTTCTATACTAATTATTCACAAATTCCATTGATTGGTTTTTATGATCCTTATTTCATGACACCCTAGAATCATAAAACAGTAGTGGGTTCTTTAAAAGCCTGTTAGGATATTTCAAGGTCTCAGAAAACATCTTGGAATTTTTTTGTGAGCAAGAGACAAATAGCAGAGATGATTATATTTTGTTTTACTTATAAATTCCATAGAGACTCATTGATTTAGAGGATACTCTAGGATTTATCTGCTCCTGGGGCTTTTTAGTTTTGTGGTAATGAACTTTTCACTTAAAAGAGAAACATGGGTGAAGTGGGAAAGGTTTAAATTTGTGTATATACTTATTTATACACATATATACATTGACAAATGATGTTGGTGCAGTTTGCTTTCAGCAGTCTATTTTAGGTAAAGGTCAGAAATAACAGTATTGACATAAGTAAATACTGAGGTAGAAGTTGGTAATGAAAAATTTTAAAACAAACAAACAGTGTTCTTTTTCTACTTTGTGCTACTTTGCTGAAAGGTCATATTAAAAATAAGTGTATTATGCTTCTACCTTTAGAAATAACATGTATTATACAAATTCACATGTAGGTCTTACTTGCTTTGGCGAATACTTACAAATGAGAGTGTAATTTCAAAAGAGAAGAACATGATGATATTGGACAAAATACCGTAGCATTATAAAAATATACCATTGGAAAGTAATTGGTAATTTTATAGAATTTACTTAGAGTCTATTTAGAGATTCTTCTCTCTAAATATACCACTGGATGTAATCAGGCTTTTGCTGATCTCCAGTGTAGACCGATTTGGAGAACTTGGTCTTCTCCAATACTCTCTTCTTATCAATGAGGTAGAAGGTCCACAAAATGTGTTGTTTTTTTTCTAGAGAGTTTTCTTTTTTTGTGTTTATTTATGCCCAATCTTTTTCTAAAATATATTTAAGGCACTCTATCAGAATTTATACCATATAAGAAGATAATATAAATACAGAAATCAGGACAACAGAAAGTAAGCTTTGAAAATGAAGAAAGAGGTTGGAGTGAAGTTAGTATAAATTTTTTTGAAACTCTGTTTATTTGCTGAACAAAGGCCACAAATTTGCCTAAATATTCTCATATTTTATTCTAAGAAAAACACAGCTATGTTTTCTGTGTTAAAGTAAAATCAAACCAGTTACTCTGTGGGAGCCCAACTCTTCCTCTATGTGACCAGAGACAATTTTCTCTTTTGTCATCAGAAAGAAACCCTCTGGAGTAATGAAGCTGTATCTTTTAATGTCTCTTGAGTTCTTAGATGTTTTCAGGTGGAAGAGAGCAATACAGTGAAAACCAGTTTTACTAGAAGAAGAAAAGCAATCAATCCAGGAACAACATTCCTGTGGTTAGATTAATCCTAAACTGAATTTCAGATTATTCAGGGATGGAGATCTGCATAGACTTTAGGCAAGTGTCAGTAATTCCAATTTCTTTAAGAGTGATCATTGTTGAGGAAGCAGTGAAATCAAGTTTATGTTCTCTGTGCTTCCTGACAAATGCCTGTAGCACATCACTTCTGTGTTGTCTGCAGGTTTGGACCCACATGCCTTTGTTATTTCATAAATTGGGGACACCAATGACATACAGAGATGGAAAGTTTAATGAGGACCACTCACTCTTTCAGTCACATACACACACACTTATACAGATGATTATATTGATATGCATATACACATACATACATACATGTACTTAAGAATTTATGGTTTAATATGGTGTTTCAAATCAGTGGGGAAAGATAAGTTGACTAACAAATGGACTTGAAGCAATTTGCTATCAATTTGTCTAGAGATAGTTATATTCCTATCTTATAAAATATAAAAAATATAGATGGGCTAAGTATTCATGTAATACAATTATAAAAGTTTAGATTAAAATATAGAATATTTTTATAATCTTGCAAAGGGAAAAGATTCTCGACCAACCATGAAATCCATGAAAAATGTGAAATATTAATGTAAAAACAGTAAGAAGTAATGAAACAAACTTTGGTAAGGCACAAACTATAGTAAACACTTAAAAGTCATTATAAATAAAGTTAAAAGATGTTACAGATTTGAAAATTATACTTTAAACACATTAGACAAAAAGTTTCTGTGATTTTTAAAGAATGTCAACATATTAACATGGGGAAAATAAAATGGAAAAATCAATAAAAGCCATTTTTTTCCTCTTTGAATTCAAAGAATTTGTACCCATTATTTTTCTCTTTCGAGGGGGTAGCACTTTTCACAAACTTTAATGAATTCTACTAACTGCTAGGAAAGATATAGAGAAACAGGACTCATATTTCTGGAATGCAATTTGGCAATATCTTGAAACTTTAACATTACATATGTGCTGACCTAGCAACTGTTCATACAGAAATCACACCTAAAAATATACTAGAGATAGAGACAAGGATATATATATTCAAAGGGTATTTATTGTGACATTATTCTTATACCAACTTTCTGGGGAAAGCCCACAAGTCCAACAATAAAGCAATGTTTAAATAATGATTTTAGTAACTCAAGAAGATATTGTAAGATTGTGTTTTTAAAGGCTAATGACAGGAAAATTCATGCCATAAAGTAAAATGAAAAAAGTAAGATACAAAATTACATAATATATATACATTTTGCAAAAATATATATATGTTATGTATATTTTATACATGCAAACTATACCCAGAGAGAAGTAAATGTCTCTATCATAAATATAAATTAATAGTATTTGGATTCATACAGGATATCTCTATTTTTTGAAATATATTTTTCAACCATTTTGGAATTTTCATCAATAAGCATGTATCAATAGTATAATTTGAAAAATATTGAAACAAAAAATAACCCAATCAACTTACATATAGTGAATAAACCTATTTTCCAATGGGAGAAAAGCATTAGAATGTTTAAGGAAATTCTTACCTTAAATGTAGTTTGAAACTTTTAAGGCTCATCATCAAAATACAACTGCAATATTAAATACAATGAAGGTTTTAACAACCAGCATAATAGCCATGGTCCTGTTTGAACTAGAATTTTATCACATTTTTAAGACGTGCACCTATCTTACCCTGCGGCTATGATACCTCTCTCATAGAACTGCTTAAAGACTCAGTCTGGACTCAGTCATCTAGAACTTGGTAGGTGCTCAGTGATTTCAATTCTTTACCTTCTTTATCCTCTTCCTCTAAACACAGAGACCAGATATAAAAAAGTTCTTTATTGTTTTTTCCCCCCTCATACTTTTAAGTTTTCCTACACAAAACGAATGCTCTGGTGATGGGAGCAGAGTGAGACAGCCAGAGTAACCACTCAGGAACCCTTTCTCACTCCTCTCCAGGATGAAGTTCAGGAGATCATTTCAATTCATTGACTGGCTGTTGACAGCTGTCACTGTTGTGACTGGCCAATAACCTTGTCATACCAGTTACTTGACATAGCCCTTGCTTGTAACTCTGGTTTGGACACTTCACTCGTTTAAATTCAATCCTATTCACAGAGGCAAATCAACACACATTCCCACAGCTTCAACACCTAAAATCCTGGGCTAGTTATCCTAACATCCACCCCAGATTCTGAAAACCCAAACAAATGGAGAATAGGTTATCAGTTGCCTCTATTTTAATCTTCTTTAAACCCTCTATGAATCCTTATGAAATCCAGTGACTGCAGGCATAAAACAGTATATCATGGGGATGTAATGTACAGCATAGGAAATATATTACTAATAGCATGTTAACTTTGTATTGTGGCAGGTGATTACTAGACTTATCATGGTGATCACTGCATAGGGTGCACAAATGTCAAGTTGCTATGTTGTGCACATGAAATGAATATAACATACGTCAACTATAATTTAAAAAATAAATTAATTAAAACCAAACAAAAACAGTACCCTGCCTCACCTAGAATAAGATTGAAGCATCATACAGATATGTGCTTTGAAATCTGGCCACATTCTTTTCTCAGAGGCTGGTGTTCTGGGTAGTAAACTGGTTGTGCCTCTGAAGATTGAACTTTCTGCAATTTGATTCCTGACCCTTGGGAAGATTTTGAGGCATCACAACCCTTGCCCACTTCCTTCCTACTCCCATCTCCAGAAAAGCCTCGGCTAATCTCTGGGGCAGGGATGCAGCCAATGAAAGGATGGATGTGAAGTCTTGCCTGGTTGCATGGTAAACCTAGTTGCCACCTCCATGCCATACTCCCCTACCCTCCCCAAGCCCTCTTGGTAAGAGTGCACCCATCTGACTCCCCTGCCAGCCTTCCAGATAATGAGAACTTTCCTAAGGGAGAACAGGCTGGCTTTGGCAGATGTGAGCTTTTTCCTTCAGACTTATATTTCTGCACAGGCTACAAAAATCACTTGTTTGTGTTGCTGGATGACTTTTGTGTTGGGCCAGGTGACTTTCAAGATCTTCTTACACAACGAGAATCTAACATTTCCTCTTTCTCTAGCCTTTTTCCAACCTTAGCACCACTTTAAATAAAATGAAGATGATGATGAAAATTTTGCTTGGGGTTTACCAGTCTTGTGCTATGGAGTCATGAAATAGTTGACTGACGCCGCTTACTTGGAGTTAGGCCCTTTTGAAGAACTCAAGAAACAAGAAACTTTTGCTATTCCCCTGAGGCTAGACTGTCTAAAAGAAGATGTTCTGTGACAACAGGAAAGAGAAAAGTACAGCATCGATGTACTGATCTGCTGCTGGAGAAAGACTTTAAATTAAAAGTACTGAAGCATAGTTCATATTCGGTCAAAGGAGTGAGTCAGTATCCCACCCTCTCTTGGTTGTCTGAGATAAAGTAATGACCACATTTACTGTAATTCCTTTAAGTTTTTTGAAGTCAATGACGCATACATAGAAAATAATTATATGCTAAAGGGTTTGATTACTAGAATTGTTAGATAATAGATTTCATTTCTTTTTAAAAATGGCAGCTTTACTTTCCAAAACCGTATTATATATTTTAGGAATTAAAAAGTTCTTCTTCAATCTATAACTTCAAAACCTGCTGAAATAATGATTACATATTCAAAATACTGTTCTATCCAGTTTTCTATGAAAGTTACTGCAATTATGATGATAGAGGTTGATAAGTGTGTCTATTCACAGATGCTGATTAGGCCTAGTTTTGTGGTGTGGGGAAAAAAAAATCCTGCCTTAGATACACACCCTCCTCTTCTTTCCTTTCATTTTAAGGATCCCTGACCCCATTTCCATTTCTTTCTGTTGCTCTTCCTCTTTCCTGCTCCTAGCCAATCCTATTTTTGCTGAAAGGATCCAGTGAATGTTAACAAATCTGTGATGCCAGTGGAGGTTTCTTGAGAAAGTTGACAATGGCCTTCCAGAGACAATGCACTGAACCAATCTATTTCTACATTTTTGTGGGGAAATTTTTCAGGTCAATGCTCAGGGACTGAGAACGGTGTAGGACAGTGATGACGAACCTTTTGAGCTCGGCATGTCAGCATTTTGAAAAACCCTAACTTAACTCTGGTGCCGTGTCACGTATAGAAATTTTTTGATATTTGCAATCATAGTAAAACAAAGATTTGTATTTTTGAAATTTATTTTATATATTTAAATGTCATTTAAAGAAGAAAATTCAACCAAAAAAATGAGTTCGCGTGTCACCTCTGACACCTGTGTCATAGGTTCGCCATCACTGGTGTAGGACAATAATGTTTACATAAACTTTAAACTCACAGTGTATAATGTGCTTTGTCCACCCAGCCTTCACACACCCACTGCTTATTCCTAAAAAATTTTTTTCTAAGCCCATAGTGGTTTATGACAAATTGTATGTTTGCAGGTTTGGAGTCTAAAGAAGAGGAGGTTTATTTAAGGGGCGTATTTATTGCTGGTGAAAGCTATACTTACTATGCTAATTGAAACTTAAATTAGAGCTTTACCTTTATAACAAAAATCCATTGGCTTCCCTTGGTATCAAATGGTCAGAATTTAGAGTACACACATTTCTATTTTTGTATCTGGACAATATGATTACACATGATTACACAGATGACAAAAATGTTATACTTTAATCTGTAAATGGGACATCAGTAAAATCAGGAGTGGTCCTTTGTTTTTTGTTGAGTGCTTTTGTATGTTTAGTTTTTTGTGGTACACCCTGTAGTTATAATTAGGTGATATAAATCTGTTCATTTGTGTATAAATTATTTTCCTTTTAATTCTGTAACTTAGCATTATGAAGGAACTGGCCTCCCTCCCATCCATTACCTTTCTATTCCCCCAAATGGCACCTCTAATTTTCCAGTTGGTCAGGTTCAAAACTTTGGAGCCATTTAACTTTTCTTCTCTCACATTTCACATCTAATTCACAAGGAACTAACTAAATTTGGCCACTTCTGACCTGAATTGCTACCATCTACCAACTTTTGCCTAGATTGTTAGAATAATCAGATATCTGACCCTTTGGCGCCTTTACACACTATACTCATTAGCCAGAGTAAGCCTTCTAAACTATATTCAAATTATGTAACTCTGCTGAAACCTTCCAGTGACTTCCGACTTCACTCAGTGTAAATTTCCAAGGTTCTAACCATGACCTCATCTGGCCTCTTGTTACCTTCAGGCCTCATTTCCTACCACTCTTCCCAGCTGACTCTGCTGCAAACACCAGGTCTTCTTTCCTTATTTTAAGTGCCCCAGGGCCTTTTCTCTAACTTCTTTCTGTGCCAGGAATGAAGTTCTTTTGGCTACTGCAAGGCTTAACCCCTTACTTTATGTATATTTCTGTTCAAACAACACCTCTCAGTGGGGCCTTCCTTGACTACTCTTCATGAGCTAGAATCCACATGGCACACCTGCCAGTCCCTATTCCCCTAACCTGCTCTATCCTGTGAGCTCCATCATAGTAAGGATGTTCTGATCCCCAATACCTAGAACAGGGACTGCTGCATTGTCGCTGTTTCACAATTATTTTTTGAATGAATTAATGTTTTATTTTTTTTGTCATTGGGTAGTAGACCAAACCTTGTACAGGTAGCCAAAAAAGCCTACTTCCCATTTAGAACTGCCACGGACTAGATATATTTCCCATTACAGGTGCTTAACTTCTCTGAGTCTCAGATTCCTCAAGAATTGAAAATAGTAGGTTGATTAGATCACTTCAAAGGCTTCCCTTGCTCTTAAAAAACATTCTATAATAAGTAAACACTTATAATCCCATTTATAGATTTGTCGTACATTTTTCATGCAAGGCCAGTTCTCATTAATTTAAGACTCATGTAGATGAACAATGGTAGCCACTTGTGTGACCTATAAGCTCCTCCTCCCACAATATCACTCTGTTATACTGTCCCTAGTTCTTTTCTGTTAATTCTTTACCTCTTAGCTCATTGTGAATAAAATGTGAAACATTTACACTAGTTTGGACAGATACTTAGTTTTGGTCCTGCCTCTTCCTATGGCCAAAGTCGCTGATTATAAAACTCTTCCCCTCCAAGCTAGGATTGGTCCACAGAATCCTCTCAGTCTTCTAGGGAAGACAAACCACAGTGGAAAACAGAGGTATAGCAATCTGTTTTTAACTTCAATTTTAGGGTATCTGTGAGTTTAGAAATGGGATAGGGCAAAGGGGACTCAATACACTTTCTCCAACTTTTTTTCTTGGTTCCCTCTTATTCATCCTTCTGAGCTCAATGTAGATGCCACTTCTGGGGGATTTCCTCTTAATCCAGGACTGTGTTAGGTGCCTTTTCTTGTGTTATTACATAGGCCCCCCTTTTTTCTCAATGATTGCATTCATATGGTAGTTTCTTTTATTTTAACTTATCTGCATTACCCACCAGACTATGTTCTCTAGAGGTTCAGACCATGTCTTCACCATTGTACACCTAGAACTGAGAACTGGGCCTGACACTTACTAGGGACACAATAAATATTTGCTTAATGAATAATTGAATAAATGAATAAATGACTCCTATGACATAATTATTGGCACTATTGGCCTATTTGTTTCTCTTGGGTAAGATTATCATTCATATATGCTAAAAATGTGTCTTTCTCTTGGTTAAATCACTTACCAGAGAATGTTTAGGTTAAATCACTTTTTTTTAAAAAAAAAAGAATAACTGGAATAGCAGGAAGCTATGTGATTTAAACCAATTTGATAGATTAGTTCCTAGTGCCTTGGAGAAACATTTCCTTAAAGTTGGTTTTATGGAATCTAGTACCCTGAGACCCTGAGGTTGGATTAAAATGGGTTCCATGGTTCAATTTGTTTGGAAAACACTGCTCACTGGCCTTTCCTTTTGGAATTTTGTCTCAGACTTCAGCCTTTAGATATATTGAGTCATTCAGCAAAGAATTCTGTTTAATTTTTTAAGCCAGAATTTCTCAATTCTTTCCATCCTAAGAATAAATATTCAACATTGTATGTAAACATCCTACTGAACTGCTGTTCCCTGGGACATGGTTTAGGAAATCGAGATGTATGCACATAGGGGTCACTGAATAGCTTTAAATTTAAGAGTGGCAGACATGTGGCAGTGAGCAGGGAGGATTTGAAAGGGGTGAAATCAGGGGAAAGGCTGTTGCAGAAATCTTGGTGGAAGAGGATGACGTCTATACCAACAATCTTGTAGTGCCTATGAGGAGTAAAAGTATTTGTATACAAAATTATTCTTAATATGGAGTATTCTCTTATGAGAGTAACTGAGGTGGTTAGGGAATCAGGGCTCTGCAATGCCTTTTTAAAATTTCATTTTCAAGCTAGCATGGTTCCTTAAATAGCTGTGTCCATCACTACTTAATGCATGTATAATGCCTTGCTCTATGTATAATCGTGTTACAAATCAAGGTATTTACAGCCAACTCTAATTTATTATTCTAAAAACGTATTGATTTTTTGAACTAGGTTTTTTTGAACTGTTTATAATAACTTACAAATGCCTCTATTTTTACAGGTCTTTTCCTGATAAATGTGTGTGTTATACACGTGTATTTTCTTGAGATGCCGTAACAAAGTACCACACACTGAGTGGCTAAAAACAACAAAAATGTACTCCCTCACAGTTCAGGAGGCTAGAGGTCTGAAATGGAGGTGTCAGCAGAGCCATGCTCCCTCTGAGACTCTGAATAGAGTCCTTGCTTGCCTCTCCCTAGCTTCTCAGCTGGGCGATCAACACTTGGTATTCCTTCACTTGCAGCTGCATCACTCCTCTCTACCTGTCATCAGGCGGCGTTCTCCCCGTGTCTCTCTGTCTCTAAATTTCCCTCTTTTTATAAGGACACTTGTCTCATTGGATTAAGTGTCCCCTATACTCCAGTATGACCTCATCTTAACTAATTACATCTGCAGTGGCTATTTCCCCAATAAGGTCAGATCCCATTCTGAGGTACTAGGTGTTAGGACTTCAACATATTCCTTTTGGGGACACAACTCAACACATGAAAGTGTGTGTGTGTGTGTGTGTGTGTGTGTGTGTGTGTGTGTGTGAGAGAGAGAGAGAGAGAGAGAGAGAGAGAGATGACAACATATATACAAAGAAGTTTGTCTTCCCAATTTTACTGATGCCTGGTTTCATAAAATTACCTTCCTCTATAAAAATGGATAATAAAGCCAGTTCTGATAAGGCATTAGAATTGGTCATGGCTGCTCTTCACGCTATAAACCAATTACTTGCTACCCAGATCTTTTCATTCATAACATATTATCTCACATTGGAGTTTGGAATGTGAAACTGATTTTTTAAAAAGGTGATTCTGATTAATGTATTCTTCTTGGTCTAGCATTCCTTTATATTTTATACTTTAGCTCCCCTCCCTTTTCTTGATCTACATATATTTTCTCTCAGGTTATTTCACTAAACTCTTCTAAACTAATTTTGTTGCTTTTTTGTTGGTGGGAGGCTAGGCAGGGTGGCCTTTTTGAGAGCCAAGCTGTACTGACTTTTCCAGGTTCATAAATATTAATAATGTGTTACTATGCCTCTGTATGCAAAAATATTGTGGAGATGGTACAAAAAAAGTCATTTTATGATTTCAGGGAGACCTGAAATAGCATAAAAAGGGGGGTAATGACATTTGGGGGAGCATAATATCTAAATCTTAATATTCTACACTGCTTACTAAGAATAAGAATTTCTCTTCTTCTGATAATAATATTGCCAGTGGCATGAGTGTTTCCTTTTTTAATTTGCACTTTACTTCTGATAACTATTTTTTTTCTTTATAAGACAGTTATAAAAGAACAGAAGCTAGCTGGTATTTTGAATAAAAGGGTTGGGATTGTGTAGGGCAGAGTTGTTGCTCAGCTTGCCTGAGTCTTTTGATGAAAATTTCAATTTAGAAGAAAAAGACTTGGACACTTGCTTTCTAAGAGACTCAGTGGGTCCAGGCTATCATTCTTAAGAAATGAATTGAACCTTCTTAGTAGCATCTCATAAAATATTTAGTTAGCTATAAATGTTTAAGGCTGTTGCAGCTGAAATCATTTGCCTTCTGGGGAAAAATGAGGCTGTTTCCTTGTGTTTTGTTTTCTCTTCTTTCTATTTTTTTATATATTAGGCAAGTAAACCTTCTTACCTAACTATGCCACTAAAAGGTTTAGATGAACAGATCAGACCCCCACATATGGCTAGATAGAAGTGTCTGAGACGCCTGTTTTTTATTTAAGGGTATGTCTTATTGTTATTATTATTATTATTTGGTTTATCCTCACCCAACGATATTTTTCCACTGATTTTTTGGGTGGAAGGGAGAGGGAGAAACATTGATGTGAGAGAGACACATCGATTGGTTGCCTCCTGCATGCACCCCGACCAGGGCCGGGGAACCTTTAACCAAGGTATGTGTCCTTGACTGGAATTGAACCTGGGACCCTTCAGTCTGTGGGCCAATGCTCTATCACTGAGCAAAACTGGCTAGGGCTATTGTTATTTTTGATTATACATATTTTACTTTACTTTGGGATGCTAATATTAATTTTATGTGTATCTTTTATATATATATATATATATTTTATTGATTTCAGAGAGGAAGGGAAAGGGAGAGAGAGAGAGAGAGAGAGAGAGAGAGAGAGAGAGAGAGAGAAATCAATGATGAGAGAGAGTCATTGATTGGCTGCCTCCTGCACATCCCCTACTGGAGATCAAGACTGAAACCAAGGCATGTGCCCTTACCTGGAACTAAACCTCCCGGTTCAACCGCTGAGCCACATTATTCAGATTGTAGTTTTTATTTTCTAAAGGGAATCATTAAGCAAAACGTTTGTTGTCTTGTATTACAAGTAATTAGAGAAATATCTTGGTTGATACTCAGGCAAGAACTAAAAATAGAGTTCAGTGTTGTTCTCTGTAATTTTTATTGTTCTTAAGTAGAAAAAATATAGTAGGCAAGCAATAAAGCCAACTGCCAGAGACTTCTTTCAGTACTAACAAAAACTGCCAAGGTTGCCAATCTGCAAATAATACTTCCCTCTCAAGGGGGTAATTTATAATTGGGTATGTGTGTGTGCATGTGTGTGTATGCATTTGTGTTTGTATGTCTATGCATGTGTGTGTGTATGTGTGTTTGTGTGTGTGTGTGTGTGTGAGAGATGTGAGAGAGAGAGAGAGAGAGAGAGAGAGAGAGAGAGAGAGACAGAGAGAGAGAGAACCTTGAAGTTAGCAAGTGTAAGAGGGAGAATAGTAGATGAGGTCAGAGGCAGAGGACTGGAAACCACTTAGAAACCTGTTGCAGAAGTTCAATTGGCTGATACTGACTTGGACGACAGTGATGGCAGTGGAGGGGATGAAAATAGCCATATTCCAGTTGGTTGAGGAATGAGAGGAAAAAGGAGGTGTCATGGATGACTTCAATGATTCTGGCTTGAGCAACTGGAAGAATAGACTTTTATTTTACAGATATGGGAAGTCTGGAGGAAGATCAGGTTTGGAAGAATTTCCTCCAACTCTTTCCCTTGCCTATTTTTCTCTGACCATACTGTTTTTTCTAGTTTTGTAGAGCACAGTAGTTATGCTCCCACCTCTCACAATCTTTGCATTTTCTCTTCCTTAGGCCTGGAAGGTTCTTGTCTCAGATATGTACTTGGGTCTCTTTCTCAATTCCATCAGAACTCTGTTCAGATGTGACTTTCTCAGAGAGGCTATCCAACCATACTTTACATCACCTGCCTCCACTTTCCACTACCACCTTCTATTGCTTATGTGGGAGATTTCATGGTTGAAGCCTGTACTTCCACCTAAGTGCCAGTGACCAGAACTCAGTAACTCTCTTAACTGGGAATGAGTATGGCAAATGTTATCAGGCTGTGTGTACAAAAGAACAAGGGGCAAGTTTTATATAGCTAGCCAGTCAGTCTCTGCTGCATTTCATTTGTCTAGTTAAGTCATCTGTTTACATTTTCCTCCTGCACATGGAACCCACTCACCAAGGGAGACAATCCAAAGTCCCATCATTGCATTGAGCTAAAGAACAGTCTCTCCAGGTAATACCCTCCCCATCAGCATTAGATGTGACTTCTTATATTCTTGCAGTTTCTGCTTTAAAAAGGCTGTCTAGTTGTCTCCCTCCTACATCTTCTCTTACCTTAATATACAGTGGGAATAGAGTGATAGAGTAACTACAATAAAAATGCTCATTTGGAAAAGGAAGAGTGCTATTCATTGGTACATGGCAAGAATAATAGCCTGCTGGAGGGCGGGGGTCTCTTTCATCATTTTTCTTCTTGGTTACACACTCTCTATCCCTTGTGCACAGAATCATGCCTATTGTCTGATTGTATGACATCATAGAGTTAAATGAATTAATGTATGCACTATGCCCTGTGCATAGTAAAAGCTACATAATAGTTAGCTGCTATTATTATTACTACTACTAGAGGCCTGGAGCACAAAATTCATGCACTGGGGGGGCGGGGTCCCTCAGCCCGGCCTGCACCCTCTTGCAGTCCGGGTCCCCTTGGGGAATGTCCTAAGCCGGAAGTCAGACATTTCTCTTGCAATCTGGGATCCCTTGCTCCTTCCTTCCTGCCTGCTTGCTCCTTACCACTTAGCTCGCTGCTCCTTAGCACTGCCAGAGGTGGGAGAGGCTCCTGCCACTGCCGCTGCACTCTCCAGCTGTGAGCCCGGCTTCTGGCTGGGCTATGCTCCCCCAGTGGGATTGCACTGACCACCAGGGTGCAGCTCCTGCATTGAGTGTCTACCCCTGGTGGTCAGTGCGCATCATAGCGACCAGTTGTTCCAGTCATTCTGCCATAAGGGTCGCTTAGGCTTTTATTATACAGATTATTATTATATCACAACAAACATAAGTGCCAAATTTCATGGGGTTTGGCTGAAATTATATAGACTTAGTGTGTTAAGACTAGTTATTATTGTGATCACAAGTTTTAAGTGGTAGTTTTTTTCTATCTGTTGTTTGATATATATCCATGTGTGTGCATGTAGGAAATATTATTGCTTAATAAATGCATTTTTGTAAACAAAAATTTATAGGCCAAATATGGGACATCTTGCTTTAAAGCACCAGCAGACACTTTCTGTAACTATAGCACAAAAAAATCTACAGTTTTTCATCGTCCACAAATGATAAAATTTTTAGCAAAACTACTGAGAATTATTCTTTATGTGACTTCTAAACTTTATGCTTTCATAGAAACATCATAATCTTTGTAAAACTGGTGCACCTTGGACAAAGGTTTTTTTCAGAGCCAAGGAATAGTATTAAAGAAGACTGCCATTGCCCTAGCCAGTTTGGCTCAGTGGCTAGAGCATTGGCCTATGGCCTTAAGGGTTCTGGGTTCGATTCTGGTCAAGGGCACATGCCCGGGTTGCGGGCTCGGTCCCCAGTAGGAGGTGTACAAACGGAAGCCAATCAATGATTCCCTCTCATCATTGATGTTTCTATCTCTCTCTCTCTCTCTCCCTTCTTCTCTGAAGTCAATAAAAATATATTTAAAAAGAAGACTGCTGCCTACTTAGCATTAAATTCATGCATTCACTTTGTAAACATGCAAATTTAGTAGAAGAGACAGATTACAGCTTAGACATTTTAAAAAATGTTTTTATGTTCTGACCGGGAATTGAACCAGTGACCTCTTGGTTCCTGGGTCAACACTCAACTACTGAGCCACACTGGCTGGGCACAGTTTAGAAATTTTTAAAAGATTTTGCCAAGATTTCTTTAAGCTTTGGTTATTTATTGTTGGTAATCCCAGTTATTCACAGGGATTACTGTGCAGGTGTTATCAAAGGTTCTGTAATGACATTCTGAGCCTCTGTCCTGAGCTCTATCTTCATATGAAGAATGTGCAGCCCGCTACGTGTTGCTTGTCCTGATCCTGATCTAGAATTAATGGAGAGATCCTCAATCTATAGCCCAGCATCTATGGCTAGAGACAAGAAACATTGGATGTCTTTTCTTTGCCAAACACTGTGCCAGTCACTTTCATAAGCATTTTGTGGAATTTATTTCTCCCTCTAAAATATCTTGGCCACCTTCTCAATCTTTTGGCTTCCCTTGGGTTCTCTATCCTCACTAGTATAGTTGGTCACAAATTCATTGACCTGCACCCACCTAGATAACAGGTTTACTTTCAGCTTGTTCTGATTGGCTCAATTTCCTGGGGGTTTATCCCTGTTTCTGTTGTCCCTGGAGGTGGGCTTACCATGAAGTTAATGACTTGAAGCTTCAGGGTCCCTTACTTCCATGGACCGCTTCCAAGCCCTTGGATTTTGAGTATTGTATAAAGTGGTCCCCACTTAGCTTGGTACTGTGGTAACCAAAACTCACACATGTC
The DNA here is from genome assembly GCF_000147115.1 of Myotis lucifugus. Lineage (NCBI taxonomy): Eukaryota > Metazoa > Chordata > Mammalia > Chiroptera > Vespertilionidae > Myotis > Myotis lucifugus. The sequence goes on from NW_005871074.1 coordinate 3,407,252, forward strand.
GAACTGTGTCCTTGCTTTGCACAGCTGTGTTATGCCACACTGAATATGTCACAGTCATTTTTAGTATTTTCTGAAGTCCTTTTCCTTGTAAAACAAAAGAAGAAGAAAAAAACCACAACAAATATTGAACCTAACTGTTTTTATTCATTGAGTAAGTAGTGTTCTAAACCAAATTGGCTTTCTGGCTCTGTGGCATCATGGCTTAGCAACTATTCTTTGGAATTTTCCAAGTTCTAAAAAAATGGAAACCTAACACAACATATCTGAAATACAAATTTGGTGTTTTATAGTCAGAATGAAAGGAAAAGGATGGATTATGGCATCACTAACTTGATGAAATCTTAATGAATTGAATAAATGTTTATGGCAGAGTTGCTATTTACCATACTTTTCTGGAAACTGGGAAAAATGATAAAGAAAACTTTACCTGCAAGTAGTTTAAAGTTGAGAGAAAGGAGGCGTTAAAACCACATACTTTTATGTGATGACTTCAGGGATGTTTGAAAGCTGCTGAGCAGCTGGGGGTTGAGCCAGGCTGGAAGGATGAATAGAAGAATGGACATGCTTTTTTTCCAAGGAACATTCTGAGCCAACATATTTGATTTGAGGAAGCCTGATGAGTTCAAAGCACTTTATGTACTTAACATGCTGAAGGGCAGGATGTAGGTGGTGGCAGGGTGTGAAACTCAGTGTTCAGATGTGGGTGATGTGATTTGCAAATCTAATTACAAAGCTGTATAAACCATTATGTCGGACAAGTTTAAGGGATGGCAGGACTTAGAGGAGACATCCCACTGTTTCCTGTGCTGAGCCTGAGTGGAACAGACCACCTTATCCAAAAAATGTGAGACTGTTTAACATGATGGAAACATCATCATCTTGAACCTGAGACACAGCCAGGCTGGAATCCTGGCTCTGTCATTCATTAGCTGAGATCTTTTGGAGAATTGACTCACTGTTTGTTTATGCATAAATTGAGACTGTGATGAGATCTACCTCACATGCTTGCTGTAAGCATGGGTTTACTCATACTTACCTAGCATATGGTAGGTACTTAGTAAATGGCATTATTATTATCCTGTATAATAAAAGGCTAATATGCAAATCGACTGAACAATGGAAGGACCAGTTGCTATGACATGCACTGACCACCAGGGGACAGATGCTCAATGCAGGAGCTGGCCCCTAGTGGTCAGTGAGCTCCCACAGGGGGAGCGCTGCTCAGCTAGAAGCCTCCTTGGCAGCACTGAGGATGTCTGACTGTCGGACATCCCCAGAGGGCTCCAGACTGCGAAAGGGCATAGGCCTGGCTGAGGGACCCCCCACCCCTACCCCTCCTGTTCAAATTTCATGCACCGGGCCGCTAGTTACCAGATAAAGGGGAAGAAGTCAAAAGAAAAGAGAAGGATTTTAAATCATCATGGGAGCTGGAGGTTATTTGAAAGGTAAATTTCCATTAGTTGACATAGCATCAGGGGATTACAAGAGATAGCCAGAGAGGGGAGAGGACCACGCTAGGACACTGTGTCCGCCTCTCTGGACAATAATCATTTTGGTTGCAATTCTGTATTCTGTGTACTTTGACAAATCAGTGTAAATTTGGTTAAGCCCTGCAGGAGATTTTTTCCCCCTTAAACTAACTCTTTTTAGTTGGCACAACAGCTAAATGTGTAGGAGGAAAAGCGGAGAACAGAAAATGCAATCTTTTTTTTTTTCAGTTTAGGGAGAACAAAAACAGCCCTAGGAAAGTGTTTAAATGCATGTCCACCAAGTAGAACCAATCAGTGCAAACTTTTGTGGGAAAACACTGAAGTGGCTGAGGAAGCCTAGGCAGACTTGCAGTGCACATCCTGGTTTTCATTGAGAATATGTGAGCAACCCAGTTTTCTTAGTAATGTTTATTAAAATGAATGAATGGGATGAAATTGGCCAAGCAGACAAAAGAGTTCAAATTTAGGGGGGCTATTCATGCATTCAGTTCTTATTTAGTGTCTGCTACATGCAAGACACGGTGCAAGATGCTGAAAGCAATGCAAAGTAGAGATGTTCCCTACCATTGGTTTCTCCGAAGATACACCTTACAAATGCATTCTCTTGTAGAACAGGTAGGCTTGACCAAATAAATGTCAAAGTGCTGTGGGATTTCAGAAAAGAACTTTTTGGGCTTGTATATCAGCTCTGCTCACTGACAACATGCTTGTCAGATGAGTGAGTGATCACAGTCTCATATGGACTGCCAAATTGGGAAATGGAAAGTTTTTCATTATGTCCTTCTCCTCCTACTCCTCCTCAACCAATATTTCCTAAGGTGCCTGTTCTGTGTAATGTGGACACACAGTCTCCTTTCTTCTTCTGTCCTTCCCATTAATATTTTTTTCCTCTGATGTTTAGGAACTTCTGCCAGATAGAGGTATGTAAATAGTCACAAAAATATTTTTCTTCTAGTTTTTTTTTTTTTGGCGGGGGGAGGGGATTCATCTTGGCGATGTCAGTTATCCTTAATTAGGGCTCCATTTCACAAGCTGGAAACTGTATCAGTACAGACCTCACTGGAATATCTGGTTGTTTTGTTTAAGATGAACCTAGGAATATACTTGTTTCAAAACCACATGTAATCTTGAAATGAAGTTGTCTGGGTTTTTAGGGTTGAAGTATAGCCCAGGTTTCTAGCTGTAAGTGCGTAGTTATTATGTTAACTATAGATACCTTGTTAGTCTAAGGATGACTGGCGTTCTTGGGGTAATCAAGACAAAGATTAGCCA
>NW_005871074.1:3411451-3413680 GCF_000147115.1 Myotis lucifugus
TTAAAGATGGTGATTTGTAAAAAGAGGTGACACATAAGAACTAAATGATCAGAAAATAAATTATAAACCTCAAATACATTTAAAAATGGAACTGATTAGTAGAGAAAACTATTCCCCCTGATGGCTAAGGCTGCCACCACCTGTAAGTAAACTGAGAATTGTGTTTTCTCTTATCAAGAATGAGCTGCTGTATAGATCAGGACTTATTATAACAAATCACAAGTGATTTTCTAAAATTTTATGCTAAAATGAATGCTACTGTACCAAATGAACATTGCTTAATATTGTGTGTTTTTGCTTGATCATATCGTGATATGTGCAGACCTCTCCTAGCTTTCTTGTAATCTAGTGCCGTGGTCGGCAAACTGCGGCTCACGAGCCACATGCGGCTCTTTGGCCCCTTGAGGGTGGCTCTTCCTAAGCCTTAGGAGTACCCTAATTAAGGTAATAACAATGTACCTACCTATATAGTTTAAGTTTAAAAAATTTGGCTCTCAAAAGAAATTTCAATCATTGTACTGTTGATATTTGGCTCTGTTGACTAATGAGTTTGCCGACCACTGGTATCCTGCTCTCTCCCTCCCTTGTTCCCTGCGTGCTTACATAATTTGGCAGTGTCTCTTGTAGAAATTTGAAAATATGAACCTCCCATCATTGGAATTTATGTGTTCTACTAGAAACAGGCATAATAATTCAGAAGTGGAATTTATGGAAAAATCATGGCCACTCAATTACTAATCAAATTATTTTCCCATAGAGGTGGAAAGAAGGGGCCATTCTCTTTTTATTTCAATTCCCAAAGCATAGTTTACAGCAGCAATGTTCTAGGTCCTGCACAGTCATGGGGGCAGGGGGGTTGCAGGAGAGGAGACAATAACATTTGTTGAATGCTTACTATAGACATTTTCAAAACAATTTATTTTACTCTTCTTTATACCCCTTAGCCAGTTGTTTCTCTATAAATGTTGCACTTGAAAAAACTGAAATTCATAAAATTTTAAATAATTAGCCAAAATGCCTAGGTTGGGGGTGGGATGTGGAGGAGTAAAGGAACATTTCATTAAAGAAATGCACTGGTTACTAATTAAAAGATGAATATAAGTTACCTGAGTAAAGAGAGGGAGGGAACATTTGCAAAGAATCTGCAATGGGCTGATACTTAAAAATAAGAAAAGTGTGGCTAAAGGACAGTGTGAGGCAGTACTCAAGAGCTAAGATTGAGGATGGAAGGAGGGACTAGACCAGACAATGCTTTTATAACTTTTTTTTAAAGGAATTTAGCTTCATCCTAATATAAATGGGAAAGCCATGGAGAAGCTTTAATCGAGGGCTTTAATATGAACAGATGTGCTTTTTCAATACAATATTGAAAAGATGGCCAGTCAGTAATCTGGGTGAAATGTAATAATAGTGTAGATGGAGTGGTTCTGGAAGAAATGGAGACATGTAGACACTTTAGTGGTGAGAAGTAGAAATAATAGAATTTAATTGATAGGAAGATATGAGGAGATGGGGAAGAGAAACTTGTTTAAGGTGACACAGAGTCTGCATGATATAACAAGAAGGTGGTGCCATTGACAGAGATAGAGGACATCAAAGATGATCTGACTTTAAAAAATTGGATGCTTTGTTGCTTCGTTTATTTTTATTAGTGCTGGATTAGGAGTATGGATCGTGTCTTTGGTTTTGGACGTGTTGTATTTGCCACACCTGTAAAATGTAAAAAAATAAATGTGAGAAGGCAGTTGGACATGTGAATCTGGACTCTAGAAGAGAAATATAGGTTCACAAGTTTGGGGAGGGCCTGGTGAGACCACCTAGGGTGAAGAACTGGATGGTTAATAGCTATAGAAAGAAGAGTGAACCTGCAAGGAGAACCAGATAGGAGGGAAATGAGAAGGTTGTGCTTTTTAGAAGGCAAGGAAATTGAGGTTTCAAAATATCAAAAGGCATAAGTAGTATCAAATGCTATAAGAGGTCATCAGGAATGAAGAAGAAAATATTTTTCCTGGTTTTTAGTAATATGGAGGTTATAGGAGGTCCTAGAAAGAGTCAATTCAGAGGTGGAGGCAAGATGGGAAGGGATTGAAGAGTAAAGGTTGAATTAGAATATAGAGAAGTACAGACAACTCTTTTTAGCTATGAATAGAAGGAGGGAAGGGGGGGGGAGAGAGAGTCAGGGCTGGAGGAAAGCTAAATGAAGGAAGGAAGGGAAGAACAGAAGAATGT
>NW_005871074.1:3427464-3461146 GCF_000147115.1 Myotis lucifugus
AATTTTATCTATAATATACATATTAATTTATATATTTAAAATACCCTATTTATGTATATGTTTATATATAAATATGTGTATATATTGTTGTTATGTAATAAGTATAAATATAATAATATTCAATACATAGTATATTATATATAATACTAGAGGCCCGGTGCGTGAATTCATTCATGGGTGGGGTCCAGCCAGCCCACCCCGATGGGGGCTGATCAGGCCGGGCTGATCGGAGGGAGGGGCTGTGGGCAGTTGGTGGGCTGGCCCTGCCCCCAGTCGGGGTGGGGGGGCTGATCAGGGGCAGGGCTGGTGCGGGGGAGGGGCCTGGGGCAGTTGGCTAGCTGGCCCACCCCTTGGGCAAACTCCAGGTGGAACTCCCAGTCTAGGGGACAATTTGCATATTAGCCTTTTATTATATAGGATATATTTTATATCTTCATAATAATACATCATAGAACCTTCAGAAGGAGAATGATTTGTGGACCATTTTTTTGTATGTGACAGTTTTAAGTTACTAGTTTTTAAAAAACTACTTTTATTGAAAACAACCTGACTAAAAGACCGTCACAGAATTTTGAGACCCATTAAAATAAGGTATCAGAGAATAAACAAGTACACAGTATTATTATTATGTATTTTACACAATAAACACATGGCCCATTTTTTTTGTTCACAAAAGACTTGTCATTGTAGTTAACACTTATGTACAGAACTTTTTGCTTTCTAACATGGTGCCATGCTGATTATATGGGCCCTTCTTACAGGAATGGTTTTTGCAGTATGCATTATACAGTCCCTCCACATTCATTCTGAAGTTTATTGAGTGTCTGTTTTGTGCAAAGCATTGGGCATGATTTTGAGTTGATGAATATTTGATTATATTACCTTTTTTTGGTAGCTCTGTGGTGTTAGCATTTGTCTAGTTTTTAGGATCTGGCCTTTAATTTTAAAAGGAAGAAAACATAAACTCAAATTGGAAAGTAAAAGGGAAGAGACACTGGAGAAATTTTGATTTAAAGAGAAACTTAAATCAAAACTGAATGGCAGGAATCCTAGGACTCCATCATGGCTGAGTCCAGTTTTTCATGACACTGGAAAAAAAGGAAATTGCCTAGCCACTTGAACTTGAGCTCTTCCATGAGTAAGAGTTCACAGCTTGCAAGGATACCTGTTTCATAGCAAGACATCTCTAGCTGAAGCTGATCACTTGTTTTATGAACCATGCATCCACCTATTCTGAATTGCTAAAAGGTCACTTTCCAAGAGGCCATGGGTTCCAGGCCTTTGCCTCAGCTGGTCCACTTTCTTTGGCTCGTCAGGTATTAGTATCAAGGCTGCCACACTGAGATACATTTTTTATTGGAGTCAGAAAAAAAGAGGGCAGCATTACACAGAGTCAAGAGTTAAAGGTAAGGAAGTGGGAAATAGGCCACCAGAGCACATTTAAGGGTAAGGGAAGGGTGGTGCCAATGTTGAGGATGAGTGGTCCTTGAAGCAGGGGTGTGCAGAGATGGGAGTCTCCTCATTTGTAAATTACTAAGGGCCCCAATGGTAAAATAAGTTATAATAGGCTTCTCCTGTGACCAGACGGTTGAGGTTAGGGATCATTACTAAGAATGGAGTTTGGAGGTATCAATATTTTATGGATATTTAGAAAGGGAAACAAGAAAACAGACTGATGACAACTATACTGAAATATTTATGAAGTACTCAGGATCGTTATAACTTCTCTTTAGTGAGAAGCCACCAGGCCCTTGAGGAAAAGCTCTGGTGTGTTTATTTCCAGGGCACCAAAGCTCCAGAGATGTGCCTTTGTCAGGTATACTCAGGAGCAATGGGGAGAGAGAATCCCCAAGACATAAGTTGGCATCTGTTTAAAGGAGAGGAAGGCAGACTGTATTCTAGAGTCTTAAGGATAAAAATAAAATGGAACATGTGAGATCATCTTGGGAATAGAGAACAGCCCTTGGGGCTTGGCAGGAAGGTGGGGGTTACCTAGGTCACGTTCCTAGGGGACATTGTACTGTCTCTTTGACATGATCCTTCTCTCTGCCTTGAGTTTGAATGTTACATAGAAAAAAAACACACTTTTTTTTTAAAGCCAAAACAACTCTCAATACAAAATTATTTGTAGTTAAAAGTCTAATAAAAACCTGAATTCAAAATATTTGTAGCAGAAATATTCTCCCTGTTTTGTTACTTATCTTGGTAAAAGTCAAATTTCTGCAACTTTATGACTTGCTATTGAAATGTACTGAAAAAAAGGGGATATATTAAGTTATATGTTTTTAAAAACATAAAAAATAATTTTAGACTCAGGAGCTGTAATGTTACAGAGTTTTTTCTTGTACCTTTACCCATCTTCTCTCAATGGAATCTTATGTAATCGAACTACAATGATCAAAACCAGTAAATTAACATGACAAATTACTATTAATTAAACTAGATATGCTACTCAGATTTCACTAGTTTTTACATCCACCTTTATTTTGGGAAGGGGTTATAGTTTAATGTCATTTTATCACATGTATAGATTTCTATCACCACCACCACATTCAGGCTACAGAACTCTTCAATTACACCAATGACACTTTCCCCAGCTACTACTTTATAATCATGTCTCCCCCCAACTCTAATGCCTGACAACTGCTAATCTACATCACTATACATTTATCATTTGAAGGAGGTTATATAAGTACAAAGATACATGTACAACTTTTGGGATTGGCTTTTTTCACTCAGCATACATCCTGAGATCCACCCAAGTTGTCTGTTTCAGGGTTGAGTAGTATTTTATGGTATACTAGAGGCCCGTTGCACGAAGATTCGTGCAATAGGCCTTCCTTCCCCTGGCTGCTGGCACCAGTTTTCCTCTGGCACCTGGGACCCAGGCCTTTGGTCCGGCTGCAGCAGAGAAGCCAAGCCTCTTCAGTCTTCAGTTGTTTTCATTCTTCTCTCTGTGCCTGCATATGCAAATTAACCCGCCATCTTTGTTTGGTTAATTTGCATACTCATCCGGATTGGCTGGTTAATTTGCATACTCATCCTGATTAGCGGAGTGATGGCTAATTTACATATTTCTCTTTTATTAGTTTAGATATGTAACACAGTTCTTTTATCCATTCACTCCTTGAAATTCATTGGTTTTTGTCTCCCCCTGGCCCCCAAGTTTTAGCTGTTACTGAAGTTACATGTTTTTCTACTTGTATTCTGAGTGTATATCTATATCATTTGGTCTTAATCTATGTGGGATGAGTTACAAGAAGGATAAACAGCATATTGCCAGCTTTCCAAAGATCACTAGGATGTTTAGCTTTTAGATGAATAAAATATTATATCAATTTATTTTTGAATATGTAAGAATATGCTAAGAATTACAGGAAAATAGGTGATAATCACTATTAAAAAATGAGGAATCCTTAAGTTCTAAAAAACATACAAAGTCTTTAAAAGAATGATCTATGGCTACAGTTTCTTATCCTTTTTCCAGGTGGAGCCTGAGAGTAGATCTGAAATCACTTGGTACTCAGACTTTCTCTAATACTTGGCCTTCCTCCATCAAAGTTCCTCTCTCAGCACACTGGACAGAAAAATGCAAGCACAGTGCAAAAATAGGTGTGAACATTGCATTAATTTAGGTGCTTGTATGTTCTAGTAGTTATTCTGCTTTTTAGGGATATTTAGGTTGGGTGATAACCATTGTTAACATAAAAAACATTCAAACCTGTAAAGAATGTTTGTGAGTTTATTTGAGCCAAACTGTGGACAATTGCTGGGAAGCAGAATCTCATTGTATTGGGATAATGCTCCAGAGAATGGCAGTTTTTTACCTTGTTATACATTACAATCAAAGAAGGAGACTTAAGTGGGTTACATGAAATCCATTGGTGGTAGATTTGGGAGGCTGGAGAAAGCAAAGGGGGGAAACATCTGGGATTGGATAAAAAGTAAACTGATGGATACATATGTCTTTTACTTAGGTGGGTACAGGATAGTTAACAGTCAACAATTAACATGATAACAATAACAATGAAGGAATTGTGGTCTCCTTCCTGGCACCCACAGCATTTGGTTGTGGCCTGAGGGATCTGGAAAGGGAAAGTTACAAGTTGCCCAGACATTTGAAGGATATGTTATCTTAGATGCAAAAAGATAATAGGCTCAGTTAAGGTAAAGATTGACCTTTGTCAGGGAAGGTAAGGGCCTAGGATGTGATGACCCACAATAATTGCTTTTAGTTAAAGTTTTAGTTTCAGATCATCCTTTGAGGTTACTTTAGGTCTTTGAGTTTGTAAGACCACCATGCAGGCCTTCCCTGAGCTTGTCAGGTTAGCATGTGGCCCCTTTTTCATCTACATCATCTCAAGCCTGTCTAACAGTTACCCAATGGAATTATTCATGATTATACCACGTGGTTTCCAGATCATTCATATTTCATTTAATTTCCTGAGTTGTTATCCTATTTGTGAATGTTGCTACACATAATTAACTATATTTGGGTTAATTTTATCTTCAACATTGGGGAAACAATACACAGAATTATATATTATATATAATAAGTATATTATTACTAGAAGCCTGGTGCACGAAATTCATGCACGGGTACGGTCCCTAGGCCCAGCCCAGCCTCCACTGCCACCCACCCTTGGTTCCCCATTCCTGGGTGGTCAGTTTCTAATGGCCGGGGAAGGGACTGAGAGGTTGGCTGTTCCCACCCGCTCACCGTTCCTGCCCCTGCCGCAGGTCACCCTCTGTGTGGGGGGCCACTGGCGGGATGGGGGCCTTGACCTGGCGCCGCCCGCATACCCTGCCACCCAACCCCGGTTCCCCATTCTCCATCAAGTGATCTGAGCCTGCCAGCCAGGTAAAGGGACTGAAAGGTGGTCACTGCGCCTCATAGTGACTGGTCCAATGGTCGTTCTGATCATTCTGCTATTAGGGTCAATTTATATATTACCCTTTTATTATATAGGATATCTCTATTATAAAAGCCTAAGTGACTGGCTTACTGATCGACTGTCTGACCGGCAGCTATGACAAGCAATGACCACCAGGGGGCAGATGCTCAATGCAGGAGCTGCCGAGCTTCGGTGACTTGGCAACTGCAGTTCTCGGGTGACTCACCAGGAACCAGAGAGGAGGGAGCCCGATTCTGGGATGTGTCACCTGAGAACCACCCTCTCGCAATCCCAGACCCCGAGGTGGATGTCAGAGAGCTGGTTTCGGCCCAATCCCTGCAGGCCAGGCCAAGGAATTTGTGCACTGGGCTTCTAGTATTATCCTATATAATAAAAGGCTAATATGCAAATCGACCGAACAGCAGAATGACTGGCCACTATGACACGTACTGACCACCAGGGGGCAGACGCTCAACACAGGAGCTGCCCCCTGGTGGTCAGTGCGCTTCCACAGGGGGAGCACTGCTCATCCAGAAGCCAGGCTCACAGCAGTTTGATATTCCCTGAGGGGTCCTGGACTGCAAGAGGGTGCAGCCCAGGCTGAGGGACCACCTCCCCCCCCCACCCCCCCAGTGCATGAATGTTGTGCACCGGGCCTGTAGTATAATATAATATGCAGTACAGTGGAACCTCATTCCAGAAGGCTGTTCGAGATGCGATTTGTTCGAAAATGGAATAATTTTTGCCCATTAGAAATAATGTAAATTGAATTAATCTGTTCTAGTTCCCCAAATGATTCCATTTCAACTCTTCTTATATACAGTACATATCTAATATACTGTTTAATGTATAAATAAACACATCTTTTCTTAAATTTATAGCATCATCCCATACTAGCCTTAAAGGAATTTTTCATATATCACTGCCTAGAAAATGCTATCACCAGCTAATTGCTTTTTGTTTATCCAATCAACAACAGTTTTTCTACCTATTCAGTTGCCTGTGATTGCTGTTTTGTGAGCACAGTCACACCCTTAGCAACATTAGCACTCTTATGGCCTCTTTATGTTTTAAAATTGGGCTAATCCTCGATTTTGTAAGCAACAAAAGCATTCTCTCCTTTGCTTGTTGACTGAGAGATGCTTTGGTTGTCAGGTTGAAAAAGGAAATTTTGGTCAACAACCAAGACATTTTTTTTCCTATGAACAACTTGGAGAACTGAATTGTTCAAGATGGGAGACATTCGAGAAAAGAGGTTTGACTGTACATTAGAGTAACAGCAGCTCTAAGTCCTGAATTGTTGCATGAACTCAATTTCAATGGTTCCATTCTATTTTTATGGCACATGGCTCAGATTTTGGTTCAGAAAAAGCTTGTTATTGTAGTTAATACTTATTTTACTTATTTACAGAAGTTTTCTCTAAAGATTCAGTTGTTTCTCTTCATATTTTGTACATACACCTTTGTTCTTCTGTTGTGTGCTTGTTTGTTTGTTCATCCTGCCTCTCCCATAATAAGTCATCTCCACTATTTCTTCATAATCAGGACTCTTTTTCTTCATAGTCACGACTCTACATCAGCGATTTTCAACTGGTGTGCTGCAAGAATTTTTAAAACATGCAATACCTGACTATGCAGTCAGGGGCACTGACTTCTTTCCCCTTAGATTGTCACATAAAGAATGGCAACAACCAACACAACAATAGCCATCCAGTGTGAATGACTCAAGAATATACCTATTTTTTGTCATATCAGCCAAAATATATATTTTTTTGTGTGGTGAATAATTGTAATAATTAGTTTATGTGTGCCATGAGATGGAAAAAGTTGAAAATTGCTGCTCAGCACAATAAGGGCTTGAGCTATTGAATTTGACCCATCAAAGGGGATAGGTTTAACATGGACTTGAAAAGTTAGCCCAGGCTTATTTTCCCTGAGTTTTTTTTTTAACAGTTGTTGCATCTGCTAATAGTATCTATTCTTTAAAAAGATGATTTTATTGATTTTTAGAGAGAGAGGAAGGGAGAGGAAGAGAGAGATAGAAACATCGATGAGAGTGAAACATCATGGATCACTGCCTCTTGCACGCCCCCTGTTGGGAATCCAGCCTGCAAACCTGGCATGTGTCCTGACTGGAAATCAAACCAGTGACCTCTTGGTGTATGGGCTGATGCTCAACCACTGAGCTCCACCAGCTGGGAGGTATCTATTCGTTAATAGCAACTTTTTAAAAGAATAAAATTGTTTTGGGTTTTCTGACCCTCTGGAAAACCAGGGGTCAGGTTGGAAAGTAGGTTGGTCTGATCAAGCCAGCCCTGATCTGGAGGTGAGAAGGTCTGGGATTCAGTCCTGGATTTGTGTCTAACCCCCTGCATGTTCACAGGGTGATTTCTGCTTTCTCCTTAGCAAAATCTGGTGGATGCAAAAGCCTATGTAGCTGAAAAAAGATCACATAAAAAATTCTAGACTGTATGTGGAATCACATTGTGCATTGCAGACATACCAATAAGCTATGTTAGCTTTATAGCACAAAGTTGTAAGTATGGTGACACTGTTCAACAACATATTTTCAACCTCTCCAAAATTATAGCTTTTAATATGAAAATAGGTAGTACCAATAGCACTTGGGTACTTCAAAGAGAGTTTGAGAGAAGGAACAGATTTATTGAATGATATGTCCAGCTATGAATGTCCTGGCTCAGGCTGAGCTGACTGGAGAATCCTCCTCTAATGCAAAAATGTGGGGAACCTATGATTCTTTAAAAGTTTAGAATTTCATAACCTATTTGTAGCAAAATAAAATTGCTCTGAAACTGGCTGACGGATGGGTAAAAGGAAAGTGAGCTCTTTCATCTTTTCTAAAGCTTAAAGTGACATTGTCAGTATAGCCCAGTGTTCACTGTTGTCTAATACTGGATTACATGCTTGATACATTGTCACATGGGTGATAACATCATGTCTAAGTCATGGCTGTGACAGACTGAAGGTGTCCCATTAGTCTTGGTTTCAAGACTTCTCAAACTGTGTTTACAAAGGATTCTCATAAAAGAATTCCTTTAGGACTACCCTGATTCCATACTAGGAAGAATACCTTGAAAATATGTCATGAGTTCAGTTACAAACCTAGTCCAAGCTGTCATAATCTCTCATTCATACTACTCAGTTGGCTTCCTAACTAGCCCCCCTGCATTAACTTTTTGTTCCCCGGTAGTCAGGTCCTCGCACAGCAGAGAGATCTAAAAATATAATTCTTTTGAGAATATAACTCCCAGTGCAAAACCCTCCAGTGGTTTTCTGTTATAATCAAATGCAACGCAAATGCCTTGCCTACCGGAATGAGGCATGATCAGCCCAAATCAGTCTCCTCAACCTCATCTCCTACCATGGTCCCTTTGTTTGCTTCACTGTAACCACACTGGCTTTCTTGCCTCAGGATCTTTACACTTTCTGTCACCTCTGTTGTACACTTCTCCTCCTCCCCAGATCTTTGCCTGACTGACTCGCTCACTTCATTTAAGTGTCTCCTCAAATGCCGTCTCCCCAGAGGGGCCCCTGATTCCTCACTCTCTAATCACTCTCTATCCCCTAATCATGCTTCATTTGTTTTCTTCCCCTGAGATCATATTATATTTATTGGTTTGTTTTCCATCTTTCTTTCTAGAATGTAATTTAAACTACCTAAAATCAGGGGCATTGTCCTTTTCTTGCTGTATCCCCATGCCTATATCAACATCCAGCATTAAGTAGGCTTTTGATGAGCATTTGTTGAATGAATGAACACAGCAAAGAGTTGTAGTGAGGGACAAATATGCCTGATGTCAAATCAAAACCTTAGTAGTGGCCAAACTTTGGAATATAAAGCATTCTCTTCAAGTTGCTAGGCCCTAGTTTGCATGTTTTAAAATGTATCAGATGCTCCCTCCTCCATAGGTTGCTAGGAGAAATTATAAATGAAGTAATAGATGGTAAAGCCTGCCACAGAGTGGTCGATCCTCAAACATTCCCTCCATCTGAATCTGTGCAGCTGTTTGTGGGCACTGCCCCTAAACTGGACTGCTTCTAGCTCAGCGTTTATTTTCTTTTTCTTTATCTTTTGGTGACAGGATGATGTGGAACTCAAGGGGCTGGTCCAGGCCCTCAGAGGGTTGTAGGCTGTGAGTATGAGAACCACTGGGCTGTGTCCATGCAACATGAAAAAATAGGTAAATGGAAAACACATGTCCTTGTGCCTCCTAATTCCCAGCTGGAGATCTTGCCTGCAGTCTGAGAAGGCTCTTGTGTGTTTCATGAGGGGCGTTGTGGAGGGCACCACGATGTCCTGTTTGCATTTTGATGCCCAGGCCTCTGTGCTGGAAAGGATGGGGAAACAATCCTAACTCCCCTGCTTAAGGGAGCATTGGACCAAGGGAAGAAATGGAGAACATGTCTCCCTCACACTCCTGTTCTGTCAGGCTTGTTTTCCAAGCCCAGATCCCGCTCCCCGCCTGTGTTTGCTTTCATGTCTGTTTGGAGACCACTTCTAAAGTCCCTGGGATCCTGCCAAGTGAATGCAGTACTCAAGGTTCGTCTACTGGGTGTCTGGTCTCGACAAAGTAGTCAGAGCTAGAGCAAGACACAGAACAGCTTCCATACAATAGCGCTCATTACGATAATGTAAACACTTACATAATGCTTAGGAGGTGCCAAGACTCTTTCAAGAACTTTTCATCTATTAATTCATTGTCTTCAAAGCAGCCCTGCTAGGCAAATAGCTATGATTAGCCCCACTTACCAGTGAGGAAACCCTGAGGCCCAGGGAGCCATATCCAAGCTCAGAGTCAGGCAGTGGCAGAGTCCAGCCCCAAGCTCAGGCAGTCTGGATCCCAGGCACCTGTGGCCTGTGCTGGTGGTGGGGAGTGGTGTGCCATCGCTCTTGTCCCCAAACACCCTAGCTCTCTTGCTCTCTGTATTTGGTGAAACTCCTGGAGAAACATCATGTAGGTCTCAGTCATGTGAAGTGTGAATGGGAGACTGGTTAAAACTTTATCAGAACCATCCACATTAAAAATCATAGCATCTAAGGCATGAGCACTTTTGTTGTTTACAGAGCACTTTATCTGCTTTATCTATTCCTGTTCCCAGAAATCGTCTCACTCTCCTTGTCTCCTACACCAGGCCTTTGCACCACTCCTCCATATGTCCCAATGCCATTGTTCTTGCTCTCTGCTATGGCACGGTCCTCTATGGTCCAGGGCAGCCCTGCTGGCTCTGTGAAATGAAGTCGGCCAGCCTCTTTGTAGTCACCACCAGCACACTGGCCATTATGCACCATTTGTGGAAAGGCTTTTGTGAGTTAAATTTTGCTTTTGTTCTCATCTGCATTTATCTTCTTCGAGCAAATCACCAGGCCATGTAGGATGCAGAACAGACCTGTTTTGCCTTTCATTACTCCTTCCTCAGTTCCTGTTGTAGATCTCGACCTCTAGTCAATGCTAAATAATTGCTATGAAGCTGAATGACCAGCCCAAGGTATAGACATTAATAATGTTGTCTGGCTCATTACTTTTGTAAAGATAGGGATAATAAGAGTAGTATCAACTAATGTTTACAGAGAGTTTACTACATGGCATGGGTCAGGGCTATATAAATAGTAACTTATTCAGTCCTCCCAACAAGCACTACTCTTATGAACTTCATTTGACACACAGGGAAACTATTTTGGGCGGCCAGGGTACAGAGGGCCTAGGTCATGGCTCTGAACACAGTGCATGTGCAGGAGGAGTTGCATTGCTGTGCTCTGGAAGAGCTGTGGCTGAAGACAGAGGATTGCATCTCTATGGATTGGAGGTTGACCTTTGTAACTGAAGAATGACTCTTATTAGATTTATCAATATCTTATTCCACTTATTCTTTTCATTTTACATACCTGAAGAAGGCAACCTCCACTGGAAAATGGGAGGTTGCCTTGTTGATGCTCTTATGGAACCTTTTAGAACAGGGGTACCTCCACTGTTGACCTTTCTATTTACTATCTCTTTCATCTTGGAAGAATTTTAAGGACCTCTGCACCTGACTTTGCTCATCTGTTTAGTTGGGTTCATTATAACCACCTTTGAAGGGTGTGATGAAGGTTAAATGAGATGCTATGTGTACAAAGGACCTGGTAGTGAGAATGCCTTGGGGTGCTCACTCAATAAACTTTGGCCACAATTGGGTTCTGGCATTATCTTAAAATCCTATATAAGCCATAGGTCTGAGGTGAGAGTGGAATCCTTGGGGTGGTGAGGCAGTCCCCTGCTACAGGTTGCAGGCTTCATCCTGTACCACACAGCTTTGGAAATGCTTGTTCGAAGACAGCCCAGAAAGGCTTAAAAAAACAAACATTCTGGAAAACTGGCATTTTATACAACATTGTGAGTAAGATATTTATGGTTATTGAGCCAAAATTTCCACTGTAATTGGAAAAGCAGTTGCTTTTAAACTTCGGATCCAATTTAATTATGGATGAGTTAAAATGTAGGCCATTTGAATTGGATTTGGAGGATAAAGTAAGAGTCTATCCTACAGTGACGGGTGAGTAACAGAGGAGTAGTTTGACATAGTGGAAACAGCAGCTGACAAGGAGCCAGGAGACCTGAGTTCCCAGTCTGGATTTGCATGAAGAAGCTGTAATAGTCTTTGGGCAAATCATTAAACATCTCAGTTTTCTAGTCTGTAAAATGATTACTGAAAATGGCTTATTTGCCTGAGAATATGTTATCTATGGTCCTTAGGAAACAAAGTATTCTTGCTAGTGCAATACTTTTTTAAAAATTTTATTTGAGAGGGAGAGGGAGAGGGAGAGGGAGAGGGAGAGGGAGAGGGAGAGAGAGAGAGAGAGAGAGAGAGAGAGAGAGAGAGAGAGAGATCAAACACCAATGTGATAGAGAAACATCGATCAGTTGCCTCTTATACCTGTACGTGCCCTGACCGGGAATCAAACCTGCAACCTAGGTATGTACCCTGACTGGGAATCAAACCCGCAACCTTTTGGTGTATGGAACAATGCTCCAACCAGCTGAGCCACCCAGCCAGGACAGTGCAATACTCTTGTTTGAAGTGAATTACCAATATGAACCAGAACCCAAGAAAATACATCAATGCCAAAGTGATTAAGACAAACTAGATATATCCTAGGAACCTCCAACTATTCTAGGGTCAGTGCTATGTCCTGGGAAGGGATAGCCAGCTAGTTACAAGAGCTTTCTGATGATGAGTCATTATAAGCAGAGGATTAAGTGGGATCCATCGGTGAGATTTTTAAAGGGTTATACTGTTGTGGATGTCCTCTCTTTATGCACTGACAAATCTTGAAAAATAATGTATTGGTTGGCAAAAATCTTTGAACCCAAGTTTGCAAGTATCAAAACCGATTTGGGTTAGCTAGCCTGTGGGCTTTGTCTTGGTACCTTTGTTCCTTTATATCATTTCAGTTGCAGGTGTGAAGCCACATTGTATGCTGTCTTTATAAAAGGCATAAAGTTTTACAAAGTCAGATTTTGAGTGGCATCGTTTTCCACTCTCTATCACCACCTGCCTGCAAAAGATAGGTCAAGTATGAACAGATGGATTGGACGAGTCCTCGGAATCATTCACATGAGAAGGGTGCTTCCTTTGGTACAACACATGTGTTCCTGAGAGTTGTGAACATTACGTTCTTGAAAATCAAATCCAGTTTTTCCAGTGACTTGCATTAGAATCTCAGAGATGCTTTATCTTTATTTCTGATTGATTTTGAATTAGCAATGCTTCCTGCCATTTTAAGTCTAAATTCCAATGTTCCCTCCCCACCCCTAAGTGGGTAATGACATGTAAACAAATTGGAGTAAATCGGAGGACTTTCCCTACCCTGTACCTTGTACCTGGTAGGTGGGTGGGTGGGGAAGCAGTGGGCTGTCCCAGAGGTGGAGGACCTTAGTTTTGGTGCTTTCTCCGCTACCACAGAGCTGCTCATCTCTGATCAAGGTCTTTGTCTCCTTCAGGCACCATTTTCTCATCTGTATATGATGACCTCCATGGGTCCTACCTGGGACCTGGCTCTAATATTCTACAGATAATTGAATGGGAAAAGGAAACTTTCTGTAAAAAATAATCCCTCAAATTTTCATCTCACAAATGAATTTCTTAAAGCAGATCATACATTTATAAGTGAATAGTGGCCTCTATTCATTATTCTTGTTTTAATTTAGTTTTTTTTTTACTTGTACATTCCATTTCAGCTGGGTTAGATTGGGAATCCTTGGGAGGCTTATTCAGCATAGACAGATTTACTCTTTATTCTGGATGAAGAAGAGGAAATATTTTAAGATAGAGCTGACATGGAACATTAATTTGATTGAAGCTTTTCTGTGGGGAGTGATCGCAGCATCTTCATTGCCAAAACGGAGAGAGATTAGCATGGATTAGATTATCCCATGTATAAAGGTTGTACAAATTGATAGTTGTTATTTGTAGGCTGGGCTGATCTTTACAGTTGCTGGCATGGCTTCTTAGGCAATATAGTCATGATTTCTTTCATGTGGTTTACATGTGGCCACGAGGGGAGCACATATCCCTTGTTACCAAAACCTTGTGAGTCCCAACAGGATCTTGGCAGAGATTCAAAAACACAAGATGTGTAGCACAATTTTAAGGAGATGGCACTGGTCACCTGGTGTGCTGTCTGCAGAGAAGGCAGCACACATTGGCCAAAGGCAGAGGAGTTCCTGAAACAGATGTTCAGACAAGATGGCTAGAATACTGTCAAAACGTGGCCTAGAATAATTATGAACATAATCCTTAAAAGGTAGCCAAGATATGGTTCTGAATTATAGCCAGTCACGGGATTATTATTTAATTCCAGTTCAGTGTGTTTCCTGCCAAATATGTGCCAGACCCTCTGAAACAAATCTGGTTTTTGCCAGAGGTACTTAGCAACTATATTTTAAGCTTAAATTAAAAAAAAGGAGAATGAATTGCTTTCTGATGGGAGTAAGTTATATTTCAAGCAGCCTCTGAAACCCACCTTTTCTAGGAGTGCCTGTCCCTGACTGGGTGGAAGAGAGGGGGCAGTGTTCTCCACTGAACCTACCTGGTCTTGTCCCACCAAGGTCTCTCTCCTAATGTTTTTACAGTAATTGGTACCTGTGCTCAGTGAGGAAATGGTAGACAGCATTCATCAGATTCTCAAAGGGACGGTAACTCAAACAAAGGTAATGACCATTGTTTGTGGATGATGATGTTCCACAAAAGAAACTTTATGTATCAATCCACAATACATCATAACCACATTGTTATGATGGTGAAAAAATCAACACAGACGTTTGCAAATCCTTTGTGAGACCGCGCTTTTACTGCAACAGTGTTTTATTAAACAAACAACTAACTTTTTAAGTTAAGGTTTACCAGGGATGGTATTTTCCTGGGGAAATATTAGGAGAAAACATTTGCAAAATGCTTGGAACCCAACAATCCCAAGACAAATATTTGTTTTCCCCTAGCCACTGGAAACGGACCTCGGCTGGAAACATTGGCTAGAAATGAGTATTTGGAAACTCTGAGGCCCTCATAAATGCCATTGCAGTAGCTCATTTGTACCTCTAAGCTGAGGCCGAAATACCCTCAAAGGGGCACTGGTATAGAAAAGTTGTTTTCAGGCACAAAGCAAACAACAGCCCATGAAGTGCTGCCTAGCTTTTCAGTCGGGCAACTTCCCCCCAGGTGCATTTTTCTCAGCAAAGGAATGTGGGCAATTTAGTTTCTCAAGTAATAACCCCCTGAAAGAACAAGAGGAGACATTTGGAAGGACTGAAATGTTTATTATTAAATGGCTCTACTATATAGACATCGACTGCAGGACTTAGTCCAGGGTGTTCATTTTTAGACTCCCTTGCATGATTATGGCATCATTGCCACCATAATTGCTAATAATGCTGTTCATAATCATAGTGGATAATGACTATTCAGTATTTAATATGTGTTAGTCAGTGTGCTAAGCACCTTCCATACATTTGTTGCTTTTATCCCTCTGCTTACAGACATTATTGGATTGGGTTGACTTTGCATACAGCACACATCTAGTGTCAGATTTCTGTTGTCTTTTAATTAATTTCGTACCAAATCCCCACAAATATTTTGTTTAGTCTAAGAGAAGAGTGTGGCAAACCTAGAGAAATATGCAAAGAATTATCTATAGATATATAATAAACAAAGGATAAATCCAGGAAACTATAATGTTTGTTTAAGAATTCTAACATTGTTAAAATTGTCATAGACTTATTTTCCTAAGTAGAGAATAGTCAACTTAAACTCGGTATATGTTTGGCAGATATACTAATATTATATATGTACCTCTCTTGTCAGGGAAGTATTTTGTTTTTTGTTTTTTTCCATTCAGAATCTTTTATTATTTAAAATTTAACTTCTGATTTACGGTTGACATTCAATATTATATTGGTTTCAGTTATTTATTTCTAATATAATAACATCTTTATCTTGACTAAAATATGAATATCTTATGTTTTCACAGCAGAGCTATTGGTTGAATGAATATTCTCCAGTAATAAATTAGTAACATCGTTTATTGAGTTCTGACAGTGTGTCAGACATTGTGTAATCACTTCACATGTATTAACTCATGTAATTTTCACAATGGATCTGCTATGTAGAAACATATTATAGGTCCTCCTGTTTTACATCTGAGGACAGTGAGACACAGAGATTGTAAGGAACTTTGGCAAATTTACACAGCTTGTAAGTGATAGAGTCAGATTTTGAATCCAGATAGGTAGATTGTAATATTAGAACTCTTAGCTTCGATTCTATCCAACCTTTTAAGAATAGTTAGTAAGAGAGTCAGTTTTTCTTAGAGCATATTTTTAGATTATAAAAATTAGTAAAAAGAAGAAAAGAAGTGGGAAGACAAATATTACCTACACTGAATAAGAGCTCTGTTAACATTTTGAGCTATATGCATTTTTCCCCTCTTTCAGCCATGCAAAAAATTTGGTTCATGTTATAATGTTCTCTTTAACAGTTTTCAAGTTTATATGTTTTGAAAAGTTTTCCATTGTATTATTTAGTATGACTTTTAATGGCTGCATTAAGATATGGACGTTTCATATTTTTACGTACCCCCTATTGTTGAATATTTAGATTATTTTCTACCTCTTGCTTTTAGAAAGCAGGGTTTTTAATAAAATCATAAAAATAGTAGGGAGTGGTATCAAACATGTCTAATTTATTAAAAACAAAAATATAACTTCAACTCCAATTGATTAATTTATGTTTTCCCTTTTAGACTTGTTTGTTTTACTTTAATCACATCTACTCATATGCTCCTTCAAACTGTCATTTAGATTCAGGAAGGTTGACATAAAGGAGGATCTTTCACTCTGAGGTTCCATTCATTGTTCTGAGACAGATTCAAAGGATGATTGGCCTTTGAAAAATTCCTCAGGTTGC
Source organism: Myotis lucifugus (assembly GCF_000147115.1). Taxonomy (NCBI): domain Eukaryota; kingdom Metazoa; phylum Chordata; class Mammalia; order Chiroptera; family Vespertilionidae; genus Myotis; species Myotis lucifugus. The sequence goes on from NW_005871074.1 coordinate 3,443,820, forward strand.
TCAACTGATGCCCCAAGACCTCATCATTCAACATATATCTAGTCATCTAGGAAAACGTTGGGCATACTATTCTGTGTTGTGTTAAGATTTGGATTTACAGTGTTTTCACTAAGAAATGCAATTCTCTTTTCTATTTTTACTGTCTTTATTTATAGAGTCTATAATTTTTTAGTTACAGTTTACTTTCAATATTATTTTGTATTGGTTTGAGGTGTGCAGCAGAGTGGTTAGACAATCATATACTTTACAAAGTATAACCCCCACCGCCCAATATTTCCAGTCCCCACCTGGTACCTTGCATAGTTATTAATATTACTGATCATGCTGAGAAGAAATGCTATTCTTGAGCAAAATCTTCCCCCAGGTTTTCATTAGAGATGTGTTATCTTTGTGAAAACCTGATACTGCAAAACATTTACTATCCAGGCTTTCAGTACTAACCCCCCATGGCCAGTTATTCTGAATATCTCCACAATAATGAGTATTGTTCTTGATGATGAGTTACAGTGACATTTTCATGAAGTCTTTAGAGGAAGATTACATGGCAGGAAATATAGAATTCTAGTTAATAACATGCATTTTGGAGTCCAATGGACCTGAAATGCCAGCTTGGAGCTGCTATTTTCAAGTTCTGTAATTTGGTACAAGTAACTTAACCTCTCCCTAAGCCTCAGTTTCTTACCTCTAAAATGGGGCTGTTATAGGATTACAAGAATTAAGTCATATATAGTATCTGAGTTCTAGCAAGTTTTCTATTAATATTACTTTGTATCACCATCATCATTAAGGGCATTTCACTCTTCCAACAAGTGTGGGATATTGGGTTTTATGTGCAGAATCTAAGTAACTCTCTTTGAATAGTAGCTAATTCATTAAAATACAGGATATATTGACAGGGGGTTGATGACAGGATACTTACTATATTCAGAATTATGATAAACCATCTGGAATTTGTGTTTATGTTAACAACAGCAAATTAATGAAATTCCCTTGTTTCTTTCATGTAATATAGATATTTATTTTATAACTATTTAGCTTGCCCAGAATTTTTCAAGAACATTTCACATTGTTTACTTTATGTGTGATTAATGCAGGGATGGGACCTACTACTAGCAATTACTTAACTTTATTCGTTTTGATAATATAAGCTCAAAAGGGAGCAAAAGCATAGTCCATGTACTATTCCAGAGATTCCACTGAGAAAACAGTTTCTCCAATGCCAGCATCATGATTCGACTCCAGAATTATATTCTCTATTGATCTGAAATGAAACGTTTATATCTCTAGTTTGACACAACAACAAAAATATTATTCCTTCTCCCTGGCCTGACCCCAGTATTGCTAAGCTGATTTTTTTTCTGTAGTAACTTATTAATAGTTGGGCTAGTTCCTAGGAGGATGTTTTTTTTGGATCCATATGTGAAGACAAAGCTGTCAGCACCTTACCGAGGTGAAATAGAGCTGTTGCCCGTCTTTCTTTCTGTGGATCTTGGATAGATAGACTATTTGTGGAAATCAGAGCTCAAACTATTGGGAAAAGCATGCATAGAGTTATAGAAATGTTTGTAATGAGGAAGAGAAAAAGAATGTATAATCTGTCTGAGACCATTGTTTCTTAGCACTTGCCAATGCTAGGGACAGAGTACAATTAAATGATGTTTCAAAAAAAATAATGAAAGAAGAAACTCATTTAAAAAGCTATTATAATTTAACAAAAGTAAGATAAAACATTAACAGATATGGAGAACTCTTTTAGACTAGGCACACTCAGAGGTAATTTCTTTTACAGTAAGCCCGAGTCTTGCTAACCCTGCCTCTAATGAAAAATCAGACCCATGGCTCCCAGGAGGCAGGAGTCTAGTGGTGTGCATTCTCTTCTGGCCCAGTCTGAGCTTCTTTTATGCTTTCTACTTTCAGCAAAACAAAAACAAAACTAAATGGTATAACCTCTCAGGCTTCAGTTTCTCATCTATAAAATGGAGAGCTTGTACTGGGGGGCGGGGGTTGGGGGGACAGTCTTAAAGGCGGATCCATGGTGGTTGAACTTGCAAATGGAAATCTCCCTGCAAATGTGTGATGCAGCTGTTCTCAGTTGTGGACTGAAAACTGGCGATAGTCAAATACATTAAAACCCCGGGAAGCTTTCTGTGGAGGTGGGACTTTGAGATAGATATGTGAAATAGTCTGATCTTATGTTGAGTGGTACCTCTTGCAGCTGATACGTATTTTTTTGTAACAAATGTACACTTGTGTCAGTTTGGATTGCTATGTTTAGATTAATGTTCTCAGAAATGATTTCTACATTATCATCAAGAAGTGGTACATTGGAAACCTATCCTGTACCATCTTGAGTAAAAAAAAATAATACTCCTTTCCTCCCATTACTTTGAAATAAACAAGTTTAAACCTACTACCTTCTCAAATCCCCAGTCATGTTTCCGTGCAGGATGGATCTAGGTGTCCCGGAAGTAAAGACAGTATCCTTCAGGACCTTTGTAGGAAAAGGTCTTCTCTGAGAGTCCTCAGGATTTCTAGTGCAGCTGAGGATCGAACCCCAAGGACCCACTGTGGTATTAGGCCACGTTGAAGAGACACTTCAATGGAATTTAGAAAGAAATCCCTTTCTAGACTCCAAAAAAACTTGGTGTCGCTAATCATAATATGGGTATGCAGATTACCTTCCTGATTTTATGCAAATCAGTTAACCTCTCTGAACATCAAATTCCTCATCTGTGAAGATGTTGGATTAGAATATAGTTCTTGGCTTAAATAATTACTGGTGGAGAAAGAATCTTATAATTAGTATCTGCGGCTCTGTCAGGAGGAAAAAAAATAATGATGATGTTTTATAACTTCAGTGAGTTTTTTTCTTAGAGTTATGTGATAGGTTTGCTTTTTTTCAGTCATTCACAGATACTTCCCATTGTTTAAGATGATAAACATCTAGGGCTAGGACACATAAAGGGAATGTAGGCACAGTCCACGCCTGCTTACAAAGGGTGAAGAGGCCCAGAGTAGCAAAGCCACTTGCCTATCTGGTTAATGATGGAACCCAAAGGAAGGGCAGATCCTCATGGGTCTCAGCACAGAGTTCTTTTCTCCTGTACAAAAGATGGTGAATACGTTTTATTTCTCAAGCCAATTCAGATTAATCGGTAGGGTCTGGCTTCTGAGAAATATTGTGGAGCTGAGACCGCAACCACAAAAAAGATTACTGTTATTGATTCGTGCTGTATTTTTTGTGAACAGCATAGGGATAGAGTATATATGTTACCTCTTCTCAAGGCTATTCTCTATACACATTCCTTGAGGCTGAACTTTCAATTTTTTTCTGCCTTGCTTAAAGCTCATCACTCACAATATTACCTAATGTTGCCATAGGTATTCTAATCTAAGAGAAGTAATGTGTCTCAGTGGACCAAACCTAGATTTGATCATTGGGAAATATGTAATTCTCAGTGTTTGGATCCCCATTGTTTTTTCTCAAATTTTATTTATTGATTAGAGAGAGAGAGAGAGAGAGAGAGAGAGAGAGAGAGAGAGATCAGTTTTGCTGTTCCACTTCTTTATGCTTTCATTGGTTGATTCTCATATGTGCCTTGACCATGGAAGGAACACACAACCTTGTCATATTGGGACGATGCTCTAACCAACTGAACTACCTGGTCAGGGCCAAGCCATTATATTTTTGTTCATTTTTTTGTTTTTAGTTATATTTTTATACCTAATGTTAAATGTTTTAGGCTTCTTCATTAAAATCATGTGGCCTCTCTGACGAAGATCTCAAAGCTGCCAGGGCAGGGCCACAGCTCTGAGTACAGGATGGCTCTAGTTTTGCCTCTCATTATGGGATCATGGAATATGGTAGGAGAGGAAAGGCAAATATCCTGTCTTTTATGGTTCTAACTGCTTAAATCCAATTCCCGGGAGCCTATTTTATACACTGATATGGGCTTTCTGATGTATGATGAGGAAGGAAGCTTTCTCCCATTGCTGATATGTTCTGGCTCCTTGGGCTGCTCAAAGAGGTAATGAAAGAAGCATACCTCCAACCACCTACAGCTGCGTTGGCTTCTGCCCTCCCCTTCCTATAGTTTTGCAGGATTTTGAAATAAAAATGTTGTATGCTTTGGGACTGGCTGTATACTTCTTTTCATTGATTTGGTCCTTGTGTTCATCCCCATCATCTGGGATTAAAAAAATTTTTTTATTGATCAGAGAGGAAGAGAGAGGGAGAGAGAGATAGAAACATCAATGATGAGAGAGAACATCCATTAGCTGCCTCCTGCACACTCCCTACTTGAAATGGAGCCTGCAACTGGGCATGTGCTGTGACCAGAATTAAACTGTCACCTCCTGGTTCATAGGTTGATGCTCAACCACTGAGCCACACCTGGTAGGCTGGGATTATTTATTTATTTATTTATTTAGAGAGAAAAATGTACATTGTTCTTTAAAGAAACTAGAGTTTAAATTCTGAAACATAGAATACATTTATTAAGTACACAAAATGTTCTCTCTTTTAAATACAGGTCAGATTTGAGTTCAAATGGAATACAGTGGCTGTTTCTGGAAATAAGTTTAGTTATTTTCTAGTGAAAATTCTCTTTTTTACAGACAAGGAAATTGAAGCCTAGAGCCTAGGAAGGTTAAGTGATTTGTTCAATGTCAAAAGAAACAGAATAGGAAAAAGAATCCAGAACTTGCCAATTTTTTTTGTCTATATCTAGTGCATTTTATCTCATACTACACTACTACCACTGGCTTTAAAATATGGTTTATTTTAAAACTTATTACTTAGGTTTTAAAAAAATGGTTTGATTCACAGATTAGTAAAAATATAATACTGATGTTCATTTTGGGGTTTAGCACATCAGTAATCTGGATTTTTCGGTTTTTCTTTCTTTAAACCTCTAATGGACATTAACGTCTCTCTATGGCCTCTGGACTTATTTCCTGGCTTTGAAGATTATACTATCCCAACTCCATCTCAAATTCTGCATTATTCTCAGCTATAGGGGAGTTTGGAACAAGCCAAATATTCATGGTGAGGCTGTTACAACTTCCAGCCTCGTCTGAAACCTGGACTGGGAAGCCACCTTCACACTGACTTCTGGTTTTGGAGAAAGCAGGTGTTCCAAGTGAGGAATAAGACCATTTTTTTAAAACCTAAGGTAAGGCAATGAGATGTTAAACAGCTCTGCTCATGTTTCAGATTCTCACCCCCTTTCTCATTTACAGGCTTCTGTTTGTCCACAGGTAATTTGAGGATCTGTATATATTAAATTTAAAAATTCAATGAACAACCTCTAAGTAATCATATTTGTATAAGAAAGGCATGTGTTAACAAGCAATGCCACTAACTAGTACAGAGGAGTACTCTAGCTATTATAATGAGGCTCCTGGCAACAAAAGCATTTAAGTTCTATTTCTTAAATGTAAGGATTAGGTGTTCTTGAGGTAGAAAAGAAAAATGAAACTCTTCGCAGATGGAGGGGAAAAATGCAGTGGTTTCACCAGCAGAGTCACTGTTACGGAAATTTGGATGTGTACTGCACAACTTAGTGTTTAATCATGAGCAGCGGCCAAGTAGGATGTTTTTTAAAATGCTGGATTAGAAACACCAGATGGAATTGATTCCCAGTGGAATAGAAAACCTGATAAATTGAAAAGGGGCCTCACTCAGAAACACTTACTTTTCTAAAAGGAGTACCCCAAACCCTTAATAACTATTTTTAACACTAGATAATTTTATGCAAAATACATTTTATATAAGAATAAAAATTGACATCATACCAGAATTTGGTAAGATAAAACACATAATGTGAATTTCCCTTGGAAAACTGTAGCAGTTACTGAGATTAAGTGGCAAGTAACTTAAATGAACCCTCTCAAAGCATTTCATGGAAGAATTTACCCAAGAAGTAGTTCTAAAAACAAAACCACAAAACAAATTTATACCTACCATACCTCCATTTCGTGTAACACAATCCATGGTCCGAGAAGAAAAAGCTTATGTTCTATGTGCACAATTTTTGGGCGGTGCTTCTTTTTTATAATCTCTCAAGTATAACTTTTATTACTTTTCAGTACCACCTTTTAACAGCATCTTTTTTCTTGTTCCTTCTTTCCTTTCTTCCTTCTCTTCTTCCCTCCTTTTTTTCTTTTTCCTCACCTCCTTTTTCTTTCTTTAATGGGAATCTCTTCTTTTGAGCTCACATTTTTCCCAGGATGTCAGTTGTTTTTATATTTCTCTGGTTCTTCATACTGCAGTCTTTGGAGATTTAAAAACACAACATAAATAGAATCTCTGGTCATTTTTCAGCAATAAGGTATGGTTTGTATTACTTTCCTCATAGGATTATTTACGGGGTAAATATTTCCAGATGTCCCAAATCTCTTTGTTATATCTACTATCAAAAACAACAGTTCTTCCTTTTACTCTACAGTAACCCGATTATGGTCTGGGATGGATCCCATTCATAGTGCTGTGAGAACAGAAGTTTCATAAAACAAAGATGAGTTACTTCAATTCAGTTTAATTCAATAAGCAGTTATTGAGCACTTACTATGTCCAGGATGCTGTTAGCTATTGCGAATGATACATGATCAAGGGATTTGCAATTTAGTGTGGGTTAAACTATGCAAATAAATATCTAACCCTAAGATGACTGCTACAGTATAGAAATAAGCAAAGATTTTAGAACTCAACAGGCAAGCAAAAAACGTAGAATAGTAAACATGAGGATCTTTTATTTGTCAGTGTTTCACTTTAGTTCTGTATAGTTTTGGGACATATCAAATAATGTGTTTTTAGAGTTCTTGTTACTTTATAATCATTATTATTACATTATAATCTTAGCGCATGTGTTGATTGTTCTACTTAGTGAATGCTTATGGGGACGGAATATGCTTCTGATAGAGTCTTCCTCTGAGAGAGGTTTATTGATTTGAATCTGTAACACTAAATTAAGGATTGATGTTTTATTCCACTTTTCAAATAGGCACTTTGTCATATCCTGCAGGTAAATCTGTTGCTTTAGATGAGAGGGAGCGAGCCCTTTTAGGATGAGTTGTCACATAGCAAGAGATAAGACTTCTTGGATCAGTTTTCTAAAGTGACAGGTTTATTCCCTGAACAGGACAGAATTTTAACAAATAGGCCAGGCTTCCACGAGTACATAATTTTTTTCACATGTATCAGGGTGCAGATGCATTTGAGGAGTCTTTTCTGTTTTTATGGGGAATGAATCTGGTATAAAAGTGACAGAACCCTTTAATAAGACCATTCCAGTTGGAAGACACAGCAACTAAGGAGATTTGGGACTTGAGAAAGCTCGCCTCTCTGGCGCTATCCATGGTACTGAACCACTTCTCCCTGTGTTGCCTGCGAAGACTGTATGAAAGGAACCTTCCAATATTTTTAAAATTTGGCTTTTTTACTTTCCTGACTAGAGAATTTTTCTAACTGTATATTTTTGATACTTGTTCTCGCTCTAGTGTTGGTTATATCTAGTATCCCATTTCTTGTTTTATATCCTTTATTCACTCAACAAATATTTAGGTATAATCTCTGTGTTGGGCATTCTACTAGTAAAGTGCTCAAATTCATTATTATAAAATGCTAGTTAATATTGCTTTTGATTTTTTTGGTGAAATTTGGGTTAAAGGAACAAATTTTCTGATAAGAATAACTTAGGGATTCTGGGTTTTTGAGTGTTGTTTAGAGAATCTGCTTTCTGGTCTAAAGGTTGAGTATCAATGAGAAATCAAAACTTGAGAACAAAGAGTATTGAATGATAAGCTCTCTTTCTAGAGATATTTATGTCTGGTCATGTGCCAAGTTTAGTTATTCCTATGGTTTTTATTTTCCATTTATTAGGGCAGTGATACTTGTTTAGTCACCATATGCTGTGATAATCTGTTGGTCTCATCAGAGACCTAGAGAGCTCTACTTATTACCCAGATGCAAAGCTTGTTTCAAAATCTATTTGTTGATTCTACCTAAGTTGAATGACAGTTACAATGTAGTCTGTTGCTTTATTGCATTGTCCTCAGACTGGATTTCATAATTAATTTCTTCTTTGTCTTTGACTTATTCAGATAAAAATATGTTAAGCAAACAGAGAAACATGACAGTTACTCAGAGGCTAAAGGGTTTCTTCATTACTTTCCTCCATTTGCTTAGGAATCAATGCTATTTTAATTTTATTTAATTGATATGGTTTTGCTTGCTTTATAATATGCCATATGCACTATTTGAGAGTTATATCATCTGACTTAACTTCTAATTCTATGATGTAATGTTATTACTTGCATTTTACATGTGAAAAAGTGGATGTTTAAGGTAGTTAAGTAATGATCATAGAATTGATTCAAATCCAGGTCTCTGTACCATTAGAGTCCCTGCTTTTAATCTCTCTTCTTTTCTGCTTGCTTTAATATTCCTTTACTTCCCAACGTAAACTGTCATATCAAAATATAGGAAAGGGTATTAAGAAATAGGAAATATTTTGAGGCTCTTAGGGAAGTACAAAAATATAGAATAAAAAGCTGAATATAATTTTATTTGGCAGTATTATGATGATGATTTAATATAAATGAAGCTGTTTCTGAAGGTACCGAATTTACTCTCTTGAAAATATTTGGTTTGGCACATGCTCTATTTTATAAAACTTGGTCCTGGTGGATTTATGTGTGTGTGTGCTTTAAATATAAAGATTTCAATGATTTTAACAAATACTGGAACTATTCAGAGAAAAATCCAAGTCAGATAAGTTTTTACTCAATATTTTTTGTTTATATCTGAACTTTTGAGAGGAATTTGTTTCAAAAAATGTGGTTACAATATAAACTGAAGAAAGCCAAGCTGAAAACAAAATTAGAAGGCCTGTATATTGTGATTAGTTTTAGGTGATACTTGCCAAAGGTTCAAGAAAACATTTTTCAACTTGTTTCAGAATTAGAATAGACTTTGTTAATATTATAAACAAACATCTGTCCATTAATTCTTTTTAGAAATTCAAACTAAGTTTTCCTTGTTAAAATATGATTGCTATAGAGTCTATGAGGAAATTTATAAATTAAAAAGCAATAGTCTCTATAATATTCATAATCCCAACCAAATGGAATGCTTCATTCAGTCCTTCATACACACACACACACACACACACACACACACACACTAATTAATATAATTTTATATGTAATTTTGTGTTCCAACTCTCTACTTGACATAATTATATTATTTTATTTTGCATTTATATGATTTCCAGTGAGACACAATCTACTTTAACCATTTTTTTAAAATTCTTTATTAGTTAAGGTATTACAAATGTGTCCTTATCCGCCCCATTAACCCCCACCCCCCCACCCCCGACTCATGTTCTCATCCCCCTGTTGTCCATGTCCATTGGTTTGGCTTATATGCATGCATACAAGTCCTTTGGTTGATCTCTTATTTTTTTTGGTTGTCTCTCTCTCTCTCTCTCTCTCTCTCTCTCTCTCTCTCTCTCCCTCCCTCCCTCCCTCCCTCCCTCCCTCCCTCCCTCTCTCTGTGTGTGCGTTTGTGTGTGTGTGTGTATGTATGTATGTAATATTTTGTTTGTTTTAGAAAAAGATGCATTATACTTCTTTTAATACCATCACAATTTACCCATGTTCTTTGTGAGCTTCTATGCAAAAATGAAAATCTGATTTATTAGGACTACTTAAGGGAGAGGTCTTATATGAATCAAAATATTTTAAAAATATTTTTTGTATTTATATAGCAGCTGAAGGTACTTTTCCATTAGCAGTTTTAAGTAATGCTGAACCTATGCTAATGAGTAGGTATAATTAATTTGGAAACATCATCATCTATTTTCCTGCAGTGTTTTAAAATCTTTAAAATAATCCCTTAGTAATTTAATTATGTCTCCAAATTTTCTCCTTTAATTTGCCTAACAAAATGTTTCTTTCTTTTTTTAAAGATCATCTTCAGCTTAATCCAGATAGCCCTATTAAATCAACATATAAAAAACAACAACAATGAAGACCTTTTATTTTCAAAGGAAATATTTTAAGATCCACTAGTTTGATTGAAAAATAGAGCAGATGAGAGTGGGACAAGGGCAGGAGATGGCATCTGATGCAAGAGCCAGGAAGCAAACATCTATTAATTTGACTCTGGTCAGGTGATATCAGGTTATTATTACATTTCTAATCTCATATATCTTTGGAATCATATTCAACTGCAGCAGTAGGTTTTAAATGCCTTATCATTTTTGAAGCATGCCATTTAGTGACCAAACTTTTCTACATTTATGCCAGTTAAGGTGAAGGGATATATATTAGGATGATCTTCACTGAATGAGAAAAATATCCTGATGCCAATTACCCTCTTGGAATGCATATGTCTTCTGGTAACTAAAAGTGCTTTAGCCTGCTAGCGTGACTCAATGTTTGAGCATCAACCTATGAACCAGGAGGTCACAGTTTGATTCCCAATCAGGGCACATGCCCAGGTTGCAGGTTCAATCCCCGCTGTGGGGGGCAAAGGGGGGATGTACAGATTCCATTATCACTGGACAGACATGGTCTTTGGGCAATGCTGATATAATGGGTCTATCCCATGAACAATTCTCTACAAAACTAACTTCCAGGGAAGATCCTATATCAAAATAGATCACTTGTATTAATCACTTTTCATTATTTTTACTACTTTGTTGAAAGTAAATGCCAATAAGAATTTATTTTCCAAATTCATAGCATATTAGAGTCCTTCTCCACTAATGTTTTCCAAATGTGTATTATGCTCTTATTCTTAGTCATACGTTCTATCCAGTTTCCTTTTTAGAAAATATTTTTTAGTTATGTCTTCACAGATTATAATACAAGCAATTTACCTCCATTTTACATTTTTCTTCTGACTTGATGATGAAGTTCTGTACAAATAGAAATAGGAATTTATTTCTCCACAAAGAATGAACATTGCTCACAGTGGAAGAAATATGCTATTAAAAATACCTTCTACTCCATGTTCTAACCCTCATACATATAGGCATATTCTGGAAGTTACATTTGTTCACAGAATTAAGAAATTGAAAGTCATGAATTGAAATGATTTTTTTTAGTACAATCTCCCCAAAAAGGCATAGGGAAAAGTTGGTTTTCACAAGGAGTTATTCACATGCTGGTATTTCTGATGCTGCTTAGTTCTCTCCTATGAAAAAAAGTCACTCTTAATATGTCTACAAACACTATAATTGTAAAGTCACATCCTCCTGCTTACATTTTCAGTGCTTGTGTTGCACCCATTTGGAGACTAAGAGAAATCAGCAACCTGTGAGCTTAGGAACAAGTAGAGCTTATGTCTCCAGGAAAATAGCACCTGAGTGATTGAAGAAAACTGGCTGTTTCTGGGATCATTCCCGAAGCAGGGCACAACTGGATCTGTCATGCTGGAGTGAATGTTGGACTTTATAGAATGTCAAGGAAGTTCTGCTTTTCATATTCATATTTTAAATAAAAGGAAATAAACTACAAATGGCCTTTTTATGTTTGGGGTCAACTGTGTTTGTTGCTTTTTGTGGGAACCATAGCACAGATGTGGCTTAGAATCCTGGTATTGTTCACATGTCACCTATTTGTTGATTTGAGACTGTTCACGGGTGTCATGAATCATGATTGAGAATGATAGATTCTATACTAACTTTTTCTTTTTTTATTTAATTTAGTCTGATCTGCTAGTGAGAGAAATATTCTGAAAATAAACCAAGGGTTGGAATAGGTAAACCTAGTTTTCTCCAGATGTCGAGATATTAAAAAAGTGTTTGTTCAGTGTGTTTGCTCTTATAACCTTTCCACAGGTTCATGAGATGTCAGGGTTGGGCAAGATATTAGAATTCATTAGACTGTCAAACTACAGTGGGAAGGCTGGGGAGGGTTGGGGGCCAGGGAAGGGGGGTAAGAGATCAACCGAAGGACTTGTATGCATGCATATAAGCATAACCAATGGACACAAGACACTGGGGCGGGGGGGGGGGGAGGTAGGGGAGGCTGGGGGAAAGTCAAGGCGGGAAATAAAAGGAGACATATGTAATACTCTTTGTAATACTTTAAGCAATAAAACAAAATTTAAAAAAGAATTCATTAGTTAACTCTCTAATTTTATGGGTGAGAAAATAGAGGACTGGAGAGTAGAAAAATTGCCGAAAGCCACACAGATGGCAAACTGGTCATAGACCTCATTTACCCTCCTACTCAGTTTTGCTAGAAGCTTATCCTAATTTGGGTAAACTTAGAAGTCACATTTGATAACTTTTTGACTTGCCAAATCTATTGGCACTTCCTATTGACTTCACTTCCGATATAAATCCTGTATCTATTTATGTCTCTCCATCCACAATGTTACCCATCCAAATCTTATATTATGAACATCGAAATAGTCTGCCAACTGATCTCTCTACTTCCAAAACCTCCTATACTCATTCCATAGCAATAGAAGAGACAAAATAATCTTTACTAAAATACTAATTGGGTCATGGTTATATACTTACAATCCTAGGATGGCTTTCATTGCACTTAGAATTAATCCTAACTTTCTCTTCATGGCCTGAAGATAGATCCACATGATCTGTCTGTCTCCTGCCTTTCTCTGGAAACTCATCTCCTACCTCCAACCCTTGTGCACTATGCTGCAGCCACTTTGGCTCATTCTCTTTTTTCTCTCTCAAAGTGAAGGCACATTGCTATGTCAGGGCCTTGGTGTTTGCAGATCTCTCTGTCTGAAACTCCCACGTGTGCACATCTTTCGATCTTTATGCCCTTCTGCTGAGAAGTTGCCAGTCTTGCCCTCCCCCCAATTCCTTCCATTGTGCTATTTTTTTCCTTGGCACTAACCCCGATTTAATTATATTTGTTCTATTAATTGTCCTTCCACAACTAGATTGCAAGCTCCATGAGGGTAGAAGTCTTGATGTCCTGTTCACAGCAGTATTCCAGTAGCCAGCAGGGAATCTGGAGATAGGAATCAATCAATGTGTATTTGTTGACTGAATAAATAAACCAGTTCAGTAATATTGTACTTGGAGAGTTTTCTATAGACAGAAAATATGCTTCCAAATGTTTCCACCTGCCTAGCATAAACTTTGCTAGTTTGGCTATCTGAAATAACTTTTAATTGGCATCCCCTGTAATTGTTACTCTCACTCATGCCTGTTAATACTCAAAAGGAGTAGGCATGTCTGCTGTCCATCACAAAATCTCCCCTCAGATTCAGTCAAATGCCCTTTTTATGCCCATTGTTCTGCCCAGAACCTCTCCTATTGTGGGGAATAGGGAGCCACAGAAACAGACAACCTAAGACATATATTAGAACCTATTATATATCTCTATATTAAAGAAATTTTGTTTTAAGGAATTAGCTCATGTGATGTTAGGGCTGGCAAGTCAGAAATCTGTAGGGCAGGCCTACAAGCTGGAAGCTCATCTAGGAGTTAGTGTTGCAGTCTTTTTTTCTAGAAAACTTTAGATTTTTTTTTTCATAAGGCCTTCCAACTGATTAGATGAGGCCCCAGGCTATCAAGGGTAATCTCCTTTACTTAAGGTCAACTGATGATAGATGTTAACCATGTCTACAAAATACCTTCATAGAAACACCTTGATAAGTGTTTGATTAAAAAACCCATCAGACATAGCTCAGTGTTGAGCATGGACCTATGAACCAGGAGGTCATTGTTCGATTTCCAGTAAGGGCACATGCTCAGGTTGTGGGCTTGATCCCCAGTGTGGGGCGTGCAGGAGGTAGCCAATCAATGATTCTCATCATTGATGTTTCTATCTCTCTCCCTCTTTCTTCTTCTCTGAAATCAATAAAAACAAACAAAAAATCTCGGTGCTATAGCCCAGCCTAGTTGACATGGAAAACGATAAATTTGTAGGGTTGGAAATGGGGAATGCTTCTCCGGAGACGCATTGTTATTACTGGGACTGCTATTTCTGGGTCATACTGAAGAGGAAAGTTTTTGGTTTGATTTATAGCAGAATTTAAACTTAACTTGTCAGAAAGAATTGAATGTCATGCTTTTGATTTTGAGGTTTTGTGCAATCTACTTGCATTTTTATGTATTGGCTACATTTCAGGTATAGAGTACATCTGGATTTATCTCTCTATAATAAAAATAAAATCTGATCAAAGCACATAAAATTGAATTGAATATTTTCTTATGTGTGCTTTAAATTACTTGTAATGTCATAGAATATCAGAATATTTAGTCATTTAGGAATAGAAAAATTACAGACTGTATTTATGACTTTGGAAATTTTAATATTAAATTTTACTTCTCATGAGCTTGATATAGATAATTATTGTAGTTGTAATAGCATAATTTGTATTTTGTTCAAGGTAAACTTCTTATGTCTTTTCTAAATGCAGAAAACTTTATTATTATTTTTTTTAAAGAAGTGAGTGCCATTTCTATTCCCAGTGCATAATATGGTTCCACTAGCATTTCAATACAATATTCCTAAAGAATCTGGCTGGAGCCCTAGCCAGTTTTGCTCAGTGGATAGGACATCGGCCTGGGGACAAAAGGATTCTGGGTTTGATTCCAGTCAAGGGCATATACCTTGGTTGCAGGCTCCTCCCTGTCCCAGGCCCTGGTCCGGGCTAGTGGAGGAGGCAACCAATAGATATGTTTCTCTCACACCGATATTTCTCCCTGTCTTTCCCTCTCTCTTCCACTCTCTCTAAAAATCAATGGAAAAATATTCTCAGGTGAGAATTAAAAGAAAGAATATGGCTGGAAACATTGAAATGAAATGAACATAATCACTTTACATGCTAATACCTGTCAATCATTTCCAACGTGGCCTTCTGAGAAGACATAGAACCAGAGTTAATTTTAGAACATACTTAAGGATAAGTGATAACATTATGAAGTTTAGCTGGAGCAAATCATATGTCATCATTATTAACTTGAAATAATTTATATTGCCAAATCTTGGTTATAATAATCAAAACAGAGTGGTTCATGTTCTTGATTTAGAAGTAGGCCATATATGCTATCAACTGGAAAATTGTGACTTAAGAGTCTTAAATTTACTTGTTGCTTAATTATAAATATAATTTCTACAGCAATGATTTACATGAATATTGAATAATTAGGTTACAAATGAAAACTGCTACTAAGCTAATAAATTATTGCCATATAGTGTATATTTAGAAGCTAGTATTCTCATCATTTACAAATTAATTATGCTGCAAAAATATTGATGTTCCACAATTTGTTCACATTCCCATCAATATGGAGTTCATTCCATAATAATTTAAAATAAAAAACTAGAACAATTACTTCTGTTTATGAGAATATAGATTACCTATCTTCTAGTAAAATGCTGTAATTTATTTAGATATCTGCATTTCTTGCATTGATCTAAAAAAATTACCCAATCTAAATACTCTCATCTTTGCTAATACCTGGGGAAAAGAAACCCTTTGATTTTAATCAAAATGCACATTGATCAATAATATTGTAAAACTTAATAACTAACCCATTGTCTTGATGGTCAGATACACATTAATAAAGGACTTTATTTGAATGCAGTATAGTAAATTAAGTGGCAAATGGAGGCTACAACCATGTGATCTTGTTTTCAGATAAGTCCAACCCATTAATGTGCAAGTAAAGATGTCTGTAATCAGTTTAACAGCTTTCCGAACTTAATATACACTGAATTGTTGTTTTTGCAAACAATTTAGTAACATTTAGAGACTTGAATACAAGCTTTGGCAATGGCTCTATAAAACTTTCTCTACATAATATATGGAGCATGACCTTGGGTCATATATTTAAGGAAATCTATCACAATTAAAGGGGAGATATTTGGTCAAACTCACTTGTTTTCACAATTCAGCTGCCTTAAATGCCAACCTCATCCTGAGCGGACACTTGACCTTGGCTTCCCCTCAGGAAACAGAAGACTAGGGGGCTGGAAGTACTATTAGCTGCCTCTTAATTTCCTTCCAACATGCAAAAATGTTTGCATTAATCTGTATGCTGTTCTTGGTTGCACCCTCAGCTTCACTGGGCTGCTTGAGCATGTTGAGTTTAACTATGGAATGTGACCCTTTCATGAATAATAGGAGATTGTTATTTTAGTGATGGTGATGGTTTTTGTTTTAAATCACACTTTGTTGTCATTTCTTTGTAAAAAGACAAGTATAATTAGGACAGAGCCTATGGCTAAATCCTTGTCCATTATTGTTTTACTAGAGGCCTGGTGCATGGATTTGTGCACATTGAAAGTAAATTAATTAGAAGGTGGCCTGCAAGGTGGGACTGGGTGAGACGGGCTAGACACGCCCTGGAGCCAACCTCCCGTGGTCTTTCCCCAGCCGGCTGCACCTGAGGCGGTGCCAGGGCTCGAAGGTCATCTGCGGAGTGAGCAGGGTCTTTCTGGCAGGTCAGGTCCCTCGGCCTGGCCTGTGGAAATCGGGCCAAAACCAGCAGTCTGACATCCCCCGAGGGGTCCTGGAGTGCAAGAGAGCACTGTGCAAAGTTGCTGTCGCTCGGCAGCTCCTGCATTGAGCGTCTGCCCCCTGGTGGTCATTGTGCATGAAAGCTACCATCCGGTTGGCCAGTCAGCTGGTCAGCCAGTCGCTTAGGCTTTTATATATATATATATATATATATATATATATATAGACTAGAGGCCCGGTGCACAAAAATTTGTGCACTGGGGGGGGGGGTCCCTCAGCCCGGCCAGTGCCCTCTTGCAGTCTGGGACCCCTCAGGAGATAACGACTTGCTGGCTTAGGCCTGCTCCTGGGTGGCAGAGGGCAGGCCCAATCCCTAGGTGCAGCCCCTGGTCGGGCTCAGAGCAGGGCTGATTGGGGAGTTGGGGCGCCGCCCCCTGTCATGCACAGAGCAGGGCGGATTGGGAGTTTGCGATGCCACCCTCAGTCACGCTCAGGGTGGGGCCGATTGGGGGGTTGGGGCACCACCCCCTGTCACACTCAAGGCAGGGTCGATGGGGAGGTTGCGGCGCCACCCCTGTCACGCACAGAGCAGGGCCAATCAGGGGGTTGGGCACTGCCCCCTGTCATGCACAGAGCAGGGCCCATCAGGGGGTTGGGGAGTTCCCCCCTGTCACGCACAGAGCAGGGCCCATCAGGGGGTTGGGGAGCTCCCCCCTGTCACGCACAGAGTAGGGCAGATCAGGGGGTTGGGGCGCCACCCTCTATCACCCACAGAGCAGGGCCAATCAGGGGTTGGGCGGCTGCCACTGTCACACTCAGGGAAGGGCCGATGGGGAGGTTATGGCTCTACCCCGTCACACACAGA